>NC_135804.1:120773482-121081448 GCF_964213995.1 Mustelus asterias | reverse complement strand
AGAGAGAGAGAGACAGGCGCAGAGAGAGAGAGACAGGCGCAGAGAGAGAGAGACAGGCGCAGAGAGAGACAGGCACAGAGAGAGAGAGACAGGCACAGAGAGAGAGAGACAGGCGCAGAGAGAGAGAGAGACAGGCGCAGAGAGAGAGAGACAGGCACAGAGAGAGAGAGTGACAGGCGCACAGAGAGAGAGAGAGACAGGCGCACAGAGAGAGAGAGAGAGAGAGACAGGCACAGAGAGAGAGAGTGACAGGCGCAGAGAGAGAGAGACAGGCGCACAGAGAGAGAGAGAGAGAGAGAGACAGGCAGAGAGAGAGAGAGAGAGAGACAGGCGCAAAGAGAGAGAGTCAGGCGCCCAGAGAGAGAGTCAGACGCACAGAGAGAGAGAGAGACACAGGGGCGCAGAGAGAGAGAGAGACAGGGGCGCAGAGAGAGAGAGAGACAGGCGGAGAGAGAGAGAGAGACAGGCGCAGAGAGAGAGAGAGAGACAGGCGCAGAGAGAGAGAGAGACAGGCGGAGAGAGAGAGAGAGACAGGCGCAGAGAGAGAGAGAGACAGGCGCAGAGAGAGAGGAGAGAGAGACAGGCGCAGAGAGAGAGAGAGACAGGCGCAGAGAGAGAGAGAGACAGGCGCAGAGAGAGAGAGAGACAGGCGCAGAGAGAGAGAGAGACAGGCGCAGAGAGAGAGAGAGACAGGCGCAGAGAGAGAGAGAGACAGGCGCAGAGAGAGAGAGAGACAGGCGCAGAGAGAGAGAGAGACAGGCGCAGAGAGAGAGAGAGACAGGCGCAGAGAGAGAGAGAGGCAGGCGCAGAGAGAGAGAGAGACAGGCGCAGAGAGAGAGAGAGACAGGCGCAGAGAGAGAGAGAGACAGGCGCAGAGAGAGAGAGAGACAGGCGCAGAGAGAGAGAGAGACAGGCGCAGAGAGAGAGAGAGACAGGCGCAGAGAGAGAGAGAGACAGGCGCAGAGAGAGAGAGAGACAGGCGCGCAGAGAGAGAGAGACAGGGCAGAGAGAGAGAGACAGGCGCAGAGAGAGAGAGACAGGCGCAGAGAGAGAGAGACAGGCGCAGAGAGAGAGAGACAGGCGCAGAGAGAGAGAGACAGGCGCAGAGAGAGAGAGACAGGCGCAGAGAGAGAGAGACAGGCGCAGAGAGAGAGAAGGCGGAGAGCAGAGAGAGAGAGACAGGCGCCAAGAGAGCAGGCACAGAGAGAGAGACAGGCGCAGAGAGAGAGAGACAGGCGCAGAGAGAGAGAGACAGGCACAGAGAGAGAGAGTGACAGGCGCACAGAGAGAGAGAGAGACAGGCGCACAGAGAGAGAGAGAGAGAGAGACAGGCACAGAGAGAGAGAGTGACAGGCGCACAGAGAGAGAGAGAGACAGGCGCAGAGAGAGAGAGAGAGAGAGAGACAGGCACAGAGAGAGAGAGAGAGACAGGCGCACAGAGAGAGAGTCAGGCGCCCAGAGAGAGAGAGAGAGAGACACAGAGAGAGAGAGAGAGAGACAGGCGCACAGAAAGAGAGAGAGAGAGAGAGAGAGACAGGCAGAGAGAGAGAGAGAGAGACAGGCGCAAAGAGAGAGAGTCAGGCGCCCAGAGAGAGAGTCAGACGCAGAGAGAGAGAGAGACACACAGGGGCGCAGAGAGAGAGAGAGACAGGGCGCAGAGAGAGAGAGAGACAGGCGGAGAGAGAGAGAGAGACAGGCGCAGAGGAGAGAGAGAGAGACAGGCGGAGAGAGAGAGAGAGACAGGCGGAGAGAGAGAGAGAGACAGGCGCAGAGAGAGAGAGAGACAGGCGCAGAGAGAGAGAGAGACAGGCGCAGAGAGAGAGAGACAGGCGCAGAGAGAGAGAGAGACAGGCGCAGAGAGAGAGAGAGACAGGCGCAGAGAGAGAGAGAGACAGGCGCAGAGAGAGAGAGAGAGACAGGCGCAGAGAGAGAGAGAGACAGGCGCAGAGAGAGAGAGAGACAGGCGCAGAGAGAGAGACAGGCGCAGAGAGAGAGAGACAGGCGCAGAGAGAGAGAGAGACAGGCGCAGAGAGAGAGAGACAGGCGCAGAGAGAGAGAGAGACAGGCGCAGAGAGAGAGAGACAGGCGCGCAGAGAGAGAGAGACAGGCGCAGAGAGAGAGAGACAGGCGCAGAGAGAGAGAGACAGGCGCAGAGAGAGAGAGAGACAGGCGCAGAGAGAGAGAGAGACAGGCGCAGAGAGAGAGAGAGACAGGCGCAGAGAGAGAGAGAGACAGGCGCAGAGAGAGAGAGAGACAGGCGCAGAGAGAGAGAGAGACAGGCGCAGAGAGAGAGAGAGACAGGCGCAGAGAGAGAGAGAGACAGGCGCAGAGAGAGAGAGAGACAGGCGCAGAGAGAGAGAGAGACAGGCGCAGAGAGAGAGAGACAGGCGCAGAGAGAGAGAGACAGGCGCAGAGAGAGAGAGACAGGCGCAGAGAGAGAGAGACAGGCGCAGAGAGAGAGAGACAGGCGCAGAGAGAGAGAGACAGGCGCAGAGAGAGAGAGACAGGCGCAGAGAGAGAGAGACAGGCGGAGAGAGAGAGAGACAGGCGCAGAGAGAGAGAGACAGGCGCAGAGAGAGAGAGACAGGCGCAGAGAGAGAGAGACAGGCGCAGAGAGAGAGAGACAGGCGCAGAGAGAGAGAGACAGGCGCAGAGAGAGAGAGACAGGCGCAGAGAGAGAGAGACAGGCGCAGAGAGAGAGAGACAGGCGCAGAGAGAGAGAGACAGGCGCAGAGAGAGAGAGACAGGCGCAGAGAGAGAGAGACAGGCGCAGAGAGAGAGAGACAGGCGCAGAGAGAGAGAGACAGGCGCAGAGAGAGAGAGACAGGCGCAGAGAGAGAGAGACAGGCGCAGAGAGAGAGAGACAGGCGCAGAGAGAGAGACAGGCGCAGAGAGAGAGAGACAGGCGCAGAGAGAGAGAGACAGGCGCAGAGAGAGAGAGACAGGCGCAGAGAGAGACAGGCACAGAGAGAGAGAGACAGGCACAGAGAGAGAGAGACAGGCGCAGAGAGAGAGAGACAGGCGCAGAGAGAGAGAGACAGGCACAGAGAGAGAGAGTGACAGGCGCACAGAGAGAGAGAGAGACAGGCGCACAGAGAGAGAGAGAGAGAGAGACAGGCACAGAGAGAGAGAGTGACAGGCGCAGAGAGAGAGAGACAGGCGCACAGAGAGAGAGAGAGAGAGAGAGAGAGAGACAGGCAGAGAGAGAGAGAGAGAGACAGGCGCAAAGAGAGAGAGTCAGGCGCCCAGAGAGAGAGTCAGACGCACAGAGAGAGAGAGAGACACAGGGGCGCAGAGAGAGAGAGAGACAGGGGCGCAGAGAGAGAGAGAGACAGGCGGAGAGAGAGAGAGAGACAGGCGCAGAGAGAGAGAGAGAGACAGGCGCAGAGAGAGAGAGAGACAGGCGGAGAGAGAGAGAGAGACAGGCGCAGAGAGAGAGAGAGACAGGCGCAGAGAGAGAGAGGAGACAGGCGCAGAGAGAGAGAGAGACAGGCGCAGAGAGAGAGAGAGACAGGCGCAGAGAGAGAGAGAGACAGGCGCAGAGAGAGAGAGAGACAGGCGCAGAGAGAGAGAGAGACAGGCGCAGAGAGAGAGAGAGACAGGCGCAGAGAGAGAGAGACAGGCGCAGAGAGAGAGAGAGACAGGCGCAGAGAGAGAGAGACAGGCGCAGAGAGAGAGAGAGACAGGCGCAGAGAGAGAGAGAGACAGGCGCAGAGAGAGAGAGAGACAGGCGCAGAGAGAGAGAGAGGCAGGCGCAGAGAGAGAGAGGCAGGCGCAGAGAGAGAGAGAGACAGGCGCAGAGAGAGAGAGAGACAGGCGCAGAGAGAGAGAGAGAGACAGGCGCAGAGAGAGAGAGAGACAGGCGCAGAGAGAGAGAGAGACAGGCGCAGAGAGAGAGAGAGACAGGCGCAGAGAGAGAGAGAGACAGGCGCAGAGAGAGAGAGAGACAGGCGCAGGGAGAGAGAGACAGGCGCAGAGAGAGAGAGACATGCGCAGAGAGAGAGAGACAGGCGCAGAGAGAGAGAGACAGGCGCAGAGAGAGAGAGACAGGCGCAGAGAGAGAGAGACAGGCGCAGAGAGAGAGAGACAGGCGCAGAGAGAGAGAGACAGGCGCAGAGAGAGAGAGACAGGCGCAGAGAGAGACAGGCACAGAGAGAGAGAGACAGGCGCAGAGAGAGAGAGACAGGCGCAGAGAGAGAGAGACAGGCACAGAGAGAGAGAGTGACAGGCGCACAGAGAGAGAGAGAGACAGGCGCACAGAGAGAGAGAGAGAGAGAGACAGGCACAGAGAGAGAGAGTGACAGGCGCACAGAGAGAGAGAGAGACAGGCGCAGAGAGAGAGAGAGAGAGAGAGACAGGCACAGAGAGAGAGAGAGAGACAGGCGCACAGAGAGAGAGTCAGGCGCCCAGAGAGAGAGAGAGAGAGACACAGAGAGAGAGAGAGAGAGACAGGCGCACAGAAAGAGAGAGAGAGAGAGAGAGAGACAGGCAGAGAGAGAGAGAGAGAGAGACAGGCGCAAAGAGAGAGAGTCAGGCGCCCAGAGAGAGAGTCAGACGCAGAGAGAGAGAGAGACACACAGGGGCGCAGAGAGAGAGAGAGACAGGGGCGCAGAGAGAGAGAGAGACAGGCGGAGAGAGAGAGAGAGACAGGCGCAGAGAGAGAGAGAGAGACAGGCGGAGAGAGAGAGAGAGACAGGCGGAGAGAGAGAGAGAGACAGGCGCAGAGAGAGAGAGAGACAGGCGCAGAGAGAGAGAGAGACAGGCGCAGAGAGAGAGAGACAGGCGCAGAGAGAGAGAGAGACAGGCGCAGAGAGAGAGAGAGACAGGCGCAGAGAGAGAGAGAGACAGGCGCAGAGAGAGAGAGAGAGACAGGCGCAGAGAGAGAGAGAGACAGGCGCAGAGAGAGAGAGAGACAGGCGCAGAGAGAGAGAGACAGGCGCAGAGAGAGAGAGACAGGCGCAGAGAGAGAGAGAGACAGGCGCAGAGAGAGAGAGACAGGCGCAGAGAGAGAGAGAGACAGGCGCAGAGAGAGAGAGAGACAGGCGCAGAGAGAGAGAGACAGGCGCAGAGAGAGAGAGAGACAGGCGCAGAGAGAGAGAGAGACAGGCGCAGAGAGAGAGAGAGACAGGCGCAGAGAGAGAGAGAGACAGGCGCAGAGAGAGAGAGAGACAGGCGCAGAGAGAGAGAGAGACAGGCGCAGAGAGAGAGAGAGACAGGCGCAGAGAGAGAGAGAGACAGGCACAGAGAGAGAGAGAGACAGGCGCAGAGAGAGAGAGAGACAGGCGCAGAGAGAGAGAGAGACAGGCGCAGGGAGAGAGAGACAGGCGCAGAGAGAGAGAGACAGGCGCAGAGAGAGAGAGACAGGCGCAGAGAGAGAGAGACAGGCGCAGAGAGAGAGAGACAGGCGCAGAGAGAGAGAGACAGGCGCAGAGAGAGAGAGACAGGCGCAGAGAGAGAGAGACAGGCGGAGAGAGAGAGAGACAGGCGCAGAGAGAGAGAGACAGGCGCAGAGAGAGAGAGACAGGCGCAGAGAGAGAGAGACAGGCGCAGAGAGAGAGAGAGACAGGCGCAGAGAGAGAGAGACAGGCGCAGAGAGAGAGAGACAGGCGCAGAGAGAGAGAGACAGGCGCAGGGAGAGAGAGACAGGCGCAGAGAGAGAGAGACCGGCGCAGAGAGAGAGAGACAGGCGCAGAGAGAGAGAGACAGGCGCAGAGAGAGAGAGACAGGCGCAGAGAGAGAGAGACAGGCGCAGAGAGAGAGAGACAGGCGCAGAGAGAGAGAGACAGGCGCAGAGAGAGAGAGACAGGCGCAGAGAGAGAGAGACAGGCGCAGAGAGAGAGAGACAGGCGCAGAGAGAGAGAGACAGGCGCAGAGAGAGAGAGACAGGCGCAGAGAGAGAGAGAGACAGGCGCAGAGAGAGAGAGAGAGACAGGCGCAGAGAGAGAGAGAGAGACAGGCGCAGAGAGAGAGAGAGAGACAGGCGCAGAGAGAGAGAGAGAGACAGGCGCAGAGAGAGAGAGAGAGACAGGCGCAGAGAGAGGGAGAGACAGGCGCAGAGAGAGAGAGACAGGCGCAGAGAGAGAGAGACAGGCGCAGAGAGAGAGAGACAGGCGCAGAGAGAGAGAGACAGGCGCAGAGAGAGAGAGACAGGCGCAGAGAGAGAGAGACAGGCGCAGAGAGAGAGAGACAGGCGCAGAGAGAGAGAGACAGGCGCAGAGAGAGAGAGACAGGCGCAGAGAGAGAGAGACAGGCGCAGAGAGAGAGAGACAGGCGCAGAGAGAGAGAGACAGGCGCAGAGAGAGAGAGACAGGCGCATAAACAACATCTTTCACCAGGATACTGTCATTGCGAGTCTTTGTATTAGCTCGAGTTCAGCTTAATACTCAGCCTCTGAAAAAACCCCTCCAGATATCACAGCCAGAATAAATGACCAAAACATGAACTATTTGTATGCCATATCCATGCTCACATATTTTTGCAATAGAGCAGGTCAGCTTTTTTTACTTTTCATCAAATCCAATAGGATTCCCTTTGTCTTGATTGATAGGCCCTCACCATTTATGTCCTATTTTCCACACTTTTGCTCTCCACCTTTCCCATCCCCTCAAAATTACATTAAGGTTACCGTCTTACCTCTAACCTCACAAGCTACCATTTTCAATAGACAATCCTCTGCCACTTATGGCATAACCAGCTGGATGGCAATAACAAAAACATCTTCCCCTCCCCTTTCAGTATTCTAAAGGCCATTCTATCCAGGTCCATGACTCAGTCACACCAACACCAGATCCTGTTTACACATCACCTTGCTATATATCTGCGGGATAGACAATGCCTGCCTTTTTGCCTCCTCCCTTCCCACCACCCAGGGCTGCACACACTCCTTGCAGTTGAAACAGTGATTCACTTGTACTTCTTCCAATTTAGTATTAGTCTGTCACAATGCGGTCTCCTTTACACTGGGGAGGCCAAATGTAGGTTGGATGATCGCTTTTTTGAACACCTTTGTTAGGGTCCCGGTCCAGAACCCTAGGTATATTAGGAAGCCAGACAAGACCCCAACATTTTTTCTATTTTGGTATGAACATGAGGAAAGGATACTTTGCTCTAGGAGTAATTCCACTGACAAATTGGGGATCTTTTATCAAGACAAGCTTTCTGAGTAACACAGTTTAGGTATAATGCTAACAAAATGAAGCATTGAGAAGAAACAACCCTAATTTGTAACTTATCACTATTTCAGTTCCAAATAAGCAACATTCTTCTTACAGACTTAAAACCCATTTTAAATATAGTTAGCAATCACAAATATGCTTACTATAATAACTGAACAGCCTTGGAGTTTCAGGGAGACATAGAGCTTTCATAAGCTTGCAAAACTCTTTTAACTTAAACCAGAGCAGTGAAACCCCAACTCCTTTCTGCCAAAGCATGCTTTTTTTCCTAACAGATCCAGGACTGCACATAAACTACAACATCACATGATCCTGTCAATCATTCTAAAAACTCAAATTCCAGTGGAACTTAAGTAAACAATACTTCATTATCTCTGCAAAACATAAACATTTGCAAGGTAGAAATGAGTAATTAATGCTGCATCCCCAGCATCTGAGCTGTATTCCTGCCTGATGTACTGTACTACTTGTTTGAAAAAAAAGATATTCTCCTGAAACATAAAAAACACAACATATACACAATTCATTTGTACACTTTCATCACACTGTTTAATCCACAAGCATGACCCTGAGCTTCCAATTGCTTACCATTTTAATTCTCCACCTCACTGTTCCAATAAAGCTTAATAGAAGCTCAAATAATAGGACTTCATCTTTTGGCAAGGCACTTTACACCACTCCAGACTCTACACAGAATTCAATGATTTGAGAGTTCATTTTTTTTCCACATAACTGGTGCTGGCAATGAGTCAACTGTTGCCAGCAATGAATCAACTGTTGCCATTTGCTCAACCTCTAGACCAATATTCCCTTTTGAACATAATTATTGTGTACGGCTCATTTTTCACTGTGTGGCCCATTGTAAATGTGCTTTTATTACTTCTCAGAACACAGTGTGCACAGTACCTTTCAGACCACTGCATGGCTACGTATCCATGCAGCTTAGCAGAAATATTGCTTATGACCCTCCACTGATGCTGCCTGACCTGCTGAATATTTCCAGCCTTTTCTGTGTTTTTAAAAATCCTGGACAAAGCAATTAGATTTTTTGATCAAAGACTCAATCTAAACATTTTGTAGAGCCAACAAATAAATATAGATATAAATAGACAAATAGACAAACGCTAGTCAATTATTTCAGGTCACCCCATGAAACGTGTGTTTTAAGGGATGAGCAATTTTTAAAAATTCTAAATATACTTTTTCCCTCTGGATTAAAATTTTGAAAATTGCCTTAGTTAAAAGCTGCTCTACAAAAATGAGGAGTGTTTTAAATACAATCTCATATGTGGCAATCATATTTTCTTGCATTAAAGCGAGACCAAGCCTGACTGTTCTTCCAGTAGACAGAAATAGTGGATATTTAGCTCTCATACATTTTTGGATGCAGAATAAATCATGAGTCCTTTTAGTGATAAAAGGTGTACAGATGTTCATTTAAATCTATGAATCAACTTTCATTCTCTCCAGTGATCAGAAATCTCAACATGCAACATTACATTTGACAACGTCATTCCACTTGTTGTCCTAACCTCAGCATGGCTTCTTAATAATGTTTTTACTCCGCTATATTTCAAACAAGACATAGCAGCCATGGCAAAATCTTTGCAGCTACAACGACAGCTTGTAATCTAAGGCACCAGAAAATTAATCAGTTAATATACCAGCAAAATATTATTGCACCTAATTCAGTGAGATGCACCAAAGAAAATCCATACATTTGAACCACTCTTTTAGTAGCATTCATGCACCTTTCAAACATTGCAGCATTTAAAAATTAATCGCCAATCACACTGTTCAAAATATAAAGAGTACTTTAGTAATTGAAGGTATTGTACATGCCTCGACTGATTATTTTCCAGCAAGTTCCAGATCAACACATGCACTTATAGCAAATTCAAGCTACATTTTAATGGAATGCACCAAGTTTCAGTTTCTTGTTTTTACAGGGTATATATAATGTTGCATTTGGACATATAACGATAAAACACAAATATGATACTATTATAGGAAATCATAAATGTTTGGTAAAAACAGGATCTAACTTCTTCTGCAAACCTGCAGAGCATCTTGTCTGGAAATAAACTTCTCTCATTTTAGCAATTGCACTCTGCATTCCATGTGAAAATAGCTATGAAAGTCAGCTTGCAGGAAAATGTTTCATCTCATCTCCATGATAAGAGCAAGAATGAACTCTTGTGTCAATAACAAAATAGACTCCCATTGTCAATTGCAGCATGTGACCCATAATAATGGAAACATGCGTGAAATAAGTGGTTTGGCGCAACCACTTTACTTGTAATTCAGTCCAGTTAACACACTTTGCAATTGGTGCTACTTGAATTGAAAGGTGATCTCTATTTCATGTAACATTTGTAAGGAGCTACAAGCTGCTAACTGTTAGGGGACTTAGGTTTTGGTCAGAAGTCAATGCCATTTTGTCAAGGAGAGATACAAAAAGGAGTTGACCGATTGAAAATTATTGATTATAAATGTAATAAAATAATGATCTCCATTAAATTTAATGAATGGACAGAAATCAACTTATGGGTGAACTGACACATGTAGAAGTAATTAATCAAGTAATCTTTCAAAAAATGTCTTGGCATGTTGGCTCACTCGTGGGTCAACTTTGAATGCTCGTAACATGGGACGAAATTAGTGAAGTTAGAAAGGCATGGGGTAACCAGGGTTCAGTTAGCATGGATTTGTATAAAACAGCTTCTCCCTGACTTAGTCGTAAAACACAGCTGTTGTGAAAATATACGGATGCAGAAAGGTGCTTATAAGAAACTGGTTATAAAAAGTAAGCTACATAGAGAAGAATCAGGAGGGGATAAAAACAAAATTGGATTTTAGTTCTGGTGTTAGTCACCTTTCCAAGTCCATACTCTACATCATGTTGGCAACCGACGTCCGACAAGATTTTTGACTGCAATCAGGTTTCTGCCCCCGCCACGATAGCAAAATGGCTCCTACCAGAGACAAAAATGACATTCTAGGAGTCTGTGACAAAGGTAAACTAACCGTCCTCATCTTCCTTGACCTGTCTGCAGCCTTTAACTTGACTGATCACACATCTTCCTCCAAATCCACTATCATCCACTTGGGTGGGACAATTCTCACCTAGTTCCACTCTTATTTCATCTTTTCAAGAGCATCATTTGCATTGGCTTCCATTCCTTTTCCCACAGTTACCTCACAGTCCCCCAAGGACCTATCCTTGGCCCCTCCTACTTCTGATCTTCATGCAGCCCCTTTGCTACATCATCTGAAATTAATACATGAGTGCAAATGTAGCTGACGACACTTCATTTCTCTTTACTCCTTCACTGTTACTAAATTATCAGATGCTTTTCCAAAATCCAGTATTGGCTTTCGGACATCTGACCTAAGGCTAACAGTATACTAGTGTCTAAATTTCTATTCATCTATATATCTACATTAATAATCTTCCGATTAGGCACTTTACAGCCTTCCGGATTGAACAGAGTTCAACAACTTCAGGGCATGAACTCTTTCCCTCCACCTTCACCTCATTTCCATTTATTTTATTTCACCTCTTCTTTTCATCTTATTCATCCATCTTTGTCACTTTATATTCTTGTTTTTCCTTCTCTGAAATCTTGCTCTCCATCCATCCCCTGCCCCCCCCTTCCCCCCACCGCCTCCCCACCTCCCCTTCAGAAGCTAGGGTCAACTGCTACATTCCTCAGGTTGTCCATTGACAACCCGCGCCTTTGTTCCACCATTCACACATTCTAATCTCTTAATGGATGCTCTTAGCACCTTTCTCAGCCTTCACCATTTACATCCCCTTTATCCAGGCCATTCCTATCACTTACATCCTCCACCAGTAACACCACCTCCCCCCCACCCACCCCCCCCCCCCCCCCCCCCCCCGGCCCCCCCAAAACAGAGTATAAATCTTGCCCGATTTATTTGTTTTCAGCTCTGACGAAGGTCATCCTGACCCAAAACGTTGGCTCTATTCTCTCTCCACAGATGCTGTCAGACCTGCTGACCTTTTCCAGCATTTTCTGTTTTGTTTCAGATTCCAGCATCCGCAGTATTTTGCCTTTAAATAGATATTTACTTAGGTGAAGTAGGGAACAATAGAAGTATAGAATTTAAGTTGTTAAAACTGCAGAACAGATGTGTTCAAAAACAGACATGAGAAAACAGTTCTCCTCAATAAAGTAAAATCCGGCTTCTAAAGTGAGTCATTTAGATAGGAGGAGACCAGAAGGGAAATATGGTACCTCAGTAGCTGAGTAGATCTGTATTGACAGCAGAGGTGGAAAGGAGAAAGAAATGAAGCAGCTGGAAAAGCAGTTGTGACCACAGCCACACCCAGCTGGAAAGCAGAACTCTCCCAGGAAACAGAATTCTATGCTGGAAGCTGCTGATGTGAAAACCTCAGAGATAAATTATGCTGAATCGAAGGTGGCTTCCTATACTTAAAGATAACTCATGGGTGGTAACTATTTGCTAGATTTAAAGTATAGAATTATATTGTATGGGGTGAATGTTTTGGGACAAGAGATCAGGGATATAGATGGGAACGTGGTTAATTCTAGAATATAGTGTGTCTGAGTGTATAGCCATTATTGTAGCCAAGTGTATCTTTGTTTCGTATTGCAGCTTTGCTTGTTGTGTTTTATCTGTTAATAAAACTGATTTCATGTTTCCCCTCACTGGTCTGTGTGTCTGTCATCATATTATACTAAATTGAAAAAACAAACTCTTAAGAACTGGTGTTCCAAGTCACTCTTTCGGTTTTTGGGATACCCTTGCGTCCAGCATCAGCAGAGTTCTTAACAAAATATAAATATATATGATGCTGAAATGCAAATCTGTTCTGTTGGTATTTGCACAAAAGAGAGCAGAAAACAGCAAATCAACAAATTTTGAGCATATCTTTGCAATCGTTGTCATTCTAAATAAAACAAATATCCAGTCCAAAGAATTGAAATTGAATGCACTGATGATCATCTGGTTCCAGTGACGGCATTAGAAATGCATCAAATTCACAGAACACACGAGAATTAGGATGTAAAAAAAAAAGCAGCAAGGTTGGAAATGCAGAAAACAAAGCAAAAAACTCTTCCAGCAAATAGATGGTCATTCAGAGGCAGGTTAAAGTTTTGGGTGCTCAACTCAGGAGGAATTTCACTTGCATAGAATCCCACAGTGCAGAAGAAGGTAATTCAATCCTTCGAGCCTAGGCCAACTCTCTGGCAATTTTATATAAGCCCTCTCCCCCAACCTATCCCCATAACCCCACACATTTACCATGGCTAATCCATCTAACCGACACATCCTGGGACACTAAGAGGCATTTTTATTTACTATGGCCAATCCACCTAAACTGTACATCTTTGGACTGTGGGAGGAAACCGGAGCACTTGGAGGAAACACCAGCCAGGACAATACACATCTCTTTAACCTGTGCTTTAACCTGTGCATTGTCTGTACCTTTAAGACTTGATTACGTGTAAAGACTTGCATTCCAACCATTATTTTGTAAATTGAGTTTGTGTCTTTATATGCCCTGTTTGTGAACACAACTCCCACTCACTTGATGAAGGGGCAGCGCTCCGAAAGCTAGTGGCTTGTGCTACCAAATAAACCTGTTGGACTTTAACCTGGTGTTGTGAGACTTCTTACTGTGTTTACCCCAGTAAAAACGCTGGCATCTCCACATCATGGCCACCACTACATGTCCATAGGTCGTGGACAAAGTTTGAAATTGCAAGGGATAACTGATGTGAAATAGAAGAAACACAATCAAGGGCATTTTTAACCAGGGACAAAGGGAGGAAAACTATATTAGAGAAAAAAGAACACTGCTGCAGATGTGTCTTTTTTGACATACATCTAATCCTTCCAGATCTGAATCATTTTTGAGAGTATTAATTTAATTACACAGTTATTGTGGTACAGAGGTGGCTACTGAGCTCATCATGTTTGCACACATATCACTCTGTAAAAAGCAGCTAACATATCCGTACTCTACATTCATATGTGGCCCTCCTTTACATCTGCCCCCCTGGCATGGCCACTTTCTCCTTGGGCAGTACCAGGGGCACATGCTGGCACTGCCAGGGTGCTATGCCCAGGGGGCACCCCTGCCACCCAACACCCAGGGGAGCCCCGATTTCCCCCCTTCATTCCAGTGGGGTCTCCCACTAGTTCCCTGAAAGTAGGGAGCTACTCTAAACCCAGGTGTGAAATTGCACTGGTGTGGTGGGACATGCTAGCAGGCCCAGAAAATTCAGTCCCGGGCCTGATAATCACATGCAAATAACATTCAAAATAGATTTAAAGTACTTACCTGGTCTTCCTGTCGGTTTCCTGCGTGGTCTTAACCACACCTGATTTCCGGAGGTGGGAGACACACATGCGTCGGGAATGCATGCGCAAATCCCACAAATCAGCACACGCGTGCATCTCCTAACCGGATCCACCAAAAAATTAGCAGGTCGGGATGGGAGAATTCTTCCCCCCACCCCCCCTCCAAGATTCCTGAGAACCTTTCAACAAGGGTCCAAAACCTATTTAAATCATTATCTTTTCTGGATGATATCAAAATCAGACAATCAAGAACTATGACAACTGGCTCCTGCATAGCATGTTAATGCATTTTTGCATAAAATACACAGTAGGAAAATAATGTACTGCAAGCTGAAATAAATCCAGTGCTGAAATGATATCGTAGTCAAACTGGTTAATTTCAGGTAAAGTAGCAAACTGTATTTCAGCTTCAGTCGCTGTAACATTCTGCAATGGGACTTAATTTAAATAAATCAGTTAACATGTAAACTAAGGTAGATACGTTCATCAACAAATATACTTGTCTTTTAATAGATTGTGAAATTGACATACAAATTCACTATCATTAAAATAGATGTTCAGCAGATTTGCTTCCAAGTGACCGTCTTACATTTTGTGACCAGAAATAAAACAGCACAAATTATTTCAAATGCTAGTCCTGCAAAATTTCAAAGAGCAACACATTATTAGATAAATCTCAAATTTAATCTGAGTTTTTTTAGTGTCTCAATGACACATTTAACAGTCACATACCTTTATCAATCCTCAGGGTAACAAAACAAAAAAAAAACGCAACAAGAAGAATGCATTTAAAGTCTAAATGTTTCATGTGAAACAATCAAAGGTCTGAGGGATAGTCAAGCTTGCATTTCAAACAAAATCCAAGAACAAGCTGAGAAACAGTATTTGCAATACACGCTTAAGTTTGCTTGGTGGCATTGCTGAGGAACTTGGGTCTTCCTTTTCCTCACAAAAATCAATTCCAAGCTGAAATAGCAGGTAAACAAGATCAGCACTGTCAAGAGTTTGCTTTAAAAAAGCTGTGAGTCATGAAGTACACACAGATACAAGTATGATAAAGAAAAAAAACATTTTGAGCAATAAGTTGTAATAGTGCAGTGTCAAAGACCTTTCTCCTCACCTCCCCCTCTCTCAATTCATCTCAGTTAGGTCAGATTTGTTTACAGGTGCTTCAAGTCTACATTTCCTCAAAGTTGATTGTGCTACGACATGCATTTTCCTCCCCCTTGTAGCGCACCAAAGATGTCAATTTTGACCTGGTTTTTGCTTTGTAAGGATGCCGTTAGATTATGAATAAAGCATCACAGATGAGCACAAATCACCTCGCTCTGCACAGCTAATGTGCATTTCCGGTTATCAGGAACACAAGCTCGTACCAATTATGCTGTTCTTCTCCACTGAACAAAGTTGCACAATTAATGCTGCTCTACTCGCATCAACTAATAGCACATAATGCAGACTGAAATTTAATTCTAGAAATAGTCATATGCATGGTATATAACTAAGATAGCAAAGGAAGTCCAGAAGGTAAAATTAATGAATATGGAATGGAATCATATGCCATGTGATCGGCTTCTGCTACCAACACCCCAGAAAAAAACAAACCAAAAGGAAACTTGCACCTTAACTGCAATGCAGTTCAAACTCAAATTCTGATTTGGAACTCCACAGGACATGGGCTACGCTAGTTATGTCAGCATTCTTTCTTGCCAATCCTGAACTGTCCCTGAGGAGGGAGTGGTAAGTTGCTTTCTTCAACTGTTGCAGTTCATGTGCTGCAGGTAGTCCCACTGAGCTGTTCGGGCGGATTTTGACCCAGCGACAGTGAAGGAATGTCAATATAGTTTCAAGTCAAGATGGCATGCGATTTGGAGGAGAACTCACAGGTGAGGATGTTTCCATGTATCTGCTGCCCTTCTCCTTCTGGGTGGTCAAGGTTCTAGGGTTGAGAAGGAACTATCAAAGGAGTCTTGGTGAGTTGCTGCAGAGCATATTGTACACAGCAGACACTGCAGCCACTGTACGTTAGTGGTGGAAGAAGTGAATAATGGAGATGGTAGATAGGTTGCCAATCAAGTGTGTTGCTTTGTTCTGGATGGTGTCGAACTTCTTGAGTATTGATGTAGCTGTACTCATCCAAGCAAATGATTCACTCGAGATTTGTGCATTGTAGATGATAGAGGTGCTGTGGGGAGTCAGGAGGTGAATTACTCATCGCAGGATCTGTGTAGCCTCCTTGTAGCCACAGTATCTACATGGCCAGTCAAGTTCAATTTCTGGTCAATGATACCTCAGGATGTTAATAGTGCGAGAATTAAGCCATGATAATGCCACTGAATGTCAAGGGGCAATGGTTAGATTCTTTGTTGTTGGAGATGGTCATTGCCTGGTACTTGCAAAGTGTGAATGTTACTTTCCACTTGTCAGTCCAAGTCTGGATCTTGTCCAGGTCTTGCCGAATTTGGACATGGACAGCTTCAATATCTGAACATCCCCACTTCAGACTTCATCATTGGGGGAAGGCCATTGAAGAAGCAGATGAAGATGGTTGGGCCTAGGACACCTCCCTGAGGAATTCCTGCAGTGATGTCCTGGAGCTGAGATTAGTGACCTCCAGCAACCACAACCATTTCCCTTTGTGCTGGAGGGAAGGTCATTGAACCAGATTAAAATGTTTGGGCCTAGAACTCGTCCCTGAGGAATTCCTGCAGTGATGCCTTGGAACTGAGATAACTGACCTCCAGCAACCATGGCCATCTTCCTTTGTGCTGGATATGACCCCAACCAGTGGAGAGTCCCCTCACCCCCCCCACCAATTCCCACTGACTCCAGTTTTGCGAGAGTTCCTTGATGTTACACTCAGTCAAGGGTGTAATTATCACCTTACTTCTTGAGTTCAGTTCTTTTGTCCATGTTTGGACTTGCAGACCACAGATCTTCACAACCTCTCAAGATGGGGGCGGGAATGGGTTGTTTGGCCATTTGGGCCTGCTCTGCCATTCATTTTGATCATGGCTGATCATCAAATTCAATATCTTGAATGATGACCATTGTCGACTACCAGAAAAACTCATTTGGTTCACTAAAGTCCCTTTAGGGAAGGAAATCTGCCATCTTTACCTGGTCTGGCCCACGTTGACTCCAGACTCTCAGTAACATGGTTGATTCTTAAATGGCTCAGCAATCTGATCAGTCCAAGGGCTGAGGCAATCAGGAATAGGGGAACAAATGCTGGCCCAGCCAGCGATGCCCACATCCCATGTCAGCATTTAAGAAAAAAAAATCAAGATTGAATAGGCGGCAGGGAAAGAACAGGGTCATCTGGAGTGTGGTGAATGAGTTGGGTGACCGAGGGGGACGTTGCATGTGGCAGCAGAGATGAGGTGACTGGTATATCAGAAGAGGAGGATGAGAAGGGAAGAGGAAGTTGAGGGGAACTGGAAAACAAAAACAGAAGACGACACAACGTGGGATTGGCAAATTTGTCCCATGCTAGATGGGGAGAAACCTTGTAGCATTGAGAAAGTGTCAAGTGATCTGTTCACAAAAGATGGAGACCCATTTCGATTGAGCTCCGCATATCAGTCTTACCATTAACTCTATTTCTCCGGAAGCTGCCAGACTGGCTGAGGTTTTTTCAACACTATATGATTTGCTGCCAGGGCTAGAAGAGCATAATTATGAGGAGAGATTGGATCGGTTGCAGATATTTCCCTTGGAACAAAGAAGGATGAAGGGTGACTTGATTGAGGTGTACAAGATTATGACTGGAAGAGTTAGAGCGGACAAAATGAAATTTTTTCCCTTGGCAGAGAATTCTAGAACCAGGGGACAGGGTGGCATGGTGGCACAGTGCTTAACACTGCTGCCTCACAGCCTCAGGGACCAGAGTTCGATTCCCGGCTTGAGTCACTGTCTGTGCGGAGTGTGCACTTTCTCGTGGGCTTCTTCCGGGTGCTCCCACAGTCCAAAAGACGTGCTGGTTAGATGCATTGGCCATGCTAAAATTTTCCTTCAGTGTACCCGAACAGGTGCTGGAGTGTGGCGACTAGGGGATTTTCACAGTGGCTTTTCACAGTGGCTTCATTGCAATGTTAATGTAAGCCTACTTGTGACATCAAGAAATGAATAAAATGATTAAAGATTCGCTATTAAAACACATTTTAAAATTGAGTAAATAAGCTAAAAAATGGTTTGTCTAACCACAGAAAATCCAGTTTATCTTTATCTTGCAAAGCAAAGTAAGATTAAATTAGACTTGTTGCCAAAAATACTGAATGATCTCTTTTTCCCCAGAGGTCTCACAACCTAAAGAGATTGGGTCACAATTGGCAAGGCCATCATGCAAAGTTGACAATTTTATGACTATTCAAAAAAGTGGATTTGGAAGAAATTCACAATACTCAGTTTAGTGAAACTTTATTTCTGTGGACCAGTTGGAAAGAAATAATATGCCAAGAGAAACATGAAAAGCTCTTTAATTTAATGCTTCACAAATCCCGAAAAGCATTTGAACAGTTTACGATGAAAGGTAATTACTTAACTGAAAGTGCTGAAGATTCATGATAACTTGAAAGAGAAGTACAAGTGCAATGCTCTTCTCATCACAAATAATTACTTCTCACCTCCCTCCCCCCCTCCATTTTCAGCTTGAATTAGAATGACAAATTTCCACATCAGATTCTCCTCGTCTCCTGCCATACTATTGCGGAACTTTCACACGATTGTCAGTATCACAAACACGATTATCAGCTTTTTATGCATTTCCCCTATGAATCCTCCATTTTCATATCTTCCAAACCTACCAACACTACTACTGGAAGCACTAGGGCAGAGCGGCACTGGGAACACCATCTCCTGGAAGTTTCTCTTCAAGACACTCACCGTCCTGACTTGGAAATATATTGCCATTCCTTCACTGTCACTGGGTCAAAATCCGAGGATTCCCTCCCTAAGAGCACCGGGGTGTACCTACAACACATATACTATAGTGGTTCAAGAAGGCAGCTCACCACCACCTTCTCAAGGGCAATTAAGGATGAGCAATAATGCTGGCCTAGCAAGCGATGCCCAGATCCCATGAATGAATAAACAAAATTTATTTGACCAACTCAATCCAGTTGTCAATTTTTCTTTCATGAAACCTCTCCCTTTATCCCATGCTACTGACACTGCCAAACCATTAATTTTCTACTGCTATTAGGCTAACACACCTTCTTAAAGAAAACCTTTGGTGCCTATATTTCACAAACAACCAATACACACATGAATTGTTGACTGTCCTGGATGTCATTTGTGCGGGGTAGTTGTCAAAATTGAATTGGGAAGATAGATTGATATTTCAGTTGCTAACTTCTCACAGATTAAGGATTATTTATCATGGGATTTTCCTTCAGGAGACTGAACATATAGTATAATCCACAATGGGGAAAACTACCGTGGCAGGGATGGGACCGATGTCCCAGAATGAGTTTGATTTCACTTTCCACACATTCATGCCCTTTTATAGCAAAGATGGCAAAGGTTCAAATCGACGTGCATTCTGTATGACATCAAACTGTTGGAAGAGATAGTGGGCCTGATTTTACCATTTTGAGTCTAAGTGCCGAATCTGGGCGTCAAATAGATCCGAGCCTGGAATCCTCTTTCCAGCGCACCCATACGCGTTTTGCCGGCTCCGGTCCGATTCGCGCTGTGGGCGGGGCTTAGCGCTGCCGGAATGATCGGAGCTCTGAACTGAGCATGCGCAGTTCGAAACAAAATCTGAAGCAGAGAGAGCGGCTCTCTGACCCAGGTCACCCTCTGGGGCGGGAAGAGGAGGAGGAGAGGGGGCGGGACCCAGATCACCCTCGGCGGGGGGGGGGGGGGGGGGGTGGTGTCCATCTGGCTCACCAAGTCAGTTACAATACTGCGTTCAGCATCTACTGAACCATCTTGGATACAAAGGATAGTGGCATTAGGGCTCTGCATGTAAGCCTTGCTTATGCTAAAAATTATATCCTTGGTGTCGGCAGCCATTCCTGATGTTACAGTACTGATAGCACCAGGAAGATCGACCAGTACCATTCATTATCCTTTATATCCAAGATGGTTCAGTAGATGCTGAACGCAGTATTGTAACTGACTTGGTGAGCCAGATGGACCCACAAGGCAGAAGGACTATCTTTGTGTTGACCAAAGTGGATCTAGCTGAGGAACATACAGTTCATCTTGCTAATGGAAGGATGGTGGAGGGAGACGAGCGATCGAGGTAGGTTGGGGGTGTGCTCTGCCCGGGGGGGGGGGGGAGTCTGCCGGGGTGGTTAGCGGGGGGGTCCGCGAAGGATGGTGACTTCACAAGGGCAGAGAGGGCTTCAGAGGTTTCCCTGCAGAATAGAAATCCACTTTGGACTTTTATTCTGCAGGTCGCTAAAAGTGCAGATTCGGAACGGGCCAGAAGACAGTAAAGTGGGATTTGGTGGTAGAGTTGGGTGCGCAGTTCATTAAGTCGATTTAAATGCATGCTAATGCATTTAAATCGTCGGGCCGCCCGATTCAGGCGCGGGGCATGGGGTGTCGTAAAGCCGCGATCTGCTCGGAATCGGGTGCAGATCGCAGTATAGGCCCGACGCCCAACTTTACTGCAATTTTGCATCCGAAAACGGGCGCGAAGTTCTGGTAAAATCGGGCCCAGTGACAGGAGGACAATGCCGTATGCACATTAGACAAAATAATTAATAAAAATAGATATCTTTCGCACATGCATTGAAAGTCAATATTTTCACAAAATTCCCAGCAAGTTGAAGCTGTACAGACTTAAGCAATCACACCCAATTTTTAAATTACCTTCTGCAACATCCCTTTGTGACATATTAGTGTTAAGCAGACAACCAAGATGGAGGAAGTACTTTTCTTTAAAGTTTATTTATTAGTCACAAGTAAGGCTTATATTAACACTGCAATGAAGTTACTGTGAAATTCCCCTATGCAATTTTTAATTGCATAAATATGAGTTTACATGTATACTACAAAGGGGCAGGGACGGGAGGGCTGGAGTAAATCTTGAAAGGCCTTCCTTCAAAGTTGATAATGACAAACACTGCCAAAAAAATAAGCCATGGAGTACATTTGAAAAAGATGGTGATGAAAAAGAGCCTAAGTCAGGCTCATGGACAGCAGCAACATCAAAGGAATAAATGCAATTATCTCCCTTGACCTCGACCAGCTGCATAACCTTACTAATTTTATGTCAAGGAGAGCAGAAGTGAATGAAAGGGGCAATTTTTATTATTGCCCTGAGAAGTGGTCAGTGTGACCACGTGGAACAGTGACACGTTACCATCACAATTTAAGATGTGATTCCTGGTTTGTGCCGAGTTAGCTGATTGGAGTGGAAATAATCAGAAGGAAATTACAACTCACCTCGGGACTCTGGAACTAGAAGGGGAAAAATTCAATTGTGTTCCAAATCCTGACTGGAAACTTCAAAGCCTCTGGGTATGGATGTCGATCATGGCCATAACTGCACTCAGCTACAATATCCTCTGTACTTTGTTGTGGCGGGGAGCATGCATACACATACACAATATTACAAGCACCCACAGAACTATATCCAAACAAGGAGTCAACACCTTAAATAAAGGAAAAGATGGGTTGGGAGGTGGATGGAGGAGGGGGAATTAGTGTTAGAGAGATGGCTAGTAAGCTTAAGGGAAAGGACAAAATATTCAGAGTGACCAAAGAAAATATTTAACTTGTATCTTTTATACTATTTGCTTCTAAACAGAATGATTCTGAAATTCAACATCACACTTGGTTCCTTCCAGTATGAAAACCTATTATCTCACACAGCTTTCATACTCATAAGATCGATTATTGATAACGGAATTATTAAATAATAAACTAAATCCAGTACAATAATTTCAAAACTCGGACTTTTGTTGCATAAATGCTAAAGGTATCAATCTCATACCGAAGGGAGTTTGTGTGACTGAATTGCATAAATTAAGAACATTGGATGGACCATCAAATGCTTCCATGCAAAACTGTTAGTGGTTTATTTCTCTACTTTCCAATGACTTTACATTGTTTTAGTGCTATAAAGAACTTGAGTTATTTTCAGAAATTGCTTCTGTTGCTCAAGTGAACACAAGTGATACCATAATGCAGACCTCAACAATTGCTATACTCCATTTATTGTTATGCTCTGGGCACTGAAAATTGATAACATCTCAGTTTCTGGTATCAGAGGTCCCATGTTCTAAAAGTGCATAAATGTTCAGTATGACAAGGCTCACTAGGAAGCCAGTGCCATTAATATAACTAAGAAAATAAAGATCTTTTGTGGTCATTCAAAGTAGTAATAAATGGAAAATGCAGTTTGCCCTGCTTTGAGTAGAATGCAGTGATGGACTCAGACAGCAGGAAGATTGGCGGTTCTAATTATCTCTCAAATGATTTCCGGAGCCTCCAATTTTATCGAACTATAGTATTCAAATTTAAAAAACAGTTGCTAATCTATTTGCTCCTTTGGGCCAAGCTAATGTTGTAGTCAGTTTCTACACTATAAACTTATACAAGTGAACACGCTAATTGTAATAAAATGAGCGGACGTGAGAGCCCATTCATCGCCCCCGCATCATTCATCTGCCTTTCCAGTGGGAAATGCACCAGGCGGGCTTGGGTGCTGGTAACAACTAGCTGGTAACAACAAGCTTGGGATACTGGATCCAGAGGATCCAGTGGAGGACCACCAACCCCTCAACAAATAGGGGCATTCTCCCCCTCACCACTCAAATAACAGGTCACCAACACCACACAGGCATGAGGGTGACCCGACCAAACCATCCACTCAGCTCCCCTTCCCCCTCAAAACCGCACTTAGGGACCCCCCGCCCCCCATCCCCACCCATCCCCCCTCTCCCGTCAGACTCCCCCTCCCCCATTCGGGCGTCCCTTCAGACAATGCGCCCTGGCAGTGCCAATGGTGCACTACCCCCTGGCACAATGAGGGGTGCGGCGGAGGGGGAGGTTCAGGTCACCCTCCTGCCTGTGTAGTATGGGGGGGGGGGGGGGGGGGGGGGAAGTGACTCGTTATTTGTAGGAGGGGGAGGGGGGTGCGAGGAGGATGTCCCTCTTTTATGAGGGGTTGGTGGTGCTCACTTGGTTAGGTTGGGGTGGTTAGAATTAGGAAAAATTACATTCCATTATGACGATTTTCTTTCTGTTCCAGCTACTTTCTTATTTAATCATGTCGCTCTAGAATTTGTAGTCAGCAACATGGGTCAGGCCTGCAAACATTTTATTGGCTTTTGTATGGCAGCTTAAATCAACTGGAAAATTCATTTCAACATAGCACCCTCTACAGAAGATCTCTGGAGTGGAAGAGCACAGCAAGCAATAGCATGTCTCTTCAACCAATCAGATTGAAGAATCCTTACCAAGACACACAAAGTGTAAAGCAGGAAGTGTAATTTAGAATATTTAACTCAATCAAGTACAGTAAACCAAACGATTAAGAAAGAGACGGAAGAGACATTTAAAAATAAAAATCTCCAACAATAATTAAAACGTGAAGGAATTTGACTCCATACCTGCAAAAATAATTTAGCAATAATAACAGACCCATCATGCTATTAAAAATGAATTTACACTTGAATGGTCAAATCTCAACTTTTTCCAGTACGTTTGGCTAATATCGAGTGGGTAAATACCACAACTTCTTCATCTTCATGCGAGAATGTTGCATTTCCTGGCAAGGTAGCACGTGGCTCAGCTGCAGAGGAGCAGGACAAGTTGGACCGCAATAACCTGATTTGTATATTTTACTGTGTATCTTTGAACATCACAAGACATCCAACTTAGCCTCACCACTTTTCTTTCTGGAAAACCGAGGCAATTTTTTCTACTTTCAAGTAAGGTACAAAGATGCTTGAAGTCAAAACAAAAAATTTTGAGGGCGATTCTCCCATCCAGCTGTGCCAATTTATTAGTGCAGCGGGCTGGCGGAATCGCGCATCGGCCGATTACCACGAGCATTTGCGCCGCGCTTGCGTCTCCGAAGTCCGGATTTCTGGCGGCATCCGCGCAGCGCCAGAAGTCAGCTGGGAAGCGGGGCTAGCATTTAAATAGCATTTCACCTACTATTTAAATACTGTTAGCAGGCCCGGGATGGAATTCTCGGCCTGCTAGCATCTCCCACCCAGCCAGGAGTATTTCACACCAGCGGGTTCAGGCCAGCTCCCCACTTTCAGGGAACTAGCGGCCTGACCCCACTGGAATGAAAGGGGGGGGCAATCGGGGCCACTCGGGGGGGTCAGGCAGCGGGAGGTTATGGTGCCCCCGGGCATAGGCACCCTGGCAGTGCCAGCCTGGGCCCCCTGGCACTGCCCAAGGGGCAAAGTGCCCATGCCCAAGGGGCACCTTGGCATTGCCCACTGGGCATGGGACAGTGCCAAGGCAGCAGGGTCGAGGGACAATCAGTGGGGATTGTGGGGGGGGGTCTCGCTACCACTGTGCTTTGGGATCCAGTCAGGTTGGAGGGAAGCCAGCAATCGAGCTGGCCAGCAAACGGGGAGGCTGATAGTTCGGGCCACTGTGCATGCGCAGAGGCCCGCTGATTTCAGCCTCTCCAGCATGAATAGGTTCCGCTCCCTGAAATTTGATGACATTCATACTGATGGCCTCTGCAGTGCACAGAATGTGGGAGATTCTAGTGTGAACTCCCACTGAAAAAACGAGCGTAAATTACTCCAGCTTGCTCACGAATTAGAATTTCTTTGGAAGAATTCCACCCCTTATGTTGTGTCACTGATCATCCTAATGCCATTTCCTTTTCAGCAGTAATCTATGTTTAAAATCCATCATTCCAATCAGGTTACACCACTTTAAACCTGACACTACTATATTGTCATTAAAACAGAATGCTAAAATTTGATTTATCCTCATAATAATGATAAAAATGGATTTTAGATACTGGCCGAGTTCATTCCAATTGTCTTCACAATTTGTTATGCATTGTTTGAGAAAAACAAACCCCAGAAGAATAGGAAGCAAGCATCTATTTCATCAGCAATAAACTTTCAAACTAAGAGTCAAGATCTAATGTGGACAACTTTCAAACTCAAATTAGATTTATCTATTATGGACCTCAAAGCAAGATAATCTCACAAACTGAACCCTGGATTTTATCAATCACTTAATTTGAAAGGAATATTTTGCTCATTATAACAGAAAGCCATGCCAGTAACGTTGTGCAATATTTATTAATGTCTACTTTGTTCATCTTTGTCCTGTAACATTCTCTCGCTTGAAATATTGTAAATTCATATTTTTAGATTCATCATATCCAAAGCAAAAAGTGCTGTGATGTAGACATTTAAGTGATTAAGCTGAAGTTTTTTCAGGCAGAAGTAATGCTTTAAATATATTCTGAATGTACTTTGCATTGTAAACATAATTGGGTACAGTAATCAAAGCAGTTACCTTTTGTTTGTGTGGCAAAACCAAGCATTAGTTTAGCGAACAGATCTGGACTCTCAAACTTTTCCTCTTTGGCTTTAATCCAAAAACATGTCTCTGTCATTTCCTGAGGTCCAATCTGGAATTAAGATAGAAAATTAATTGATCTTAGTGATAATCATCCATGTTTATCATAACTTCATCATCTGAGAACAGATTATAATCAAGTAATGCAGATCATTAACACAAATTAATTTTTTTGTTTCAGGCAATTGTCTGCTAACCTTTGGGACTGCGCAAATGAAACATTAACGTTTCTCTTTTTACCATATTGTACAAACGCAATTCATTTTAATTGAAAAAACAATTAGTATATTCAAAACAGACATTCTATTAAGAAAAGAACATCTTCTATCGCCATTCATTCATCTGAAGTGGGTTATTATATTTTTTTGAACTTTTCAAATGGCTCTTAAAATTTGAAAACAGACAACTGCTGTTGTTGTCAAGGCACCATTAAATATTACTGCATTAAATAATACTGGGAGAAGCATCACATTTTTCAATGTAGAAGGCACCAGCAAGCAATACACTGTCAGCATCTTCAAATAGCTAGACTCTGGCAGACTGCGAACTTAAAGTACAATGTCACCAGAAACTCTACGTTCAAGAAAAACAGTTCTCCTTCAGGATAAGTGCATATGCAAGACTTACAAACTTAAGAGTTTGATGAATTTCCACTAGCTCCTTATGAGAGGATATCAAATCTATATAGTTGAAGGAAATTAATTTCTCCCTGTACACACACTGATATTTACACGTGTCACGTATCATAGAAGTAAAAGTTCTAGAAACACCAGTAATCCTATATTGTAAAAATGAAAATCAAGGAAAACAGAATTAAAAACAAAGTGCAGGAAAAGCTGAGCAGGTTTGGCAGCATTGGTGGAGAGAGAAACAGAGTGAATATCCAATATGACCCTTCAGAACATGAAGAGGATTCATACTGAACTCCAAATATTAATTCTGTTTCTCTCGCCACAGATGCTATCAGACCTGCTGAGCTTTCTCAGCACTTTCTGATCTAATTTGACCTTCAGCATCCACAATATTTTACTTTTATCAAAGAAAACAGAACTCTCTTGCCATAAGCTAAATGATCCAATGGATGGAACTGCAGAATGCAATGCCAGAAACACCAGTACTATCTCGTCATCTCAGAAATACAAATGGAATCCAAGTTTTCTGGCATAAAAATGGTCCTGAATATTTATTGGTGACCTTTTATCTTCAACCCCACATTTTCCTACCAGACAATCTATATAAATAAGTCTTTAATCCAGCAAGTTTTTGTCACACATTAGAATATGTTAACTTACAGCTGTTGACCCAAAGATTGTATCCCTAAAAATGAAAATCCATACCTAACAGGTAGTGCAACAATCAACAAGTTGGTATATAAAATATACCAATCATGTCACATTCAAATAAAGAAAATCCACAAACAGTAACCAAAATAACCAGTAAGGAGGATGAGCAAGGCTATGAGAAACTCATGATCACATGAGTGGTTGTGGGGAAGAACATAGGGGAGCTGGAAAAGAAAGATGTATTATGGTGTTAGATGGAGAGGAGAGAGAGGATGTTTGATGGTACATAAACATTAGCACGATCAAATGTCTTGTTTATGTGCTACTGATTCTATGTGCTTTTCACTTACTGCCGATGTTTTAACAATAAATAAAGGCGTTCGTGCTAAAGACACGGTTAACAACATAATTAAAAAATTCCAAAAGATGAAAGAATTCTGCACAAGATCAACTGTTGAAGTTGCAGCGTGGGGAACTGGAGGCAACCTTGTGGAATGGATTGGTTGAAAAATGGGAATTGGAACAAACTGGCCAGACTTGAATCAACATACAGTGACAAGTGATGACTCCAAGAGATCAATGCAGGATTCCTCACAAATGGAATGTCCTCAGTTTGGATAGAATGAGGAGTGTTTGCAGGTGATACTGAATTGAAGAAATCACAGTGACAATTCATCTGGGAGTACAGGATTTAATAAGTGATTTGATTGAGGTGCTCACAATAATTAAGGGAATCATCAAGTCAGATCCAGAATGCTTATCCCCTAGATAATTACCTGAAACTTAAGAACATAACCTTCAAATTCAACCTAGGTTGATGGCAAATCAAAAATGTTTCTTCATACAAAGGATTGAGACTACTTGATATACACCGCGTTGAAGGCAATTGAAAGAGAATAAGTTTGATGTTTAAAATAGAAATTTGTTATTCAAAGAACACGGAATAGGAATAGGCCACTTAGCCACTTGAGACTGTCCTGCCACTGCTAATCTATGAAAAAAACTCCACATATGACCAAAAGGATATGAAGGGCAGAGAATTTGAACAATAAAGTATGAACATGTATTAATAAAATGCCTGTCACAACCCCAGGATATCCTGGAGCACTTTACAGTCAATGAATTATTTTTAAAGTGCAATTATGACTTATGTAGGAAACATGGCATCTAATTCGCACACAGTACGCTGTCCCAAACAGCAATCAAATAAATAATCAAATCATTTGTGTTAAGTATTGGTTGGGAAATAAATGTCATCAGGCGAAAGATGGCCTGCAAAAGATGGCTTTGGATTGGGGGAATTTTATTAAAATAAGGCAGGATCTGGCCAAAGTTGTCTGGGAACAGTGCCTTGCGAGTAAGTCTACAGTGGAACAGAGGGGGGCATTCTAAAAGGAGCTGGGAAGAGTACAAGTCCAAAATGTACCCTTTTGGGGGATATGTAGGAGCAGTAAGTTCAAGGAACCTCTAGGACAATTCAGGACTGGATGAGGAAGAGGAGAAAGGCTTTAAGCAAGTCCAAAGAGAGCACGGTAGCACAGTGGTTGGCACTGCTGCTTCAGAGCTCCAGGGACCTGGGTTCGATTCCCGGCTTGGGTCACTGTCTGTGTGGAGTTTGCACATTCTCCTTGTGTCTGCGTGGGTTTCCTCCGGGTGCTCCGGTTTCCTCCCAGCGTCCAAAGAGGTGCAGGTTAGGTTGATTGGCCATGCTAAAATTGCCCCTTAGTGTCCTGAGATGTGTAGCTTAGAGGGGTTTGCGGGTAAATATGTAGGGATATGGGGATAGGACCTGGGTGGGATTGTGGTCGGTGCAGACTCGATGGGCCCAATGGCCTCTTTCTGCACTGTAGGGTTTCTTTCTTTCTTTCAATTCAGCTACAGCCCGAGAGAAATATTGGAAGTGAAAGAGGGAACTTAAGGAAATAATTAGAAGAGCAAAAATGGGTCATGAAGAAGGACTTGCAAACATGATTGAGGAGAATCTTAAGATATTGTATAAATACATTGAAAGGAAGAGGTTAATCAGGGAAAGAGCAGGGTCCATTGGAGACTAAGAGGGCAACCTGTGCGTGAAGCCACAAGACATTGGAAGGGTGTTAATTGAATACTTCTCTTCATTCTTCACACAGGAAAAGAGGAAGGTAGGTAGAGAATTCAGGAAAAGGGGCTGTGAGGAACTTGCACAATTTGACATTGGAAATGGAGAGGTATTGGAGACTCTAACTGCTTTCTTCATTTGGGGGACACTCAGTAAATTTTCTTATTTTGGTTCCTACACAGGGATCATAACTCACTCACTTTCATAAAATCTATTTCTTTGCCCTTATCAGAATTCCTTTATCTGTTAGATAAATTGTTATGCACTATTATACGTTCTAGCTGTATTTTTGAGTACAGCTAGCATGAAAATAACCATATATTTATTTCCCTTTTGATAATTAACCTTTCAATTATAGAAGGAACCAAATCTCCTGAACAAAGCCAGACAGCAAACAAATATTCTTGTCTCATCTTGTTTTACAAACTTTTTGTTTTATATCTGTAATATGAAAAAAATGAATTCTGATCAGTCGTCAATGTACGGTAAATTTTATAATGATTAACAGCACAATGATGCCATTTACAGGACTCTGCTAGGTCATATCTTAAATATTAAAGAAACATCAAAGCATTTGATATATTAGCAAATTTTAAAATCCTCAGGTGGCTTTGGAAAATAATTCACTGATACTTTGACATACTTTGATGGTTCCTGAATACATATTTTGACGGAGGCTGTTGTTGAAATCTGACTAGTGGCACAGTGGGCAACACTGCTGCCTCTCGGCATCAGGAATCCGAGTTCAATTCCGGCCTTGGGTGATTGTCTGTGTAGAGTTTGCACATGCTCCATGTCTGGGTGGGTTTCCTCCAGGTGCTCCAGTTTCCCCTCTCAGTCCAAAGATGTGTAGGTTAGATGGATTAGCCATGGTAAATGATGTGGGGTTACGGGGATAGATTGGGGGTTGGGCCTGGGTAAGATAGTCTGTCAGAGAATCAGTGCAGACTTGATGGGCCGAATGACCTCCTTCTGCACTGTATGGATTATATTTTTCTATGACAGTGCATGGTGCTTGCATTTGCTATCATCTAAAATCTGCTGTGTGTTCTCATTTTTTTCCATCCACATTCAAAAATTATTCCTGAAAACTTATGTATTTTGGACAAATGGAAAACAGCCTCAAAATTTACTGAGATGAGGACTAATTTTGCAATGATTCACTTTCTAATTGATATCCTAATTTTGTAAACAGCAAATTGGAAGAGAAATTTTGAAAAATAATTTTGGGAACGAAACTGGAAGTTCACTGTATTTGGCAGCACCAATGCAATTTACCACAATGGGAAAAAAATAACCCAACAAAGTTCAAATGTTGACGTTTAACTACATTAGGTACATCTAAAAGCAATAATTTCCCTACTCAACTGCAATCCATCTGCTAATTATTTTAAATCTATGCCCCTGGTTATTGGCCTCTGCTAAAGGATGTAGGTCCTTCCTATTCAACCTATCTCGACCCCTCAACTTTATACATCTCAATTAAATTTTCTTTAAGCCTCTTCTGTGCCTTTCCTCACAGCTAAACTTCGACATTCTCATAAATGTTTCTGTATCCACTCTAGTGTAATCACATCCTTCCTATAATGTGGTGACCAAAACTGTACACAGTGCACTCGCTGTGGCCTAACTAGTGTTCGAAACAGTTCATAGAATCATAGAAACCCTACAGTGCAGAAAGAGGCCAGTTGGCCCATCGAGTCTGCACCGACCACAATCCCACCCAGGCCCTACCCCCATACCCCTACATATTTTACCCACTAATCCCTCTAACCTACGCATCTCAGGACACTAAGGGGCAATTTTAGCTTGGCCAATCAACCTAACCCGCACATCTTTGGAGTGTGGGAGGAAACCGGAGCACCCGGAGGAAATCCACGCAGGCACGAGGAGAATGTGCAAACTCCACACAGACAGTGACCCAAGCCGGGAATTGAACCCCGGACCCTGGAGCTGTGAAGCAGCAGTGCTAACCACTGTGCTACCGTGCCGCCCTTAATTCTATCTTAGTTCTTAGTTCTATCATGCACTTAGTTCTATCTTAACCTCCCAGCTCTTATATTCAATGCATTGGCTTCTAAAGAAAATATTAATTTTGCTTTCTTAATCACATTATCCACCCATGCTGCCGCCTTCAAGAGTCTGTCAACATGCACTCCACGGTGCCATTTCCACTTCTTTGGAATCTACTATTTATTTTTCATGCCCTTGCCTTGCTTGCCCTCTCCAAATGCATTATCTCATATTTCTCCAGATTAAATTCCACTTACTACTTTCCTCCCACTTGACTGGTGCACTGATAGCTTCCTGTGGTCTTTAGCTATCCTCAATATCAACTGAATGATGAATTTGCGAACTTTTTAATCATGCCCGCTATATTTAAATCCAACAAAAGCACACCATGAACATTCCCCATTACCTCCTGCCATTGGGTAAATTTTGGATCCAACTTGCCAATTTTCCTCGGATTCCATTTGCTTTTACTTTGCTGACAGTCTGCTATTTCTGATCTTACAAAGGCCTTTTTAAAATCCATGTAGAATATGTTAAACATGTGACCTTCATCAACTCTCCTTGTTAGCTCCTCAAAACTTTGGATTTGGCAGACTGGCCATTTGTTCAAAAATTCATCTGACTGTCCTTAATTAATCTGTCTAAATAACGATTGATGTGGACACGCCGACTTTCGACTGGGGTGAGCACAGTAAGAAGTCTCACAACAACACCTGGTTAAAGTCCAACACGTTTATTTGGTATCACAAGCTTTCAGAGCGCTGCTCCTTCATCAGGTGAGTGGCCCACCACTGAGTTTATGTTGACTAGCAAGTGATTTCTTGGTCTATCCCTTCCTCACTTTTTGAACAACGGTACAACATCAGCAGCCCTATTCCTCCACTACCACACCTGGAGCTCTTGAGGATTGGAAAATGATGGTCACAGCCTCCACTATTTCCTCCCTTGCTTGCTTAACAGCCTGGGATAAATATCAAGCAGATCAGGTAATTTATGTACATGCAATGATGCTGGAACCCTTAAAAGTTCCTCTCTTCATCTTGTTTGGCCCATCCAATGTTTTATACTCCTCCTTAGCTACAATGTCTGTATCATTCCCTTTGTGAAGATGGAAGTAAAGTATTCATGGAGAACCATGTCCAGGTCTTCCATCTCCATACACATAGTCCGTTTTATAACCTCGCATTGGCCCTTTCCTCGATTGGCTTTTCCTTGATTTTACTTGCCAACATTATTTCATGTCCTCGTTTTGTTTTCCTAGTTTCCTTTTTAACTTCATCGCTGCATTTTCAATACTTTTCTCGGCTTTCTGCAATATTAAGTTCTCTATACTTTACATCAGCTTCCTTTAATTGCCCTATTCCACTCAATATGTCCCTTGATATCGAGGGGGATTCTGGATTTGCGAATCCCATACTTTTGCTTTGTGTAAACATACTTGCTCTGAATTCTCATTATTTTGTCATTGAATGTCTCGCTGTTCTGAACTGTAAAAGGTAAAGTTGCCATAGTCCCAAATGACCAAAGGCTGACCGGTGGGATGATTTAACCTGAGGATTATCACACCTCAGGCAAGGGGCAAGGTTAAAAAGGTGGATCTTCATGAATAAGTTCAGCTGGTATGGGAATTGAATTCATGGTGTTGGCATCACTCTGCATCCCAAATCAGCCATCCAGCCAACTGAGTTAACCAACTGTACTGCTATCACCAGGTGACTACAAGTTTTAACATAAAAATTCAATTCAATTCTTTTTGTCCAACCTACTAAGAATTTAAGACCTTCATGTTGTTCACAATTTAACGTAAGACTATAATAAAACAAATGCCAACAATCATTCTGGTAGTAGGACCAATACTGGTGTCTTGAGATGCAGAGTGATCAAGTCAATAAACTGCTACCATTATAGGGCCCTAGACATTCAAAAATATCACACAAGGGCAAGAAATCCTCAGGATAAGAGCTTATTACACCATCCTGAATTGTAATCAGTAAAATAAACTGTACGATGAATTTTCAGAACAAATTTGTTATATAAATTTCACAAGGCTGAATAAAATAATAATTCCTCTAATAGTTTCTGCACACAATTCTAAAGTTATTTATCAAGCCAACTGTCCAGTTAACTAATTTGCAAACAACAAAGGGTGTCATGTATATTTGTGGGGTGGCACGATAGCACAATGGTTAGCACTGCTGCTTCACAGCACCAAGGGGACAGCAAGGAAATTTTCTCAGGAGGGACCAAAAAGAAAATAAAATTGAACAGATCATTGCCTGCTGCTCGAAAACATGTTCAACTGAACAGTTAGAGCAACATCAATAGATACCAGGATATGCATTAGCTCCTGCTCTTTTAGATGAACAATAACATTTCACAAAGAAATCCCAAGAGAAGCTGTAATGTAAAAATTAAGTATGTGAGTGAGTCAAAAAGTATTGCAGTTTTAAATGAACCATTGCTGATTCAAACACTTGAGGAACAGACATAAATGTTACTTACATGCATTAAAACATGTCTTCACAAATTTATCAGTAACATATATTTTTCAAACAATTCACTATTACAAATGACAGAGGTTGTGATTTCACATTCACCAAAGTATGGAATTCAAAATATCAAAAGATATAAAAGTTTACATGAGAAACTGTTCTGTAGATGCTAATAATCTAAAATCCTATTCCTGAGAAATGTATATAATTTGGTACAGATCCCAAGTTCAAAACATACATTTCAAATTCATTTATATAGATCTTAGAAACAGCCACAGTTAACTGATGTAGTTTGAGGCATAACTCAATGAAAAAAATAGCAATTCTTTGTTTACTGTACAATCAGTCTTCACTATTGGCACTTACAAAAAATAGATGGATTACATTTCATCTGATCTGTAACAGCAATACAATGTGGTGTTGCAAATTGTCCCAAGATTTCACTGACATTTAAAATAATAAACTGAAGCAAACACAATAAAAGCTCTTATTTGATTCAACTAACTCATTTCAAATAATAACACTACACAGGATTAAAAAGCAAAAAAAAAGTTTAGGTATTTTCTGGAATCAAGAAAAAGCAATCAGATTTTCAGATGGAAAACGGAATGCAAAATAATGAACCATTTCTAAATATCTAATGATATGATAGTTTGCTGAGATTGACATTCATTCTTCATTGCATGAAAATGTGCTTATTTCATAAGTGCAGTGGGTGCCTAACTTGTCAGATTCTGGATTAATAAATCTGTAGAAATTTCTGACTCATAAACCTTCTCAAATTCAACGAAAGATGACCAACATTGTACATGGTTGTGCCGTCACTTCCTTAATTGTGACAATTCACCAAACCTTCACTGTTTTTTATAGTCTTAACGAAATTAATCTTCCAATATCTAGACTGGAGACCACTATTTGAAGCCAAGGAGCAGGAATCATTGATTTCATGGTCAGCAGGTAAGCAAGAGCACTCACCACTGACCACAAAGAAAGCTTCAGTTAAGAGATCTAACAACCTCTGCAACGAGAAGGTTACAGCTTCTCTCTGCAGCAGAGTCATCCAATGGGAATTTGCAGCATAGAACGGCCATGAAGACATCAAGATGTGCAGGCAACCAATCACATTGGAGAATTTTCACATATAGCCAACCAGAAAACACAGGGAATAGGTTTGGGAAGCACTATTCTAAATAAAAATATGACCGAGTGAAAATGGCTCCTGTAACGCTGGCTCTAGTATCAACCTTCACCAACGGCTTTCTGGAATTCAATGCCAGAGGACGAGAGAATTCAAATATTACACACTTTAGGAAGTATGTGACGACTTTAAAGAGGATGCAGTAAAGATTTTTAAGAACAGTTCCAGGGATGAAGATTATATTTATAAAAGTAGATTGGAGCAGAGGGGGCTGTTCTCCTTAGAGAAGAGAAGGCTAGAAGAGATTCTGAGAAATGTTCAAAATCACGACGGGTCTCGACAGAGTAGATAGAGAAAAACTGATGTTGGCTGTTTCAGTTGGTCGCACTCTCGCCTCTTCAGTCACGAGGTTCCAAGGTCAAATCCCACTCCAGGGCTTGAACACAAAGATCAACTCCAATACTCCAGTACAGCACTGAGGAAATGCTGCACTAGTAGAAGAGCAGTCCTTCAAATGGGACATAAAACCATCTTCAGCCAGAAGTGCCAAGTGGACGATCCATCTTGGCCTGCTCCGAAGGTTCCTGGCATCACAGATGCCAGTGTGCAGCCAATTTGATTGAACCCACACGATATCAAGAAACAGCTGAAGGCACCAGAAACTGCAAAGGTGATGGGCCCTGACATCATTCCAGCAATTGTACTGAATACTTGTGCTCCAAAGTAGCCACCTAGCCAAACTGTTCCAGTATAGCTACAAGACGTCTACCCAGCAACATTGAAAATTGCCCAAGTACGTCCCATCTTCAAAAAAGGAGGTTAAATCAAAGTCGGCCAACTACCAGCCTATCAGTAGACACTCGATCATCAGCAAAGTAATGGAAGGTGGCATTAACAGTGCTATGTAGCCCCAATTACAGGCAATTACCTGCTCACTGATGCTCAGTTTATGTTCTAGCACGACCACTCAGCTCCTTTCATCATTACGATCTTTGTCCAAAGATGTGAGGTGAGAGTCACTGCCCTTGATATCAAGTAGCATTTAACTGACTATGGCATCAAAGAGCCCTAGCAAAACTAGAGCATCAGGAGGAAAACTCTCCACTGGTTGGGAGTGAAACCTAGCACAAAGGAAGACTGTTGTGGTTGTTGGGAGGTCAATCATCTCAACTCCAGGACATCACTTCAGGAGTTCCTCAAGGTAGTGTCCTATGCCTAACCATCTTCTGCAACTTCATCAATGACGTTCCCCTGATCATTAACTCAGAAATGGGGGCGTTTGTGGATAATTGCACACTGTTCAGCACTATTCGCAACTCCACTGGAGCAGTCCATGTCCAAATGCAAAAAGACCTGGAAACACTCAAGTTTGGGCTGATCAGTAGAAAGCAACATTTGCGCCACACAAATTCCAGGCAATAACCATTTCTAACAAGAGAGAATCCAAGCATCACCCCTTGACATTCAATGGCATTCTATCACTGAATACTCCATTATCAACATGCTGCACTTCACCATTTACCAGAAACTGATCGCGCGGCCAGCCATATCAATGCTGTGATTACAAGAACAGGTCAGAGTCCGGGAATTCTTCAAGTGACGCATCTTCTGACTCTCCTCCTCAACAAGGCAGGATTTTGATGGAATATTCATCATTTGCCTGGATGCGTGCAGCTCCAACAAGAAGCTCATACCATCCTGGACAAGGCAGTCCAGTTGATTTGCACCCCAAACACTACCTTCAACATTCACTCCCTCCACCACTGACACGCAGAGGCAACAGTGTGTACCATCTACAAGATGGGGTGCAGCAACTCAACAAGGCTCTTTCAACAGCGCCTTTAAATGGACAAGGGCAACAGATGTATGGGAACACCACTACCTGCATATTCTACTCCAAGCCACACACCATCCTGGCTTGGAATCATGTTGCCGTACCATCACTGTCTCGGAGTCAAAATCCTGGAACTCGCTTCCTAATGCATTGTGGGGATACATATATCACTGCAGTGGTTGAAGGCAGGGGCTAACCACCACTTTCTCAAGGGAGATTAGGAATGGGCAATAAATGCTGGCCTCACCACTAAAGCCCATAACACAGAAAAAGGACGAAAAATACCTCACTTCCCCATCTGCTTGCTAGGGCGGATGAGAAAGATCCACCGTAAAGACTGATGCAAAATATTTGTTTAACTATTTCCTTGTTCGCCATAACTATCTCCCCAAATTCATTAACTAAGATACCTATGTTCACTTCGACCTCTCTCTTCCTTTTTATATTTTTTAAAAAGCTGTTGTCAATTTTTATATTCCTCATTAGTTTGCCCTTGAAGTTTATTTTCTCTCTCTATTATCTTTTCAGTACTTCTTTGCTGGATTCTGAATTTGTCCCAGTCTTCAAGGCTATCATCGACTTTTGCTGGCTTATATGTTTTCTCTTTCAACTTAATACTCTCTGGTTAGCCATGGTTGGTTTATCCCTCTCTTGGAATCTTTCTTCCCTACTAGAGTATATTTTTGCTCGGGTGGATGCAATTCAAATGCATTTCAGTGGGTTCTTGCTCTTGTGTAAAAAAATTATTAGACATGCCTTTAAGACCATGTCCACATCAATTCATCTAGGCCAGCAAAATTAGAATCAAACTGCTACACTGAATTGACTTGAATAAAATTCAGACAGTGATTTTTAAATGCCAGATTGGAAGACAGCTACCAAATGCCTTGTTAAAATTTTGTGTGATTATTCTAGATATTTTTCTTGGATTCTGTGTTACTGACTATTTCCATAAGGAGACTTCACAGTAACTTCATTGCAGTGTTACTGCAAGCCTACTTTGCATCCAGCAAAGTTAAACTCTCCTAGCAACCAAACAAATGTCGTGCCAGAAGATGAAAAGAGAACTGATCACTGTACACCAGCTTACCATAATATATCACGCTTTGCCGCATGATTTACTTGACAACAATGGGAAGAGTGAACACTTCATCAGATCATGGCTTAGGCTATAAACTACAAGATGGATTTATTAAACATTAAACAGGGAAATGAATGGCACTCTGTACAATGCACCTGTAGTAATTACAAGACTTATTAGGTCCTCGAGATGATAAAACAACAAAAACTCTGCTTTTGTACTATATTTCAACATGAGGCCAATCCTGAAAATATGGTTCCATGCTTCTTATATGAGTATCAGCTGCCACAAAATCTCTGATTTGCATTGTAAAAGCTGACAGCCGCAGTGTAAAGTTTTGGTGCAATGCAACTTAAAATAGAATTCATAAATCTTTCGAATATAGACCAGAACAAATGATTATTAAAAACTTTTTTTTTTACAACTACACTCGAGGTTTTTCAGGTTTCATATAACAAGAAGGTATCTTGGAAAGGATAATCCATGGCAACTGCTGAATCTCTGTCAGTAATCATATGAGATCCACACTGAGCCAGGCAATCACCACATAATTTGCCCTTCAGGATAACCTCCAATGGCTTTGAATTCTGAAGGTGAGGTGGTGGTACAATGTCATTGGCCGAGCAACCCAGAGACCCAGGCTAATGTTCTGGGGATACAAGTTCAAATCCCACCACATCAGCTGATGGAATTTAAAGTAATAAAAAAAAATCTAGAATTAAAGAAAAAGCCAGTCTTGGTAATAGCAACCATGAAACCATGTCGATAAACGTTCTTTCAGCAAGGAGATCTACTGTCCTTACCTGGTCTGGCCTACATAGGACTCCAGACCCACAACAATGGATTAGCAAAATCCTGTCTTCACACTGAGGATACCCTCCAAGTAATTGTGCGGCATTACCACAGTGCAAAATGGGAAAGATTTTGAACAGATGGAGCAACTCAAGATTGGGCATCCATGAGGCTCTGCAGCCGTCCAAAGCAGCAGAATTCTATACAATCAAAACCTGCATCCTCATAGCCCAGCATATTCTCCATTCTGCCATTGCCATGAAGCCAAGGGATCAGAAGAGTGCAGGAGGGCACGCTAGGAGGAGCACCAGGCATACCTAAAAATGAGATATCAAATTGGTGAAGCTACAACACCATCCGTCAACAAAATGAGAGACGGTGTTGCCGACAAAGGCACTTACTCAGAAATAATCTGCACACTGACATTCAGTTTTGGTTCAGTCAGGACCACTCAGCTCCAGACCTCATTATAGTCTTGATGTAAAAACATGGACAAAATAGCTGAAATCAAGAGTTGAGATGAGACTCATGGTCCTTGACTTGCACGTCAACAGCGGAAGCATTATGTAATAGAGCGAAGTGGTCCCTCAACCAACAGATCAGATCAAAGTTTTGCAGTCCAGCCACATCCAGTCATGAATGGTGATGGACAATTAAACAACTAACTGGAGGAGACGACTTCACAAATATCTCCATCTTCAATGATGGAGAAGCCCAGCACATCAGCACAAAAGACCAAACTGACACAGTGATGGGCGGATGATCCATCTCAGTCTCCTCCTAAGATCCCCAGCATCACAGATGCTAATCTTCAGTCAAATTGATTCACTCCACGATATGATGGAATGATTCAAGGCACTAGATACTGCAAAGCTATCAGGTCCTGACAACATTCTAACAATAGTGCTGAAGACTGGTACTTCAGAACAGCCATACCCCTATCCAAGCTGTTCCAATACAATTACAACACTTGCATCTCCCCAGCAATGTGAAAAATTGCTCAGTATGCCCTGTCCACAAAAAGCAGAACTAATCCAATCAGGTCAATAACAGCGCTATCGGTCTACTCTTGATTATCAACAAAGTGACGGATGGTGTTGCCGACAAAGGCACTTACTCAGAAATAATCTGCACACTGACATTCAGTTTTGGTTCAGTCAGGACCACTCAGCTCCAGTCCTCATTATAGTCTTGATGCAAACATGGACAAAATAGCTGAAATCTAAGAGTTGAGATGAGACTCATGGTCCTTGACATGAAGGCAGGATTTGATTCGTTCCAGGACAACAATGCAAGCCTTCCTCAGAGTAATGTCCTGGGCCCAAGAATCCTCGGCTGCTTCATTAATAATCGTCCCTCTGCGACAAAGTCAGAATGGGGATGTTTGCTGATGATTGCACCATGTTCAGCACCATTCATAGCTCCTCAGATACTAATGCAGTCCATGTCTGTATGCAGCAACACCTGGACAACATTCGTGCTTGGGCTGATAAGTGGCAAGTAACATTTGCACCAAATACCAATTGACCATCTCCAACAAGAGAGAATTTGACCATCGTCTCTTGATTTTCAATGACAGTGCCATCACTATCAACATCCTGGCTGCCACTGAATTGCACAAGCCATATAGATAAGATGTGCTACAAGAGCAGGACAGAGTCTGAGAATTCTCTGACGAGTAATTTGAATCCCAAAAATCTGTCCGCCATCCACAAGGTACAAGGCAGGAGTGTAATGGAAAATTCTCCACTTGCCTGGATGAGTGGAGCTCCAATAACTCTCAAGAAGCTCAACACTATGGGCCTGATTTTACCAAAACTTCACACCCGTTTTCGGGCACAAAATCGGGCCTTTAACGCGATCTGCAGCCGAATCCGAGCAGATCACGCTTTACTGACACTCGATTCGGGCGCGGGGTCCAGCCCGCACCCGAAACGGGCGGCCCAACGATTTAACTGTACTTGCATGCATTTAAATCGACTTAATGAACCACGCGCCCAACTCTACCGCCAAATCCCACTTTACCGTCTTCTGGCCCGATCCGCGTCCACGCTGTTACCGATCTGTAAAATAATAGTCTGAACTTGCCACTGCAGCCTCCGAAGAGCGGGGTCAGAGATTGCAACGGCTCTCTGACCCAGGTCATCCTCTGGTCCTCTGACCCAGGTCATCCTCTGGTCCTCTGACCCAGGTTATCCTCTGGTCGGGGCGGGAGGAGGAGAGGGGTGTGACGTCTCATCCCCTGGGCGGGGGAGGTGTGACGTCTCATCCTGGGGGTGGGAGTGGCGGTGGTGTGACGTCTCATCCTCTTGGGGGGGCGGGGGGTTGGCTGCCAGTCTACGGTCGATGCCTTCTGCCGGAGTGGACGTGCGGCCATGCCATCCCACGAAAACTTCAAGATGAAGCGATTCCTCGCTAAGATGAAGAAGCAGAACCGGCCGATTCCACAGTGTAAAGGGATTCACCATCACTGGTACACTACCAGCCACAAATTACTCTTCCCTGCAGGGGCAAGAGAGTGGGAGAGATGGCTATGGCTGGTAGTGTACCAGTGATGGTGTATCCCTTTACACTGTGGAATCGGCCGGTTCTGCTTCATCTTCTTAGTGAGGAATCGCTTCATCCTGAAGGTTTCGTGGGATGGCATGGCCGCACGTCCACTCCGGCAGGAGGCATCGGCCGCAGACAGGCAGCAGAAACCCCCCCCGCAGGGGATGAGACATCACACCCCCTCTCCTCACCCCCAGAGGATGAGACATCAGACCCCCTTCCCCTCCCCCACCCCCGACCAGAGGATGACCGTCAGAGAGCCGCTCTCTCCAGTTTCTGCTTTTTTTTTTGCACCCGGGCACGCACTGTCAGATTTTTTTAAAGAACTGCGCATGTGCAGTTCAGAACTCCGATCGGTCTGCCAGCGCGAAGCCCCGCCCACACCGCGAATCGGACCGGAGCCGGCAAAACACGTATGGGCGCGCTGCAAGGAGGATTCCAGGCGCGGATCTATTTGACGCCCAGATTCGGCACTTTGGCTCAAAATGGTAACATTCCCCCCTATTACTGCTAATATTTTAGATTTTGAACAAGCGCAGTATTGTACTTTTTAATGTATTCGTTCGCTCACTGACACGGATCAAATGAGACTACTGCAAAGTTCAAACAATTCTATGGAAATTGTTTCGCTCCTGGTCACCACATCTAAACAGTCTGAGGCAGGAAAAGAAGCAACTATAACAACTATAAACTGTAAACAAAGATGGTGGCTCATATTAGCAAATCCTTAGGAGCTAATACTGAAGTTGTTCAGTGCCCTGTCTCGGTCATACCTGGAGCACTATATTCAATTCTGGCACAATGTTTAGTGAGCCATCCAGACATTGGGACAACATCAATGAAGTACAATGAAGCTGATCCCCGATGCTGGAACAACAACAATGAATGATAATTTGAAAGGAAGGACTCAATAGCATTGAGAAACAAAATCTCGGAAGGAAACGTGTCAGAGATAAGAAAAGTCGTTAACAAAATAGAGAAACTAAACCCAAAACAGCATTTTCAGTTCCTAAGGGCAGTCGGATAAAAGAACTAAGGCCCATGATGAAGATAAAATCTATGGTAAACACCAAATACTTATTTGAGCAGAGGATGATGAACAGTTAAAATAGGTTGGCAGAAATGGTGACTGAAGCTTGAATAAAATACTCAATCCGTGTAAGAAACAGCTGGATGCCAGAATAGGAACAAAATTAATTCAAAAAAAGAGATCCAAAGAATTGAAGGATTTTTTTCATCTGAAACTATATTCTGATTTTGTTTTGTATAACATTTGTCATAGTGTCTTGATAAGATTTTTTTTTGTACTCACTGTCACAGATTCATAATTCTACTGAGATCCATGTAAATCTGATAGCAAATAGATTTTAAAAATGTACTTTTCATTGCTGTTACAAAGTTTACTTTGTCAATCTTTCGTGGTGACAAACAAAACTTCTAATGCCACCACTGCTAGACTGAGAAACGAACATACACTTTAACAGAAGATATTATTTTAAAATCCACCTGAATCTACATGGTACGCTGGTCAGAAAAGTGAGATCTCATGGTATATAGGGGAAGACGTCAGGTTGGAACCACAATTGGCTCGATGACATGAGTTGATGGATTTTCAAATGGAAAACATTTTCTAGTGGTGGTCTACAGGGCTCAGTCTTGGAGCCCCTGCTGCTTATAACAATGATTTAGATTTAAATATTGGAGGCATGATTAGGAAATTTGCAGATGACACAAAAATTAGCCATGTAGTTGATAGTGAAGAGGATAGCTGCTGACTCCAAAGTGATTTCAATGATTTGGTTCAGTGGGTAGGGAAGTAGCAAATGGAATTCAATCTGGAAAAGTGTGAAGTAACACATTAAACAAAGCAAGGGAATACTCAATGAACAGAATGATAGGGAGAGGGGTTCAAGATGTCAGAGACCTTGAAGTGCATGTCCACAGATCCTTGAAGGTGGCAGGGCAGGTGGACAAGGTGGTCAAGAAAGCATATCGAATGCTTTCCTTTATTGGGTGAGGTGTTGAATATAAAAGCAGGGATATAATGATGGAACTGTATAAAAAAGCTGGTTAGGCCACAGTTGGAACACTGTGCCCAGTTCTAGTCACCACATTACAAGAAGACATAATTGCTCAGGAGAGAGTGCAGAGGAAATTTACAAGAATGTTGCCAGAGCTTGAAAATTGCACTTATGAGGAGAGGTTGGATCGGCTAGGATTGTTTTCCTTAGAACAGAAGAGAGTGAGGGGTGACATAATTGAGGTGTGTGTGTGTGTGGGTGGGGGGGGGGGGGAGGAGAGGAGGGGGGGGAGGAGAGGGGGGGGGGGGGGAGAGAGAAGAGGGTCAATTACCAGGGGCATAGATTTAAGGTGATTGGTAAAAGGAAAAACCAAACCTTTTCACCCAGAGGATGGTGGGCTTCTGGAATTCACTGTCTAAATTGGTTCAAGGCTTAAAAGCTCAACTCATTTAAATGGTACCCGAATCTGCATCTAGTGCTGCAAGCCGCAAGGCTATGGACAAGGTGCTGGAAATTGGAATTAAAATGCGTAGCAATTTTATTTTCTCTTTTTTGACAGGCGCAGACAAGATGGGTGAACAGCCTCCAGAATTCTGCACAGTAACTATGGTTATATTGTTCTACATTAAGGAGTTGCTTTATCCTAGAAATCACCAAAATACAACGCAATTCATTGAATCAACACAAAATATAGCACATAATATGAAAATACAATCCATCTAAACACAAGGGTGAAGTAAAAACTAAAAATTTAGATTGAAACTCATATAGTCCATGCAATGCCAAATATAATGAAGTGCTGATCCATTTGATCAGAAGGAACCATCATCAATAACACCAAGTTTTCAAAAGACTGTGGTATTATCTTACCATTCAAATTCAAAAACACAAAACAAAACCAGTCCAAAGGTGTGCGGGTTAGGTGGACTGACCATGCTAAATTGTCCTTTGGTGTCAGAGGGACTAGCTAGGGTAAATGCATGGGCTTATGGGGGTAGGACCTGCGTGGGATTGTGATCAATGCAGCCTCGATGGGCTGAATGGTCTCCTTCTGCACTGTAGGATTCTATGATTCTAACCTGCCTTTACATTACCTCTTTAACAACAGAAAAAAATCTGTCCCAAGCTGCTGCACACAAGTTGAAAGATGAGTACCGACATGGAGCTTTACAAAAATTATATCCTGCAAATTGCCTGAACTGTGGGCTCAAATGCAGTTTTAGCTTAAAATGTCAACGTAAAATGGAGGCAGTAGTGGAACTAAATGTTTGGAAATTACTGTGAAAATATAGCTGATCAAACAGTGACACTTTTAATTAACAAAAGGTTCTTGCCTTGACGTTTTCCAAGCTAAAACCCATAAAAGTTTGCGCAAAGTATTCCACAACAGTGTTCGAAAGGCATTTAAACAAGGCACTCAACTAGGGAAGAACATCAGTATAAAGATGTCACATTCCACCACATTTTTGTGAGATGTTTCAGAAGTAGAAAGCGGTTAGTACGAAGGATTTGGAGTCTGAGAATTCCCATGTTTCACTGAGTTGGATTTCTCAGCAAACGTACTGGCAAATGATTGACTGCATTAGGGGTGAAAACCTCTTAACATTCATGCATTCAAATTGGTCAGTTGAATGCAAAAAGCTTCTTTTGAATTGCACATGTAAAAATAGGACACATGGACTCATCCAGTTAATTTTAAAGTCACAGTCCTTATCTCGTTCATTTTCTTAACTTCTCTTTGCGGCTAGAAGATTCTCTGTCTCCTTCTGCAGGTAGTCTATACGTAGCAGGCATGTGAAGACATTTCTACAAATGCAAGGTACTCTGCAGGACACAAAAGGGGCTTGAACATTTCCCGGGAGCAGATCAATCCCATTGAGAGTCTGAATTCTGGGTTGAAAACCTGAAAAAACTAATGGTGGGACATTGGGTGTGATCCTCCAGTGGGCAGTCACTTAAGCAGTTGTCTCCAGGACATCATCCAATTAGGGACAATGTGAGGGCACTGAAACAAAGAAACAAAGAACAATACAGCACAGGAACAGGCCCTTCGGCCCTCGCCGCTCCCTGGTCCAAACTAGACCATTATTTTGTATCCCTCCATTCCCACTCCGTTCATGCGGCTATCTAGATAAGTCTTAAACGTTCCCAGTGTGTCCGCCTCCACCACCTTGCCCGGCAGCGCATTCCAGGCCCATTGAACATGGAAGGGTCAATCAAAGCAGCAGAAGGGAAGAGTGGCCGGTAGCCCAATATGAAACAGTGTGCACCCCTCAGATGGATGGACAAGAAGAAGGCACGCAAGATTCAGGCATGCTACTAAGGCTGGAAACTGCAGGCAAATCCTTACATTTTGAACAGGTGAACCTGTCAATAGTGAAAACATTTTCACTTCAAATAATTTGCCTGCAGATCTACTGAATGAAGATTTATATGCTCATTTAAGGATAACTGGTTATGGTGCTCCAACCTCCCGCAAGGAGACAAGCTATAGAGACAGTGGGAGTTTCATGCACAAAATTACTTATTTCACTTATTTATTTCACTATTTATTAGTGTCACAAGTAGGCTTACACTGCAATGCCCCTAGTTGCCACACTCCGGCAGCTGTTCAGGTACACTGAGGGAGAATCTAGCATGGTCAATGCACCTAACCAACACATCTTTTGGACTGTGGGAAGAAACCAGAGTATTCAGAGGAAACCCACGCAGACATGAGGAGAATGTGCAGACTCCACACTAACAGTGACCCAAGCTGGGAATCGAACTTGGGTCCCTGGCGTTGTGAGGCAGCAGTGCTAACCACTGTCACCATGCCGCCCACTGTCAATGTCTGTGGAAAATGTCAACTAATTCATGCCATAATGGTCTTAACTGACTTCCTGGTACTGCACAGGTTGTATCCCGGGCATGCAGATGCCCTCCACTAAGAAAAACAGTTGGAGACATAAAAACATTGGAAAGCCAGCTCAATGCCCCTCTTCAAACATTTTCCTGCTCCCTCTGTGTCAAAACTCGTCTCCAACGGGCTGCGAAAACTTTCTCCATCGGTTCTAGAATTTAAAATGCACTTAAGTCATTTAACTGTATATGTGTCAAGATCCAGGGAGGTGACAGATAAATGGATGCACAGATAGACACATGTATGCAAATAGGCTCAATCTTTACTGAAGTTTCAAACAAAACACTGCCTCCAATGGGGCTCAGCAGCTCAAAACTCCAAAGTTTTTTTTCCAAACTCAAAACTCTGTTCCAGAGAAGCGATGCACCCAACCATATTGTGGGCAGACTTGGTCTTTCAAGCTCTGAAAAGATGTACCAAGACATTGATCTATCCAAAAAACTAGCAACCAAGTGCTGTTAAGTTCTCAGTAATTTTTAATATCTAATGCTATTGACTTCTCCTACCAGCACTGTGAGTGTATCTACAGAACATGGAAGGCAGTGGTTCAAGGCGGCGGCTCATCTCCACATTCTCTAGGGCAATTGGAGATGGGCAATAAATGCTGGTCGAGCCAGCGAAGCCCACATCATGTGAAAGAATAGAAACATTATCTGGGGATGCAAACTGAGCTCAGTCTTGCCCTAATGAAAAGCTAATCGGGATTGTGGAGGGAAAATGCACGATGGTCACAGTCTCAAAGAATAACATGAGTGAATTTAGTTCGAGCCACTTTCATGTTGTTAAAGGGTGGAAACCTGACGAGGGGAATTCAAACAGGGACCTGCGATCAAAATGAACAATGGCTCAGGCAAACATATCCGAGGGTTTTGGTGAGGGCAAGGTGTTTAGAATTGGCTGCTCATCAGTAACATACAGATAATGGGTAAGTTTTTTAAAGAGATGGAAATAGGTAGAAGTCTCTCAACACCAGGTTAAAGTCCAACACCAGGTATCGCATGCTTTCGGAGCGCTGCTCCTTCATCAGGTGAGCGGAGAGTTGGGTTCACAAACAGGGCATATATAGGCAAAGACTTAATTGTAAGATAATGGTTGGAATGTGAGTCTTTACAGGTACAGACAATGGATATCTTTTCCACAAACCCCAAGAGGCCAACAGCGAACCCTATGAGACAGCCAATGAACCGGAACAGCCAACAGAGGGATCCGGGGTGCAGCAACCAAAGAGGAGAGAGTCAAATTGGACCCCTCCAGAAGGCTGCTGCCCTCAACTTGACATGCATGCTCAAGCCATCAGGAGATGCGTCAATGTCAGATTCATCAGCCGCACTCAAGACAGCCCTGAACGTCACCCAAGCACAACGCAATGCCATCCGCGCTCTCAAGACCAACAACAACATTGTCATCAAACCAGCAGACAAAGGAGGGGCCACCATCAGACTGAACAGAACGGATTACTGCAAGGAATTGTACCGACAACAGAAAAACCAGGAACACTATAGACTGTTACCCGCAGATCCGACCAAAGAACACACCCGCCAACTCTTTGATCCAGATCTTCAGAGCACCCTACCTGCTCTCATCCTACATATTCCCCACATTGGAGATCCCTACTGCCTCCTGAAGATACAAAAGGCCAACACATCGGGCCGTCCCATCATATCAGGCAATGGGACCCTGTGCAAGAACCTCTCTGGCAACGTCGAAGGCATCCTGTACCCATCACACAAGGAACCCCCAGCTTCTGTTGAGACACTATGGATCTCTTACAGAAACCCATGGAGCAGTTGAACCAGGAACATTCCTCATCACAACGGACGTCTCGGCACTCTACAGCAGTATCCCCCATGACGACGGCATTGCTGCAACTGCCTCAGTGCTCAACACTGAGGACTCCCAATCTCCAGATGCAATTCTCCAACTCATCCGCTTCATCCTGGACCACAACGTCTTTACCTTCAACAATCAGTTCCTTATTCAGACACATGGAACAGCTATGGGGACCAGATTCGCACCTCAATATGCCAACACCTTCATGCACAAGTTTGAAAAAGACCTCTTCACCACACAGGGCATTCAACCGGCGCCATGCACTAGATACATCGATGACATTTTCTTCCTTTGGACTCACGGCGAACAATCACTGAAACAACTATATGATGACATCAACAAGTTCCACCCACCATCAGACTCACCATGGACTACTCTGCAGAATTGGTTGCATTCTTGGACACATGCATCTCCATCAAGGATAATCACCTCAGCACTTCACTGTACCATGGATAACCTCACGATGCTCCACTTCTCCAGCTTCCACGCTAAACACGTTAAAGAAGCCATCCCCTATGGACAAGCCATAGATGGGTCTTTTTCTAAATGGAGGTCGGTCACCAGTGGTGTGCCCCAGGGATCTGTTCTGGGACCCTTGCTGTTTGTCATTTTCATAAATGACCTGGATGAGGAAATGGAGGGATGGGTTGGTAAGTTTGCCGACGACACGAAGGTTGGTGGGGTTGGGGATAGTCTGGAGGGATGTCAGAAGTTACAGAGGGACATAGATAAGATGCAAGACTGGGCGGAGAAGTGGCAGATGGACTTCAACCCAGATAAATGCGTAGTGGTCCATTTTGGTAGGTCAAATGGGATGAAGGAGTACAATATAAAGGGAAAGATTCTTAGTACTGTCGAGGATCAGAAGAACCTTGGGGTCCGGGTCCATAGGACTCTAAAATCAGCCCCGCAGGTGGAGGAGGTGGTTAAGAAGGCGTATGGTGTGCTGGCCTTTATCAATCGAGGGATTGAGTTTAGGAGTCCGGGGATAATGATGCAGCTATAGAAGACCCTCGTCAGACCTCACTTGGAGTACTGTGCTCATTACAGGAAGGATGTGGAAAAGATTGAAAGGGTGCAGAGGAGATTTACAAGGATGTTGCCTGGGTTGAGTGGCATGCCTTATGAGGATAGGCTGAGGGAGCTCGGTCTTTTCTCCTTGGAGAGACGTAGGATGAGAGGAGACCTAATAGAGGTATATAAGATGTTGAGAGGCATAGATCGGGTGGACTCTCAGAGGCTTTTTCCCAGGGTGGAAATGGCTGCTACGAGAGGACACAGGTTTAAGGTGCTGGGGTGGAGGTACAGGGGAAATGTTCGAGGGAAGTTTTTCACACAGAGGGTGGTGGGCGAGTGGAATCGGCTGCCGTCAGTGGTGGTGGAGGCAAACTCAATAGGGACTTTTAAGAGACTCCTGGATGAGTACACGGGACTTAATAGGATGGAGGGTCATAGGTAGGCCTGGAAGGTAGGAATATGCTCGGCACAACTTGTGGGGCCGAAGGGCCTGTTTGTGCTGTAGTTTTTCTATGTTTCTATGTTTATCCAATGACCATTTAAATGCCCTTAATGTTGGCGAGTCCACGTATGCTGCAGGCAGGGCATTCCACGCCCTTCCCACTCTGAGTAAAGAACCTACCTCTGACATCTGTCCCATATCTATCACCCCTCAATTTAAAGCTATGTCCCCTCGTGCTAGCTATCACCATCCGAGGAAAAAGGCTCTCACTATCCACCCTATCTAATCCTCTGATCATCTTGTATGCCTCGATTAAGTCACCTCTTAACCTTCTTCTCTCTAACCAAAACAACCTCGAGTCCCTCAGCCTTTCCTCATAAGACCTTCCCACCATACCAGGCAACATCCTAGTAAATCTCCTTTGCACCCTTTCCAATGCTTCCACATCCTTCCTATAATGCAGCGACCAGAACTGTATGCAATACCCCAAGTGCGGCCGCACCAGAGTTTTGTACAGCTGCAACATGACCTCCTGGCTTCGAAACTCAATCCCTCTACCAATAAAAGCTAACACTCCATACGCCTTCTTAACAACCTTATCAACCTGGGTGCCAACTTTCAGGGATCTATGCACATGGACACCGAGATCTCTCTGTTCATCCACACTACCAAGTATCTTACCATTAGCCCAGTACTCTGTAATCCTGTTACTCCTTCCAAAGTGAATCACCTCACACTTTTCCGCATTGAACTCCATTTGCCACCTCTCAGCCCAGTGCTGCAGCTTATCTATGTCCCTCTGTAACCTGCAACAACCTTCCGCAACTCCACCGACTTTAGTGTCATCCGCAAATTTACTAACCCATCCTTCTATGCCCTCATCCAGGTCATTTATAAAAATGACAAACAGCTGTGGCCCCAAAACAGATCCTTGCGGTACACCACTAGTAACTGAACTCCAGGATGAACATTTCCCATCAACCACCACCCTCTGTCTTCTTACAGCTCGCCAATTCCTGATCCAAACCGCTAAATCACCCTCAATCCCATGCATCCGTATTTTCTGCAATAGCCTACCGTGGGGAACCTTATCAAACGCTTTACTGAAATCCATATACACCACATCAACTGCTTTACCCTCATCCACCTCTTTGGTCACCTTCTCAAAGAACTCAATAAGGTTTGTGAGGCACGACCTACCCTTCACAAAACCGTGTTGACTATCCCAAATCAAATTATTCCTTTCTAGATGATTATAAATCCCATCTCTTACAATCCTTTCCAAAACTTTGCCCACAACAGAAGTAAGGCTCACTGGTCTATAATTACCAGGTTTGTCTCTACTCCCCTTCTTTAACAAGGGGACAACATTTGCTATCCTCCAGTCTCCTGGCACTATTCATGTAGACAATGATGACATAAAGATCAAAGCCAAAGACTCTGCAATCTCCTCCCTCGCCTCCCAGAGAATCCTAGGATAAATCCCATCCGGCACAGGGGACTTATCTATTTTCACACTTTCCAGAATTGCTAATACCTCCTCCTTATTAACCTCAATTCCATCCAGTCCAATAGCCTGTATCTCAGTATTCTCCTCGACAACATTGTCTTTTTCCTGCGTGAATACTGACGAAAAATATTCATTTAGTGCCTCTTCTATCTCTTCAGGCTGCACGCACAACTTCCCACTACTGTCCTTGACTGGCCCTAATCTTACCCTTGTCATTCTTTTATTCCTGACATACCTATAGAAAGCTTTAGGGTTTTCCTTGATCCTACCTGCCAAAGACTTCTCATGTCCCCTCCTGGCTCTTCTTAACTCTCTCTTTAGGTCCTTCCTGGCTAACTTGTAACTCTCAAGCGCCCTAACTGAGCCTTCACATCTCATCTTTACACAAGTCTCCTTCTTCCTCTTCACAAGAGATTCAACTTCTTTAGTAAACCACGGTTCCCTCACTCGACCACTTCCTCCCTGCCTGACAGGTACATACTTATCAAGGACACGCAGTAGCTGTTCCTTGAACAAGCTCCACATTTCAATTGTGCCCATCCCCTGCAGTTTCCTTCCCCAACCTATGCATCCTAAATCTCGCCTAATCGCATCATAATTTCCTTTCCCCCAGCTATAACTCTTGCCCTTCGGTATATACCTATCCCTTTCCATCGCTGAAGTAAACGTAACCGAATTGTGGTCACTGTCACTAAAGTGCTCACCTACCTCCAAATCTAACACCTGGTCTGGTTCATTACCCAGTACCAAATCCAATATGGCCTCGTCTTTTGTTGGTCTATCTACATACTGTGAAAGGAAACCCTCCTGCACACATTGGACAAAAACTGAGCCCTCTAAAGTACTCGAACTATAGCTTTTACCACCTTCCCTGCTCTTACTGAAACATCTAAACCCTGGAACCTGCAACAACCATTCCTGTCCCTGCTCTATCCATGTCTCCGAGATGGCCACAACATCGAAGTCCCAGGTACCAACCCATGCTGCAAGTTCACCCACCTTATTCCGGATGCTCCTGGCGTTGAAGTATACACACTTCAGACCACCTTCCTACCTGCCAGTACACTCCTGTGACGTTGAAACCTTATCCATGACCTCACTACTCTCAACCTCCTGTACACTGGAGCTACAATTCAGGTTCCCATCCCCCTGCTGAATTAGTTTAAATCCTCCCGAAGAGCATTAGCAAATTTCCCCCCCCCCCCCAGGATATTGGTACCCCTCTGGTTCAGGTGTAGACCATCCCATTTGTAGAGGTCCCACCTACCCCAGAATGAGCCCCAATTGTCCAGGGATCTGAATCCCTCCCTCCTGCACCATCCCTGTAGCCACGTGTTCAAATGCTCTCTCTCCCTATTCCTCTCCTCACTATCGTGTGGCACGGGTAACAAACCAGAGATTACAACTCTGTTTGTTCTAGCCCTAAACTTCCACCCTAAATCCCTGAATTTCTGCCTTACATCCCCATCCCTTTTCCTACCTATGTCTTGGGTGCCTATGTGAACCACGACTTGGGGCTGGTCCCCCTCCCCCTTAAGGATCCCGAAAACACGATCCAAGACATCACGGATCCTGGCACCTGGGAGGCAACACACCAGCCACGAGTCCCTCTCGTTCCCACAGAAACTCCTATGTATCCCCCTAACTATGGAGTCCCCAGTAACTAATGTTCTACTCCTCTCACCCCTTCCCTTCTGAGCAACAAGGACAGACTCTGTGCCAGAGACCTGTACCCCATGGCTTACCCCTTGCAGACGCCACGACAACAGATGAACGGACATGCTCGACAATCACCAGGCAGGAGTGTTCCCTTCCTGTCGGGGAACAATTCAGCAAGCCATAGGGGATGGCTTCTTTAACATGTTTAGGATGGAAGCTGGAGAAGTGGAGCATCGTGACGTCATCCGTGGGCTTGCGGTACAGTGAAGTGCTGAGGCGATTCTCCTTGATGGAGATGCATGTGTCCAAGAATGCAACCGATTCTGGAGAGTCGTCCATGGTGAGTCTAATGGTGGGATGGAACTTGTTGATGTCATCATATAGTTGTTTCAGTGATTGTTCGCCGTGAGTCCAAAGGAAGAAAATGTCATCGATGTATCTAGTGCATAGCGCGGTTGAATGTCCTGTTCAGTCTCTGATCTTCAGGTAAGCGTTCTCCATGGCGGCCTTCAAGACACACGACAGTGCAAAATCGCTGAGCAGAAACTAATAGTCAAGTTCCGCACGCATGAGGCCTCAATCAGGATCTTGGGTTCATGTCACACTATCTGTAACCCTCGTGTCTTGCTTGGGCTTGCAAAATCTCACTAACTGTCCTGGCTTGAGATAATTCACACCTCTTTAACCTGAGATTATCCCTCTCTCCACTCGCATTGTCTGTACCTGTAAAGACTTGCATTCCAAACATTATCTTGCAATTGAGCCTTTGTCTATATTTGCCTTGCTTGTGAACCTAACTCTCCACTTACCTGATGAAGGAGCAGTGGTCCGAAAGCGCCTGATACCAAATTCACCTGTTGAATTTGAACCTGGTGTTGAGAGACTTCTTATTGTGCCCACCCCAGTTCAACACCGGCAACTCCACATCATGGAAGTAGATGTCACAGTAATATTTTAAGCTGGTTGCTTAGCGTCAAAAGCTAAAGCATGCAAGACAAAATAGTTGACACAAGAAGAAATGCACTTGCATCTAACAACTTCTCACCTTGGACCAGTTGGCTCTTCGCATTGCAGCTTCTGGATTGTATTGTTTTTTCGGCTGTAGTCCATGCGGCAGCACTGCAGGGGCTCCCATGCGAGGGGGTGCACCTCCAAACAGTGGTGGAGGAGGTGGGCCTCCAAAAGGTGGTGGTGGTGGTGGTGGCATACCTGGACCGCCAGGAAGTGGAGGTGGTGGTGGTGGTCCGCAACCTGGAAGGGGAGGTGGAGGAGGGGGAGGAGCAATGCCTCCTGGGAGGGGAGGTGGGGGAGGGGGAGGAGCAATGCCTCCTGGGAGGGGAGGTGGAGCTGGAATTCCACCAGTGGGAGGAGGTGGTGGAGGTGGAGGGACACCAGAAGGCACAGGTGCTGTTTTCCGCTGCAAAAGTAATTTAAATAACAGTTACCATCATTAAAATATGTGAAACGTCTTAAAAGATAAGGTATGCAACTAAAGCACTAATGAGATTGTAACTCAGGTGAATGATAAATAGGGTGAATAGATAGATATACCATGGGTCAACCATCTATTCAAACACAAAATGTGCACAAAAATATTAAATCTTATACAGATTTTAAACATTACATACACATTAGCAGTGTGACAATCAGCTGTGAGTGAATGATGACAGATATATTCTAAACTAAAAAATCATAATGAAGTACAGTACCCATGAACCCAATGTTCTTTATTGAACAATTTATCCTACTTATACAGTTTGGCAATCAAATATAGAAGAACTGTGATAACCACCTCCTGAGCTCAGTCTGGATTGATACAGTATGTTACAATGACATGAAATCACTGAAGACTGAGTCCTCAGTCTTCTAACTTCAGCCCTAAATTCATAGAAGTTTAAGGTGCTGAACAAACTATCAAGTGATAAAACTGGAAACTGCTAGAAATACTCAGCAGGACTGCCAGCATCTATGGAGAAAGAAACAGAATTGATGTTTTCAGTCAAATACGACTTTTTCAAAACTAAACAAATGTAAAAACGTGATGGGTTTTATGCCATTAAAAGAGTGGAGGGCAGCACAGTGGGCCAGCACTGCTGTCTCTCAGTGCAAGGGATCCGGGTTCAATTTCAGCCTTGTGCGACTGTGTGGAGTTTGCATATTCTCTCCATGACTCCACATGCTCCAGTTTACTCCCACAGTCCAAAGGTGTGCAGGTTAAGTGGACTGGCCATGGTAAATTGCCCCTATTGTCCTGAGATATGTAGGTGAGGGGATGAGCGGTGTAAATATATGGGGTTACGGGAAAGGGCCTGGGCGGGATCTCTCTGTCAGAGAGTCAGTGCAGACTCAATGGGCAGCATCCTTCTGCACTGTAGGGATTCTGTGATTCTATGAGTGGCGAAAGAACAAAAGAGAAGGATTAAGGTTGGATAGAGGGCTTGAGAGAATAAATAACAAATATGTCATGGAACAAAAGACAAAGGAAGAGGTAATGGTTGTTGTTCTTCTTCTTGGCAGTCCCTCGATGCTGGGCAGGTTTGCTCCAGAGAGGATGCTACTGTTACACTGCCCTTCTTGTCACCAAATTTGGATAATCGTGTGAATTTATGATTGGTGGTTCTTCTCCAGGGCTTTCACATTCCTGCGTCCACTTTGGTTCGATGAGTTTGAAGATGGCTGATAAGTCAAATGCACAATCTGCAGACGCTGCCATATGTCTTGGTGCTTGAAGGGTTGTGTTGATGATTTGGTTTGCAGAATTGTGTGTGCTTCTAAAACCTCAGGTTTGGCTATGCACGTGCCTGACTAAGTCTGTCGTTGTGTTCAGTGCCTTCCTGAATGAGCATTCTCCATTTGGGTCAATCACAAACCAGCATGTCTCTTGAGTTGGCAATTATATTTGATTTCTTCAGTGATGCATTTTGAACATCCCTAAAGCATTTCTGCTATCCTCCAAGGAATTTCCTGTCATGACCGAGTTCCAAGTGAAGCAGTTGCTTCAGGGTCTTGTGTCAGGCATACCAATGACCAACCCAACGGAGCTGGTTGTGATTGATTAGTGCCTTGAAGCTGAGCAGGATCGTTTGGGAAAGGACGTTGCTGTTGGACTGCCTTTCTTGCCACGAGATGTGGAGGATCTTGTGAAGATACCGTCGGTGGTACTTCTCCAGTACTTCAGTTGTGCAAGTCGCCGAAGCATATATGGACAAAACAATTGTTCAGAGCGAGTGAGAATCATGAAATAATGAATAATGCTAGCTCTGTTCTATAGCAAAAATAGTAAAAACAAGATTCGTACCAGTACATAGCAAGAAAATCAGAATCAAAATGGAGTATAGAGTTCATGCCCTGAAATTGTTGAACTCGTTGAACTCAATATCGAGTCCAGTAGACTGTGGAGTGCCAAAATTGGACATTGAGGTGTTGTTCCTCAATTTGCATTCAGTTCCACTGAAATATAGCAGCAGGGCAAGGACAAAAATGAGTGCGAGAGAAGATGGAGAATTAAAATGGCTAGCAATGAAAAAACTCAGTGCCATGCTGGTGGACTGAGTGGACATGTTCTATATACAGGCACCCAATCTGTATCTGGTCTCCTCAACATAGAGGAGACCACATTGTGAGCTACGAAAACGGTATACTAAACTGAAAGTACAGGTAAACTGCTGCTTCACCTGGGTGACCAACTGTCCTGGATTTTCCAGGATTGTCCCGAAATTGGCTTCCTGTCTGACGTGTAGGGTCTGGGCTTTCTGAGATGCCACTTGTCCTGGATTCCTTTGGGCAGCAAGTGAGGAGATTGCTCACTGTGTCTTCTTGCTGCTGTCCCAGCATCTTCAGTAGCTGGTAAGCGCACAATGCTGCTGCACATGTGCAGACCAGAGGCAGAACAGTGTGCATGTGCAGACACAAGTGAGCAGAGGGAGCAGCAATGCAGTACAGCTCTCTTTCCTCAATGTTGTTCGGCTTCAGGAACTGGATGGTAGAATTCAGAATCAGGGCAGTCTGATGGTGGATGGGGGCCAGCGAAGTGAGCAAGGTGGGTTCTGATCAGGCCTGATGAAGAGGGGAGTATCCAGGTAGAACGGAGGGGAAGGTGGGGTTTAGGGAGCGGAGCTTCTGAGAGAGTGCAGAAAAGGGAGGGTCAGGGAGAGGTGATTCTATATATCTCTGCTCTTGGAGGGGAGTTGGGCACAGAAGTCTGTATCTGTTGGGAGCAAGGAATGTCTGGGAGCAGTGTGGCCTCCTTTGAGGGACCCCTCACATCCACGTGACTTCTCGGGTATCATCCAGAGTTGGTCATCCTATTTCTATCTTCTATCAGTTCAATCATATCATAGAAAGAAAGAAATAGAAACCCTACAGTGCAGAAGGAGGCCATTCGGCCCATCGAGTCTGCACCGACCACAATCCCACCCAGGCCCTACCCCCACATATTTTACCCGCTAATCCCACTACTCTAAGGGGCAATTTTTTACCTGGCCAATCAACCTAACCCGCACATCTTTGGACTGTGGGAGGAAACCGGAGCACCCGGAGGAAACCCACGCAGACACGAGGAGAATGTGCAAACTCCACACAGACAGTGACCCGAGCCGGGAATCGAACCCGGGACCCTGGAGCTGTGAAGCAGCAGTGCTAACCACTGTGCTACCGTGCCGCCCCATTTGAAATGTTAACTGTGTCTCTCCACAGATGCTGGCAGACCCGCTGAGTATTTCCTGCACTGTTTTTATTTCAGATTTCCAGCATCTGCAGCTTTTCAGTTTTATTCAAGACTGTTTGATGACTAGCTGAGTCACTTATGCTATAAAGTCCGAGGCTTTGATTTCCATTCTGTGCTAAGTTTGTTCATTTCAGTCAAACGGCAATAGGAACATTCCAATTGGTTTCAGTTTCTCTACTTTAGACTGCTCCAGCATAATCAGCCAGAATTCCAGATCCTAAATCACTACTAAATCAGGAGAACATACAGGAAATGCACGTAGACTTTGAATGGCAAAACTAAACTCAGCTGTGAGGGCAGATGAGAATAAGATTGGATTCAACTATGAGGATCCTAACAGTTGAATAGCTTACCAAAACTCAATTTTCCAGACAAATAGTGCCACAATATTATTATGGATACTTGAAGACTAGAACACTGTTTCATCTATACCTCTGACAAACTTGGAAGTGGAGTTGCTGCCATTGTCATTTATGTCTGACTTTCTCTTTCTGGATCCCACGTCAAAGCAAATGAAAAAAAACCCATGACACCTGATTGTTATTCAGGTAGTTTCATCGAAAATTAGAGCCCCAGGGTGTAGAAAGCCGATGCATTCTTTCGTACTTTTCAAATTACTCATTTGATCTAAAATATGGCAATAGGAACATTACAATTGGGCTAAATGCCATCTGCATTCATGTGCATTCCTTATTTGCTTTCGCCCAGTGAATGTTTTATTGAAACCATATTACTTCTCATCAAGTACATGAGAGAAGGTTTCAGTTAAAGGCAACTAAATACAATGTGAAGTTTTTTTAAAAATAATTTTAAAAAGAATTTCCCTCGAGCATTGAAGTTTGAAAGATTATTTGTGTCAGTTCAGGTACAGTGTATTTGATAGGCATTACAAACTATGCCCAGACATTGATTGATTGAAGCAGAGGTCAACACTGGAGCAAGTCAATCTTGCATTGCAGTTTTTAAAAATATTCTGCTGTGTTACCAAGAGAGTGTTCATTTATGATCCTGATTAACATAACGTACTTCTAAGCAAGGTTATCTATTGCAAACCAGCAACAGTGCTTTAGTCAAAGATAGACAAGCCAGAAGCAAAAGATTATGTACCAGTATATGTGTGTGACAGCTGCATTGCTTTTCTAAAATATAACTTCTGTCTGGGAGATCACTGAATACTATCATAGTATTTTTTGCATGTGTTAAAGGGAATAAGAATCCTTAAATCTAGATAATGCATTTTTAAAATCCACTAAAACAACCAAATCAATTGAAATGGTCCCTTTGCTTTGAGCCAAACATCATTAGAATGTAATCAGTCACGAGCTTAAACAGATATAAATTGTTTTTTTTGTTTCCCCAAAATACGATTGTCATTACAAGTTATTTCCTTCATTAGACATTTTCTGTCGTTGTTCTTATCCTGCACATGATATCCCACTGAGATATCTCAATGTTATCAGCAAAAGTTACAAAAAAACTATGCAACGCACATCTTAATTTATATGCATGTTTCACTATGCTCAGTGGGGTAAACAATTATTTTATGCTCATAAAAAAACAGCAATCATGTAAAATAAAATACATTTCTCAAAACTCAGTTGTCAGAAAGATAAAGCCACTCAGGTGGTCTTCAGCAAGTCTGAAGACCTTTGTCCTCACCCCTTCATTTTCACCTCTCTCTTCTTTACTTGCATTGAGAAAATTGGTACATGAGTAGACTATTCACTGTCTCAAATCTGATCCGCCATTCAATAATATCCTGGCTGATCTGCAACTTCAACTTAATTTACCTGCTTTTGCTCCATATCCGTTGATACCCTTAACCCCATGAAAATTCTCTCTGTTCTGAACACTCAATTTCAGATTTCTGCTACTCAGTGTGAAAATTGGCTTCCTGATTTCACACCAGAATAGTCCATGTCTCATCATAAGACTATCGTATTTCTCCAGGAGTTTGATCAGCAGTTGGCATGACTGTGCTACATCTGTGAGACTGAAAGTTTCACGAATGGCACTATTTTTGATATGGTTAGCTGACAGCTTATGAATATGCAGGCAGGAAATAGCATTCAAGAAGGATTGGGCATGTAGTGCACACCAATCAGTACGCCATTCTGAACACTGCTGAGAGTGTTGTTCATTTGGGGAGTGCGGGGGAGGGGGGGGAGGGAGCAGGAGGAAGATTTGCAAGTCAACAGTGACAGGGGGTCAACAGGGGAATATATAGGCGTTTTTACAGCTGCAGTCATGAGTCATAGAGATTTACAGCATGGAAACAGACCCTTCGGCCCAACTTGTCCATGCCGCTTTTTTTTTAAAAAACCTCTAAGCTAATCCCAATTGTCCGCGTTTGGCCCATATCCCTCTATACCCATCTTACCCATGTAACTGTCTAAATGCTTTTTAAAAGACAAAATTGTACCCACCTCTACTACTACCTCTGACAGCTTGTTCCAGACACTCACCACCCTGTGTGAAAAAATTGCCCCTCTGGACACTTTTGTATCTCTCCCCTCTCACCTTAAACCTATGCCCTCTAGTTTTAGACTCTCCTACCTTTGGGAAAAGATAATGACTATCAAGCTGATCTGTGCCCCTCATTATTTTATAGACCTCTATAAGATCACCCCTCAGCCTCCTACACTCCAGAGAAAAAAGTCCTAGTCTATTCAGCCTCTCCTTACAACTCAAACCATCAAGTCCCAGTAACATCCTCGTAAATCTTTTCTGCACTCTTTCTAGTTTAATAATATGCTTTCTATAATAGGGTGACCAGAACCGCACACAGAATTCCAAGTGTGGCCTTACCAATGTCTTGTACAACTTCAACAAGACGTCCCAATTCCTGTATTCAATGTTCTGACCGATGAAACCAAGCATGCCGAATGCCTTCTTCACCACTCTGTCCACCTGTGACTCCACTTTCAAGGAGCAATGAACCTGTAACCCTAGATCTCTTTGTTCTGTAACCCTCCCCAACGCCCTACCATTATCTGAATAAGTCCTGCTCTGGTTCAATCTACCAAAATGCATCACACCTTGCATTTGTCTAAATTAAACTCCATCTGCCATTCGTCAGCCCACTGGCCCAATTGATCAAGATCCCATTGCAATCCGAGATAATCGACTTCACTGTCCACTATGCCATCAATCTTGGTGTCATCTGCAAACTTACTAACCATGCTTCCTATATTCTCATCCAAATCATTAATATAAATAACAAATAACAGTGGACCCAGCACTGATCCCTGAGGCACACTGCTGGTCACAGGCCCCCAGTTTGAAAAACAACCCTCTACAACCACCCTCTTGCTTCTGTCAAGAAGCCAATTTTGTATCCATTTAGATACCTCACCCTGGATCCCATGAGATTTAATTTTATGCAACAACCTACCATGCGGTACCTTGGCAAAGGCCTTGCTAAAGTCCATGTGGACAACATCAACTGCACTGCCCTCATCTACCTTCTTGGTTACCCCTTCAAAAAACTCAATCAAATTTGAGAGACATGATTTTCCACTCACAAAGCCATGCTGACTGTCCCTAATCAGTATTTGCTTCTCTAAATGCCTGTAGATCCTGTCTCTCAAAATACCTTCCAACAACTTACCCACCACAGATGTAAGGCTCACTGGTATGTAGTTCCCAGGCTTTTCCCTGCAGCTCTTTTTAAACAAAGGCACAACATTTGCCACTCTCCAATCTTCAGGCACCTCACCCGTGACTATCGATGATTCAAATATCTCGGCTAGGGGACCCGCAATTTCCTCCCTAGCCTCCCACAATATCCTGGGATACACTTCATCAGATCCCGGGGATTTATCTACCTTGATGCGCTTTAAGACTTCCAGTACTTCCTTCTCTGTAATATGTACTCTTCAAGACATCACTATTTATTTCCCCAAGTTCCCTAGCATCCATGCTTTTCTCAACAGTAAATACTGATGAGAAATATTCATTTAGGATCCCACCCATCTCTTGTGGATCTGCACATAGATGACCTTGTTAACCCTTAAGAGGCCCTACTCTCACCCTTGTTACTCTTGTTAGTTCTGAATGGTATGAAGCTTCCCTGGTGCCAGGGTCAAGAATGTTACTCCAGCAGCTGCGCAGCATTCTTGAGGGAGCAAGTAAGCAGCCTGGGATGGTGGTTTATATTGGCAACAATGACATAGGTAGAAAGGAGGATGAAGTCCTCTTGGCCAAGTTTAGGGAACTAGGAAATAAACAAGCAAGAAAGGCCTCAAAGATAATAATCTCCAGATTACTCCAAGGGCCATGCACTAGTGAGTATAGAAATTAGAAGATAGAGCAGGTAAACGTGTCCAGGGATGATGCAGGAGGAAGAGCTTTAGATTCTCATGACATTAGACATTGTTCTGGAGGAGATGGAACCTGTATAAGATAAATGGATTGCACCTGAATGGAACCAGGAACAGTATCCTTGCAAGGTCATTTGCTTGTGCCACTGAAGATGATTTACATTAACTTGGCAGGGCTGTGGGAACCAAATGCTAATAATGATGGGAATTCATGTTGCCAGTCTGCGGCGCTCAGCCAAAACTCCATTCACTGCAGCAGGACCGGAGAATCCCAGCCGTGAGCGAGGTCAGAGAATTCTGGCCCATTTTTTCAATTTAGGGTAAAATGGAGGAATGAAGATGACCATGTGACCTGTTCTCAATTCTGCCCAAAAACAAACTTGGTGGCTTGCTGGTTAAAGGACGCCCAGATTGTCTTACTGAGAAGAAGGTTCAAAATATTTATACCTGTAAACAATGACCACAGAAGCTGTGTTAATAGTGCATAGACCGATAATCTCCAAGTTACAAGGAGATGTCAGGAATAACAGTTTTTTTTCAAAGTTATACTTTAAATTATCTATTTAATTCCAAGAAAGAATGGAGTTTGGCGTCTAATGGACAGCTAATTAGCATTTCCAACTGGATACAAGGCCCATGTGATTCATGTTGCCATGGTGATGAGCTTTGAGGTGGGGGGGAAGTGTCCATTGCAAGTCATTATAAATATCAGGTTACAGGGCTTTTCTTATGATATCTTTGAACCTCACAGATGGTCAGTCTGTACATATCAGAGAGAAAGAGAGAGCGAGAGAAGCAGCCAATCTCTATTGTTCACCACAGACAATGTAGATGGGAGCTCGTAGTTTGATTGAAAATACCATGCTCATGAGGATTTAAATGAGGCTCACAGATTTGCCTAGCTTTGGCTAGGAAGAGGGACCTCCAGGGTAACCCTCACTGTGTGTTTGGGGATTGGAAGTTATTCAGCTGGAAAAGGAATCAAGCAATCAGAAGCTGAGAATAGCTTTAGACTGTTTCCTGGGGAATGAAGTGTCCATTTATGGGAATGAGTGAAATATAACCATGGAAGGGGATTTTCAATTGTTTTAAAAGTTAAATGAAAGATCTTTTTGCAGTTTATAGCACAGGTTGCATAACAAAGAGTGTTTAACAATGTCACTAACTTTATTTATTGCAGTAAAAGTCTTACAACTTGCGATCTTGTGTCATTTGACAACCACTGGAATTCATTCATTTTTAAGCTTTGGGTCTTTATGGGGGTCATAACATCCCATCAGTTTCGGCTCAGGGCTACTTTCTGCTTTAAGTTGAAGAAGTCAAGATTTTGACTGCATATTAATTTCATCAATTACATATGGAAATTTAAATCACCATCACATTAGCATGCATTGAAAACAACCTTACCATATGATAGCCTAAAAACCAGTAGAAATTATCCTTTATAAAGTCCGATCTTGCTGCCAACATTCCACTATTCTCACATGGTTTTTGTAACCATTATTTCCTGAAATTTGACAAAAAGCACATGCATGTATTACCTCTGCTTCCAGCTGATGGAGTTTTGTTTCAAGTTCTTTTATTCTTTCATCTTTCTTCTGATTTTCAGTCTGAGCCTCCTGGCGAGCTGTAAATTCTTCATCAAACTGAAACAAATACATAATTAAAGCCTTCCAGGTATGTTCAGTTTAATCAACTCACACACGCACATACATACATACACACACTCAAAAGCACACACACGGATAAACTAATAATTTACTAAATAAGGGAGTTTGCTTTATTTTTCTATATCTATCAACTCATCCCAGTTTATAAAGCAGTCTATTTCCTTATTTCTATTAAACTTTGTCATGAAAAACTCCCAAGAAGCAACTCTCTCCATTAGCAGCTGAATGCTTGCAGAACATCATTCTTAACTGGAAAAAAGAATCAAAATATATTGTGGTCCAGAAATAAGTACTATAAATAGCAGTAACTACAATTGCCACCACCATGAAGATTAGAAAACATTAACTTCACTTTAAATGAATGTCAGGCAATAACATTTTGAACATTTTGGTTTTGCAAATCAAGTAACTATATCAAGTCACAAGGGCATTTATGCTTCCTACAAAGCCTGCTGTATCAGCCAATTAAATTTAAGGATGGAACAGCAGCACAGTGGTTAGCACGACTGCCTCAGAGCACCAGGGGCCCAGGTTCAATTTTGGCCTTGGGTGACTGTGTGGAGTTTGCGCGTTCTTCCTATATTTGCGTGGGTTTCCTCCAGGTACTCCGGTTTCTTCCCACAGTCCAAAGATGTGCAGGTTAGGTGGACTGGCCATGCTAAATTGTCCCTTAGTGTCCAGAGATGTGTAGGTTATGTGGATTAGCCATGGTAAATGCATGGTGGGGTTTTGGATACAAGGCAGAGGGGAGTCGGCCTGGGTAAGTGGCTCTTTCAGAGAGTCGGTGCAGACTTGATGGGCCGAATGGCCTCTTTCTGCACCGTAGAGATTCTATGGTACACAGTACACATGTTAAACATTCCCACTTATCAGTCCACAGAATAACGAGAGTTTGCAAAGCTCAAACGGGGCTTCTAGTGCAATTTAAAAATTCGACATGGAAATAAAAATAAAGAGAAACTTTGTTTAAAATACACAGCTCCGCAGTTTCCTTTTTAGTCTTTTGTATGTCATAGTATGGTACCCAACCAGAATATTGAGAAATGGACATCTGAACTAAATGAGCACAGAACATCTATTTTAAGACAATAAAAGTGCAAATATTCAACAAACTATTACCCTAATGGTCACTGTAGTGAGACAATTTATCACACAAATAACCTTCCCCAGAACATCAAAAGTGTGGAAACTCTTCACCTTCTCAATTCTACAGCCAACATGCTTTCAAAACTCAAAACTGGTGCTACTAAATCACTATTTAAAAGAATGATGAAGCAATGAAAGTTTATACAAAACAATTGTAGAACAGCATTGCCAGTTCTAGGTGTCATTGTGTAAAAGGCATAAAAAGCGAGAGAGTATGCAATGTAGGATCACTAAATATTGGAAACTAGAGTTACAAGCAGAAACTTGAGCTACTGGATCAATTTCCACTGGGTCCAAAGCATTAAGAGGATATTTAATGGAGGTATTTTAAATTATTAAGGTTTTTCAGCGTGAATTGAGAAAATTAATTCCTTCTGGTTGGAGAGTTAACGATGAGAGGATAATCAATTTTAAATCATCACTGAGAGATTAGAGGATTAGGAGAAACTTCTTTACTCAAAGACCTGTTAGAGCATGGAACGCTTTCGTCAGAAAGACTATTGAGGAGAAGATTATTGCAACAATTCAGGGAAAGTTGGATAAACATTTGAAGCAGGGAAAGATATGGCGAGAGCAAGGCAATGGGATTAACTTTGCATTGCTTTAGCAAAGAGCTGGCATTGACATGATGGATCTAAAAGCCTCCTTCGGTGCTAAAATTGTCAGTGCTCTATTTCTTGATTTATCACGTATTTTTCCTACTCCTTTAACTTTGGTGGTGTCCTGGCCTTGGCCTCTCAATAAAAAAAACTGACTAAATAACTTGCTAGATTAAACTCATCATTCACGTTATTGGCAGAATTGTGTTTCATCATGCTTAGATTCAGTCTTGCAAACAAGATTCTTCTACAGCCTGTTCACTACAAACCAACATTCAATTGGCAAAGACATAGATATATATTTGAAAGAGGAAAATGCTTAGAAGATTGTGGCAATAGAATGGGAATAAACAGTTAAGCAGATAGTTCTTTCAAGGTGCTGGAACGCGTGCAATAGACTGAACATCTTTCTCTGTTGTTAAAAAATTCAATGGGCTGGATTTTGCAGTTCACCCCACAATCCGCCAGGGGGATCTTCCAGTCTTCCCTGATGTCTATGCCGTTTTGTGTGGCTCTCTCATTTCCTGGGGGCGGTGGTGGCCTTTGGTGGGACCAGAAGATCCTGCTGGCTGAAAGGGCTGGAAAATCCTAACCCATGATTCCCAAAGACTTTGAAGAAAACTGCACAACTCAGTGGAAAGCTATCATTCCCACATTGAACAAACCAAAACAAAAAACAAAAGAATACCAAATTAAATCATGTCATGTGGAATTTCATACACAGAGCATTATTTTTTAATATCTCTCTATAGTCCTCAGACTATTCAACTCAAACTAAAGGCACCTAGTTTGTGCTGATTGCATTCAGGGCATTCTGATAAATGTGCAATGCTTATGTAATATATTATAAATTTTGGCTAGATCGTATTAATACAATGTGAAGTTGAAAAAGACCCTCTTCTTCATCTCTTCCTTTTGAACCCCCATACCAAAAACACAGTTTCTCCAATGATCAATTTTGTAAATTATGGTTTCAAATTGTTTTTCAAGGGCTTACCTTTTTAGAATATTCTAATGCCATTTTTTCGCTTTCTTCTACCTTCGCTTTGTCAACACATTGATCTGTCGAGATATACCAATTGATTATGTGCTCCTAGTTTCATTGCATCTTACAAGAAGGAACAGTATTGAAGCTGAACTCCAATACTGCAGACAGTATTCATTTTGACAGCCAATATTCGTGCTAAATTAAAGTTACATATAAACCTTCAGAAAAATACCATCTTAAAAAATATAACAATCTGCATGTCTGCATTCAAGTGGAGTTACATTATCAGTACTTTAATAAAACTTACTATCATGATGTGGCAAAACTGAATGAAATGTACACAAAGTAATAACATGGAATAAATAAATGGAAATTTGTTCTGAAAACTTGTTTCTTTCAAGTCTCCAAAGTCTTTAATGTGGCATAATGTACTGTTGAACTGTGTGAATAACTTGCAGAATTCTAAATAGGTTTGCTGGGCACTTGGACAAAAAGATGAGCTCTTCTAAACTATGTTATGTAGTATAAAAACAATAGCACCTTTTCATAAAAACGTCAGTTTTTACACAAAGTGTACACATTTTGGCTAGGCAATTTACAAAACTCTATCTTAAACTTAGTTAATACAACCATCTTCCGGCCAATTTTAAAACATGCTCAAAACTTTGACATTAACTTTCTCTTGCTTCATGGAGATTTGAATACAGCACTTCCAAATACTTTTCAGAATCTCACCATTCTGTACTTGCCTGCAATATTTGAACATTTGTAGATTAAATCAGGACTCATTCAATATGAAATTTGGCGATGTATGGGTGGTCAGCAGATAGTAAGAAGTCTCACAACACTAGGTTAAAGTCCAACAGGTTTATTTGGTAGCAAATACCATAAGCTTTCGGAGCGCTGCTCCTTCGTCAGATGGAGTGGAAATGTGCTCTCAAACAGTGCACAGAGACACAAAATCAAGTTACAGAATACTGATTAGAATGCGAATCCCTACAGCCAGCCAGGTCTTAAAGGTACAGACAATGTGGGTGGAGGGAGCATTAAACACAGGTTAAAGAGATGTGTATTGTCTCCAGACAGAACAGCTAGTGAGATTCTGCAAGTCCAGGAGGCAAGCTGTGGGGGTTACTGATAATGTGACATAAATCCAACATCCCGGTTTAGGCCGTCCTCATGTTTGAGAGCACATTTCCACTCCATCTGACGAAGGAGCAGCGCTCCGAAAGCTTATGGTATTTGCTACCAAATAAACCTGTTGGACTTTAACCTGGTGTTGTGAGACTTCTTACTGTGTTCACCCCAGTCCAACGCCGGCATCTCCACATCATGGTCAGCAGATAAGCAGGAAGCGTTTCAAGCAAGCTCCAACTTATTAGCCAACAATTAACTCAACTGAGTAAAGAATATTAAGTGGCTTTGCATACTGGTTCACGATTGTGGAAACAGCAGCAGTTATCCATCCAAGAGGATCAGATTAGTTTAAATGTATGTGACATTGAGTATGTCATATTCTTGGTTTAGTGATGTGACGATACTGTGCCCTTTAAGGAATGTATTTTAATCATGTTTCTCTGCAGGATGTTTTAGCAGTCCCTGTGATTTTGTCAGCACCATGTTGTCTGCAGCTGGTGTCTTGTATTGTTACTGATTCAATATAATTGACATCATGCTTGTTTTGATCTGAACTAATGCAATGTTCTGTGGTTTTAATGTTCCCCTGGAATTGCAGAGTAGTACTTATTTGGAGGTGATAGACAGGGCATGTCATATGACTGGGGACAGGTATGCTTCACAGAGAAGTCCAATTTTGGTTTTGTTTTTTCAGAAGCTACTTGGAGCTGAGAGAACCAGCAGTGTATATCCCCCCTCTCTGGAGCTGGAGTTTTGCTGACTAAGTGTTGCTATCTAGATGCTGCTTTTGAGTTAATGGAAAGCAATCTCTCTCTTTTACCCTCCCTGAAAGTCTGAAGACTGGAAGCTGCCAGAGACTGGATTTACCTCTCCGAGGTTTGGCTGTTTTGATATATCCTTCTCTGAAAACTGCTGGTTTGACTTTCTGTCCAGAAGTGTTAAAAAGCTGGAAACCCAGAGTCACATGAGCAGATCTGTTTTTGTACTAATTTTGAATAAGGGTGCAGAGCTATGAGATATCACTTTAAATTGAAACAATAAAGATAAGAGTTGTGTATCACGTTAAGTCTTGTAACTGGTAAAACTTACGCTAATTCTTTTTGTTATATTCTAACTGTGTTCTTAAATAAACTTTGTTTGAGAAAAGCTTCCTAGTGAGTCACTTGAATTATACTTGGAGTGAAACACCTTATGTTCACCAATGCCAAAATCAAATGTGAAAGGGTAACTTCACAAAATACCTTGGAGTTTCTGGCCTGGGTCACAACAGTGATGATTAAACTGGTTATTTTTTCTCTGTTGATTGAGATGTTTAGTTAATCAACAGTTGTACCTTTCTTTTTAAAAAGTCAGATTATTTTAGAATAGTATTTGGAACTTCCTGGGAATTACAGCAGATATGCAATACAGACTAAGGAAAGTTTGCATGTCTGCTATGACTCTCACCAACTTTTACAGATGCACCATAGAAAGCATTCTTTCTGGTTGCATCACAGCTTGGTATCGCTCCTGCTCTGTCCAAGACCTCAAGAAACTACAAAGAGTCGTGAACAACATCAGTTTCTTCCCTGCTGCCATCAGACTTGCGAATGGACCTGCCTCGCATTAAATTGATTCTTCTCTACATCCTAGCTGTGACTGTAACACTACATTCTGCACTCTCTCCTTTCCTTCCCTATGTATGGTATGCTTTGTCTGTATAGCACACAAGAAACAATGCTTTTTACTGTATACTAATAAATGGGACAATAATAAATTAAATTAAACAATACAAAACTGGAATACTTTGAAAACTTAATGAGAATTGACACAACTTAATGCTTTTAATCACGTTGATTGGATATTCAAACATACCTATAAGATGACTAAAATCTACATCTAATCGTTTACGATATTCAAAATCAGGATCTACTCCATTTCGATGCAATACTATCTGGGAAATACATTCTTCAATTATCTTGTAATACTGTGGCCTAGAAGGAGAAACATTAAAAAAAATGATGTTCATGTAGTACAAATCAGAAGTACACAGTGTCTTTATAGCGCGCAAGAAACAATACTTTTCACTATGTCAATACATGCGACAATAATAAATCAGATCAAAAATAAAGATCTTGTATTAAATTCAAGTTTATTAAATGAACTGAGCACAAGAAGCTCAGCATGCTAAGTTATATTCAATTTGTGAAGATTTTGTGGAATATCCTTCCCAAAGCAGATAGATGGTATTTAAAACCAAGGGCTACATTAGAAAAATTAAGCTGCAATCTACATGCAACTAAAGTCAAATCAGTTAATTATCAATTATCAGTTAGTCTTAAGAGCCATGGAATACAAGGAATTTAGCAATATCGTTTTCATGACTAATGTGGCACGGTTGCACAGTGGTTAGCACTGCTGCTTCACAGCTCCAGGGACCTGGGATCGATTCCCGGCTTGGGCCACTGTCTGTGTGGAGTTTGCACATTCTCCTCGTGTCTGCGTGGGTTTCCTCCGGGTGCTCCGGTTTCCTCCCACAGTCCAAAGATGTGCGGGTTAGGTTGATTGGCCATGCTAAAATTGCCCTTAGTGTCCTGAGATGCGTAGGTTAGAGGGATTAGTGGGTAAATATGTAGGGGTATGGGGGTAGGGCCTGGGTGGGATTGTGGTCAGTGCAGACTCGATGGGCCGAATGGCCTCTTTCTGTGCTGTAGGGTTTCTATGATATATTAACAACTGGAGCTGAAATCACATTAAGTTTGAAGGGCATTTTCGATTCTATAATGGAAAGACAAGAATAGGATACGCCAACAACTTGTATTGAGTTGTCTCCTCCCCACTTTCCTTTCCTCTTAACATTGTATAAGCCTGGGAGAGCTTTAGTTGCACATCTTTGGTCCAGTCATGATGAAAATGAGAGTATGATCTGAAGGATGTCCAGTTTTACATTTAAAATCGTACAGAATCACTCAGTCTGTAGATTTTTTCACACTTGCATGAGGGTGTTTCATGTAATTTTTAAAAAATCATATTTTAGAAAGCTATTTCATAATTACCCCCATCTTAAATGGTAGTCTTTTTCCATTTGTGGAAACAAATACGCAAAGGAATTGTATGTTGTGCACCAAAATGAGAGGAAAATCAATTGGCTCCTTAAAAATTCTGATTTAACTTGATAATCCATTTTCTACATTACATTTGTTCTAGCCTGATGAAAATTATAAGATTGCTGTAATTTCCTGTGTTGCTTCCTTCAATCTGCGTTGAATAAATTAATCGTATAATATTCACTTAAGCAAACTGAACTCAATCTGTTCAAAAGCCATCTTCTGCAAAAGTAATAATTTGCACTTCAAACGTTGGACATCTCATCAATTTACTCGCATTACTATTGTAACTACTCTGCTTGGTTCTTGTTGTACCTACTTGATTGGCATTCAAAATAACAGAGACTTTACTCGGAGTGACCTCTCACCTGATATAATAATCATTCCTGATGAGCAGTAGGTGTTGCAGCATTGAGAGAAAATAATTCTCTGCAGCAGTGTCCTTCACCATGTTAGACAGTAGATGGTAGACTTCATTCATGTCAGTGCAATTGAAGTTAAGTATAAAAAGCTAATAAAGTTCAAATTACACTTAACATAAATATTAGTATTTATTAATTCCCATTTCCATTCAAAAGTGTTTGAAAATGAGCATGAGAAATGACAAATATATTTCCTGTAAAACAATATAGAATTTCACATTTAAAAGTATAAAACTTTCGAACATTTTCCAGTACAGAATTGTCTGTTCAAATTCAATATTTGTACCATGGTGGAATGTGATCCCAAGGTGAACTTCTGACCCCATATCTGCTCCAAGACCATTTACTTTCATTTCTATATCATTGCCCTTCTCAGATTCTGGAAACCATCATTCGTACGCTTATTACCGCTTGACTCAACAATTCCAATAGTCATATGACAAGACTAGAACCTAGCACCCTCTGTAAAACTGAGCCCAATTAAACCTCTTCTGCCCATATTCTAACCTGTAATAAAACCCATCAATCTATCACCTCCACACCTATTGATATTCATTGGTGGGGCAATGCTCAATTTAAACTTCTCATCTTTCTCTGAAAATCCCTCCATGGTCTTGATTCTCTCAATCTTTGTTCAGGTCCTCCAGCCCTACAAGATCGCATTGCTCCTCTAATTTCCATGTTAATCATTCCACCATTGGCAACTCTGCCTTAACTTTGGAATTCATTCCTTTAGTCTCCAGGCTGTCACACCGCGCTCTCCCCCAAGATATTTTAAGATTCTCTTTAAAACCTCTCTCTTCATCCAGGTTTTTGGCTGCATGTCCTAAATGTCCTTATGTAGTTCAAGTCAGATTATGGCCAATAACACTCCTGTGAAGCAGCCTGGGATGGGAGTAGGAATAAACAATTCAGCCTGTCGAGCCTGCTCCGCGATTCAATACAATTGTGGCTGACCGGACAATTCAATGCCTTTTATCCACACTGTCCCTTAATATTACTGTTGATCAGAAATCTATAATTTCTACTTAAACACATTCAATGACTGAGCTTCCATGGCCCTCGAGTAGAAGATTCCAATGATTCACAAATTGGGGGGGTGGGAGGGAGAGAATAAATCTGTTCTTGGCTTCTGATATAATGAACAGACTTTATTAACTGTTCCCTTTATTTACAGGAAGTATATTGTATTGATCTATTGCAAAGTGTTTATTTACATCTTTGTCAAAATAAACATCAAATTTCAAAATAAGGGGGATGCCACTTAGGACAGATATGAGGACACATTTTATTACTACTACTTATGGCAAAGATGTAATTAAATACTCTGCAATAAATCAATACAATAAACTTCCTGTAGGTAAATAGAACAGTTAATAAAGTAATAAAGTCTATCATTATGTCAGAGGGTGAGAATGGATTTATTCTCATCCCATTTGTTTAAAAGTTTAAACAGAGCAAACTTATTGCAGATGAACCACGAGGTACTTGTATATAGTAACGGCTGATAAAAGAGTAATGTTTCAGTGGAGCAAGATCTAAAGCATGGAGATACTGTTATACAAACAAGTTATCGACAGGAGCAGAGGAACAGTACTTTCTTTTCATTTAGAACACATTAATGAATGAATGAATAGTCAAGCAAAGCAAAAACTGAACCACAGATTATATAAAAAGCTTGATACAGATTAGAGAAGCTGAATTTGTCATATATTAATTACGTGAGCCATGACCAAAATCAAGAATTCTTGAGAAAGAACAACGACTGAATTAATTCTGATCCTGTTGATATTAAATCAGCCAACTGCTTCTGCCTGATTTCATATCTTCATTGAAAGCTAATTTAATATCCATGCCCTCTTAGTCTGCTCATTCAAAAATCTAACAAAAAAATTCCATTAATCAAATAAATGTACCAAACACCATAGTTGACCACTGAAACCTCAGAAAATCCCTCCAAAAATGGGCACAACTTATAGACAAGTATAACAATGAACCACCAGTGTAGGTATGCCCATTTTGAAATATCAGTAGCTGGCGCAAAGCCAGGAGACGCCTTAAATCCTCACTGGCTCAAAACAGAACCAATTTTACCTGCTTAATCCCTTGTGCCAAGTTATAAGATATTGGTACGTAAAACATTAAATTGGGGGTGAAAAATTGAGATTGATTACTAATGTGAGTCTAGCATCTTGCGGCTGAAAAGGGAAACAACAAATACACAAGTATATGCAAAAGTATGATTTTGGGGGTTGGGAAGAATAATACAGTAGCAGAAAGTGTAGGTTTACAAAATTTTGGCTGCACATACTCATTTTAACATGTGCGATTAAAAATAAGTTATTGAAAATACATTAGCCAACAAAGACAAACAATAGTTGTCAAAATAATCAATTAAAAAAACCTCCTAGATTGCACCAGTACATCACATTGGGGAGAAGAATGACTTTAGAGAACATCTGATGAATCGCCTTGTTTATTAAGTGGAAACTGCTATTAAAAAAATGCCTAAGTCTTCAACAAGAGAGGGGGTTGACAGGCCTATTAGTGAAATCACTATAATTAGGTTAAAAATACAAGCACACTTCTCATATTTAAATATGTAATAAAAAGTACTACTTATGCTTATAATGAGCTTGCAATGCAATAATCTGCAGTGTCATTACTTTAACATGACAGTGTCTTTCCATTATAAATTGTTGCCAAAACAAATTAGCTCAAGGAACAATAGAAGAAAAGCATTGTCATGTTGAAGTCATCCAAAAAAATACAAGAAGGAACAATGATTTGATAAGGATATTCCATCTCAGATCGGATGTCTTCCAGTCGATGTGATACTTCGATAAAGTCTTCTTCTTTGTTTTCATCAAACACCTTTAATTGAATATCTAGTTCTTCATTTTCTTTCTCTTTCAATATCTAATAAATTCAAAACAAAACATAAACATTGTATGATGCTTGAAAATGAACTAAAATGGTGGCTGAAGCAGGTTATTGCACCAAAGACTAAATTAATGGACAGAGAATTATTTGTTTCTGTTTAAAATTCTACAGAAAATGCATTTGAATTTCAGTAGTTTTCTTCCCATTATTATTTCAGACAAAGAAAGAAATTAAATTTGTGCAATTAAAGCTGAAGCAAAAGTGCATTAAAAGCTTTCTTTCAAGCACTTCCATTGTAACTTCAAATGCAATAATTCCTCCAGAACCAATATCCATGACTATGTTAGCACTACTTAACCAAGATCATATATACTAAGAATAAGCCACAACAAACTGATTCTTCCCTTCAGATGGACACCATGCCAGCTGTGGAGAAATGTATTGCATCGGATAAGGGAAGCTTTCTAAACAATGTGAATTATGCACTTTGCTAATTCAAAACTCTATTTTGGTCTTCACTCACCTGACAAAGGAGCAGCGCTCCGAAAGCTCGTGATACCAAATAAACCTGTCGACTTTAACCTGGTGTAGAGAGATTTCTTCCTGAGCCCACCCCAATCTAACGCTTGCACCTCCACATCATGGCTATTTTGGTCTTGACATATGTTTCTCCAAATTTCCCTGGCCAGAATTTTGCACTTAAAGTTTGGGCACATGCCCTAAAAGCATGAGAAAATGTTGGGTGCATGTCTGAACGTCATTACACTCCTGAGGGATATTTCTGTCGGCAGACACATGCGTGAGTCAGAAGTGTTCCCGCCGACAATTAAGCCAATCTAAATTAAACAAACAGCAATTTGTCCTCTCTCTTTATGGTTGGTGGACAATTAACAAACGTGTCAGGGGACTGAGGGTCTATGCATGATTATGCTGCCTCGACGACAGAAACGTAGAACCATAGAATTCCTAAAGTGCAGAAGAGGCCATTAAGCCCATCGAGTCTGCACCAACTCTCCGAAAGAGCACCCTACCTAGGCTCAATCCCCCCCACCCTAACCACGTAAACCCCACAAATTGCTCATGACGAATCCACCCAACCTGCACACCTTTGGGCACTAGGGGGCAATTTAGCATGGCCAATCCACTCAACCTACACATCTTTGGGCTGTGGGAGGAAACTGGAGCACTCGGAAGGAACCCATGCAGACACAGGAAAAATGTGTAAACTCCACACAGACAGCCATTCAAGGCTGGCACTAAACCTGGTTCCCTGGTGCTGTGGAGAAATGTGCTAACCACTATGCCACAGCGTCGCCCCCTCGAATATATTTGCAGCACAGTTTTTTTGCTGATTTTTTTTTAAAAATAGGTCTGCAGCTCCCTCAGACTGCTCCACAGTGGCTGTCCACCTGACGGAGCACATTGGAACCAACAATTCACACATTCCCTTTTCTGTACCTGGAGTACAGTGTTCAGTTTTGGTCCCGTTATTTGAGGAAGGATGGAGTAGTATTAGAGGCAGTTCAGATGAGGTTCACTAGATTGACTCAAGAAAAGTTTGTCTTATGAAGAGAGATTGAACAGTTTAGACCTATACTTAGTTTGGAAGAATGTAAGGCGATCTAATTGAGGCATACATGATGATAAAAGGTGTTGACAAAGTGGACATAGAGCAAATGCTTCCTCTTGTGGGGCAATCGAGAACGAGAGGTCATAGATTTAGGATAAGGGGTAGAAGATTTAAAACAGAGATGAGGAGAAACTACTTCTTGAAAAGGGTGGTGAATCTGTGGAATTGGAGTCCAGTGGATGCCAGAACATTGAGCAAATTCTAGGAGATAAACAGATTTTTAATTATAATGGGTTGAAAGGTTATGGAGACCAGGCAGCAAAGTGGAGTTGAGGCCAAGACAAGATCAGCCATGGCTGTTCTGAATGGTGGAGCAGGTTTGAGGGGCTGAATTGCCTACTCCTGCTCCTAGTTCTTATGATTTTGCAGCACCCTCCTCCTCAGAGACACTCAGCTTTTCACAGAGCATGCGTTATAATTCAGGTCAGAAACTCCAAAATGTTTTATGAAGTCTACCTGGATCACAGATTTTGCATTTTGAATTTGGCTAACATGAACATGAGAAGCTTCACTTCAGGTATGATTCAACTGACCCACTAAGGAACCTCTATCAAATTAAATTTATTTAAAAAGAGTTAACATGTATTGAAAGAAAATTAGCAATAGCTTCTATCAATTACAAACAAAAAAAAATCATGATATTGTATAACCCCCAACAAGTTTACAAAATGTTCCAATCAAACAAATTTCCCTATACAAAACCCTTGCCAGGTTTAGCACAGAAAATATGAACGCTCATGTGATGCTGGAACTTAGTTCTTTGGTTGAATGCTGCAGTTCTCTTGGTGCACACAAATACAAGCTTGGAGTCAAAACAGCTTCTCAATACACTAGGGAGAGAGAGAGACTCTCGGCAAGCCAACCACCAACAGCAGATTTTTTTTTCCACTCCAAGAAGGCAAAGAGCCTTCCTTCCAGCTAGCCAGCAGAATTTCCAATGCCAGGGAGAGAGAGAAAAAAAACACTGCTTGGCTGTATGCTGTCCACCCCCTTTCTAAACTACAACTGAAAATGAATCCTTAGATTTTCCTGGGGAGGAATCACCTGACTTTGACTTGTCAATCAATGCAGGGTCATAAAAGATCCCAGAAAGCACCCGAGGCCCAGAATAAAAATAAACAAAACTCCACTTAAACCAGTGAAGCAGCAATAAAAGGACTTCTAACCAGACAGCCCAACAACAATGAAAAAAATCCAAAGCTGTTTAACTGTAGAGAATATGATTTAAAAAAAATACATTTCTTAAAGATACACTAGCATCACAGCATGTTTCACACTGGATGGCCATACAGCATAATATCACATTAATAATGCCATCTCGGGAGGGTGCAGGTTTCATATCCGCTCTGACACACATCGATTGCAGGCATGCCCCAAACATAAAATTCAGGACCATCTTCCCAGGCAATGTGTCTCACCAACAGTCTTTTAAATTGTCACTTTTCTTAGTGATGTTGATTTGATCCAAATCACTTGCAACATTTCCCACTAAATGGATAATGATGTTGCACTCTAATAATTGGACAAAGTCTGATAAATGCTGTGCCACCTAAAGGTTAGATAGCCATTACAGGGATCTTCCTCCTTCTCCCGATTCCCTGCCATCCCTTCCAAAAATGAACGTAATTTCCAGAATACATATTGAATGGGACCAATAAAAGAATGCATATAACTAAATAGTGGCTCATGAATAAATTTAGTTTTAAAAAATTTATAATTAATTTATGATTCCCCAGAGAACCATCCCCTAGTCCTCCAGTGAGATGAGATACTTTTACGTCAGTGGTTCTAGTGAGTTGCAATGTAACCTTATAACACCACCTTTCGTTTTCCAAACACCTTCCTTTAGTTTGTCAGCATTTGAAATATACAAACACTTTCACATGCTAAAACAAATTTAAACTGATTGTCATGCAGTCAACAGTGGTAATTCCATGTCATTCATAAAATTATAAAATAATGGACTTTTTTCTTACAGGAAGTATCTTTTTCAAACCACAACGCAAGAATTCATTTCTCAAGTGTATCCTGAAATCCAGATCATCTGGAGATGTGACCAGAGCATTAATTAACTGCATACAGGCAACCTAAAGAAAAACAAAATTCAATGTTGGTTGGGTAAAACAGTTCAAGCAATGTTACAACCAATACTAAAATCTCTTAATGTCAGTGGAGTTTATTATTCAGCAAGAGATGAGCGCTTCAGTGTTCAGTCCCTTGTATAATTTTTGTTTTCAAATTCAACGATCATTTAGTTTCATATGAAAAACCTACACCCCTCTGTAAAAACAGGTAATTCTAACAGAAGAAAATATTAGTCACGGAAATGCAAGTCACACCATTTTTCCCCACTGACTGACATCTGGATGTACCAAATAACTACTGTAACTCACAAGCCAGATTTAACAATTTGGAAAAAACTAACTTGTTAAAGGATAAGTCAAGGACAGTGCTATAAATACCACTGTAGTGAACTTTAATAGATATGCACAGTCCAAAGAGAATGCACATAATAATTAATGGCATGGATGTAAATGAACAGTAATTAGTTGTACAGCAATTGAGCAGAAGTAGTAAAAGCTCATTTAATACAGTATTACTTACATATGAATTGTAATAGATCAGCATATCTACAAATTACAAGTAGGAAAAGATTAAAAGGGTGAATGGTGTTTATGGATAGATATGGCAGGGAATACTATAATCGGCCAGATACACATTAATCATGCCAAAGACAAGATCATTAAAACTCCTCCACAGTCCTGAAGAAATAAATATCTTACCAACTTTCTGAAAGCTTATTTCCTTCCATAACTATCTAGTTTCTCTAAATAATCATGATCCCCTTCATGCCTACTGCAGATTCTGAAATTGAGGGGCAAAGACTACTGCACCATCACCGGACCAGGTGCTACCAGAGGAGACCTCAGAGTGAGCATGATCATACTTTACAAGTGCACTATCCACCATCACAATTACAATTGCAGGTCCTCATGCACATACAGACAAGGTGGTGAGTATGCACAAGTGTGCAGCAGGAGGTGACAGTAGCAGAGGCAACTGTGAAATTCTCCCTTCGAGGATGGAGAACAGACAAAGCCCTGCTCAGCACAGATGCAAGGCCTTGACAGTTACAGGAAAGGAGATTCTACCTTGAACAGTAGCAATTGATGTGTTTCCACATGTCAGAATTCCCTCAGGCGAAGCAACGTCACTGGCTGAGAATGCAGCAGTCCATTCAGCTCGTGTGCGTCACCCTGAATCAGGACTTTGAGCACATGAGTTCTTCTATTCAGAGAGTGACAAGCCTCATGGAAAGCCATATGCAGTATCACCCAGAGTATATATGGAGGGACTGTACACTGACATTCACAGAATGAATGTTGTACTATGTAGCCTTGGACAATGCAAATTCAAAGCTCAATTATGGATATGATTGTCTAGAGCTTTGGAGAGGATGTCAGTTGCATTTAAATCAGTGGTCGCCTCCAACTACCCAGAGTGCCAGCCAAGGGATGAGTCAGTTACGGGGAGGTAAGGGTACCACCCCTCAGGGATGCTAAAATCATCATCGGTGAGGCATCCATGCTTAGCTCTGTTTGCTTCAGTCTATGCAAAGACTTCCTTTACACAAACACTTCATTTCAAGATATTTCTTCCTAGGTAACTAACTTTGCTAAATTTAAAAAATTAGCTAACACTTGACTACATTTTAAAACTCAGAAGGCATGCTGGGTTAGAAAAAATTGACCACATTCCTGAAAAGTACATAGCAAACAAAACAAGTTTTGATAACAACAATTGCAAGACCTGTTTGCCAGACAGAGACAGCTTGCGGAAAACATTTACAATAACGAGACAGGGTTGAGATATGGTTTGGTTTCAGAGTGTATGTTTGTGCAGTCTGCTGTTCAAGCTCAGTTCAGTGTGTGAACTTCGGCTTCGGAGCCAGTCTCGGACTTCTTTTCGTTTCTTTAATGATTTACTTTTCTTTAAGCTCTGTTCAATAGAGAAATTCATTCAAACTCCATACCAGTGCTGCCCTTGTCTATGCAAAAGAATGAATGGACCCTTCCGGCCCTCTGACAAAGGCAACATCTGTGCAGCTGGGCAGAGTCTGCCCCTCCATTCCCACCCCATATCTTTAACATGTAACAAACATGTTTTTGCACCTGATTTTTTAGATCTATATAGACAAAAGCAAAAATAATTACTGCTGGTGATGCAAGTGGATGAACTCAAAGCATTTATATAGCATTTCTCTGCCCACTGCTTTAATACAAACATCATCTATCAGTTTAAATTAGTTAGATAATACAGCAGAAGAATATCACACAATCAGCTTAATGTTCAATTTTGATCACCAACGTTAATTTCTAGGCTCATGCCTTTTAAAATACAAGAGATTATCTGAACTCAACCAATCAATATTTATGGCATACAACGTATTTGTGACAGGCAGCACAAATATCACTTATTGATCAGTCTTTTCTGTATATTAAGGTTTTCAAAATAGCTTCAAAACAGATCTATTATGTTTCTTATGATTAGTGTTTTGCATTAATGCTATCCAACTTCAATATTTCTATTTCTGAAACATTAGGCAAAGGACCACGTAAATGAAAAATTCCTCAAGAATGGAACAATATAAAACAAACTAGAACTGAGCTGCATGATATTTTCAAACTTCTCCCAAGTTTTTTGCACAAATGATTTATAGTACAAGGTCAAGAACTTTGTTCAGTTCATAAAACATCATTTTAAAAATTATGGCTATGCCAGAAACTTCCAAGAATTACTACCACAGCTAGAAACCAGCCAAAAGTGACACTACTATTTATTTTTCCCATACTGTTTTTGGGTTTCTGTCCACAGATTAACACAAATGTACTGTGTCAGAAAACTTTTAAATGGATTCTTTGTAATGATGTTGGAGTTGTTCTATCATTAATACAGATTAGGCTGATGTGCCCTGAAGCAAGAGACCATGGGATGTGTTTATTCATGTGAAAACCCAGAAAGACAACTATACCCCAAAACCATTTTGTTTGATTAATAGTTCTTGTGGTAACTAGTAACAATATATTGGTACAGATTTTATGGTCTCCAGATTGTCGCAGACAGGATGCAAGTCGGGACCTCGCCCACCGACCTCTGAGAATTTGTCCGGGAAATTTGAACGTCTGAAGGGCAATTCCCCTGCTTTGCAGATCCTGTGTGTATCTCCAACTCTAGGCTAGAGCTGACTACCCCTCCCAATCCAATTATCCCTCCAGTCACATCTACCACCCTATCCACCTGCCACCTCACCTATTCATTCATTCATTCATGCATGCATTCACGGACATTCATCAATTCACCCATCATCTTTCACAGTGGACCTTTAAACTTACTGCACGGCAGTCAGTGCCATAGTGGTTGTTTGTCTCATCTCCCCATAGTATTGGAATACAACAATTAAGTTCTCCAAAGGATGCTGCACTCCTTATTTCTGGGGAAAATGGGCCTGGAAGACCTGACAGGAAATGCAGACCAACAGCTAGGCAGGGAAAAGTTCAAGAGGAGTGGCAATCCAATGATGAATGCCAACTTGTGCAAGATCCGGGCCAGTGGCACAGTGGGTAGCATCCCTTCCTCTATGCCAGAAGCTCTGGATTCAGATCCCACAGAGTATCAAGCTTGTAAATCCTTTCAACATACACCAATGGCAGTTGGCAAGTGCTGGAGAAATTCCATGAGGGTCATGTGATGGAAACAAAAGTGGGGTCTCATAGCTCTGGATTGCAATATGCAAGTAAATGTATATGTTGCCACAAGTCTGACTTCTTGGGGAGCCAGTTGGCTAGACAGCTGGTGTGGATTAGATGGCCAATGGGTGGAATGCTCCCCAAAAAATTCTAAGTGTTGAATGCACAGGAAGACTGGAGTAATTCATATTGGTTTTTTCAGTGGGAGTTCACACTAGAATACCCACATTCTGTGCAATGCAGAGGCCACCAGTGTGAATATCATTAAATTTCAGGGGGCGGGCCCAGGAGGCTGAAACCAGCTGGCCTCTGCACATGCGCAGTGGCCCCAAACTATCAGCCTCCCGTTTGCTGGCCAGCAATTGGGACCCCCATAGTGCTGACCCCACCCCCCCTCATCCCACCACCCCGTGGACTGATCGCGCCCCCCCCATCATTGCCGCCCCCCCCCTCATCCCAGACTGCCCCCATCTCCAGCATCCCCCACAGTGCCAAACCCCCCACTGCCTTGGAGTGCAGACACCCCCGCAGGTAGACCCCACCCACCAGCCTGCCCCCCTTGAATCCCTTCCCTTCTGCCTCCATCGATCCCACTGGCAGAGTGCTAGCGGGACTCCCCACCCCTACCGATCACTCCCGAAGACCCCACCCCTCTGGTACTGCCCTGTTCCCCATGGGCAGAGCTAAAGGGCCCCCTAGGCATTGGCACTTTGCCCATTGGGCAGTGCCAGAGGGCCCAGACTGGCACTGCCAGGGTGCCCATATCCAGGGGGTAGGACTCCCCCTGCCACCCAACCCCTTGGGGGACCCTGATTGCCTCCCATTCACTCCAGCGAGGTCAGGCCACTAGCTCCCCAAAAGTGTGGAGCTACTCTCAACCCTGCTGAGGTGGGAGGGACCAGCAGGCCCGTAAAATTCAGTTCCGGGCCCATGAATAGCATTTAAATGATATTTAAATTATTATTTAAATGCTAGCCCTGGCTCCCCACCAATTTCTGGCGCAGAGCAGACCGTGCCAAGGAGACGCTAGCAGGGCTCCAAGGCTCACGGGAACCCCATGAATTGTCTCCTGCCTGATTCTCTCGGCCCGCTGCACTACTTTTCTTGAAAATTAGCGCAGCGGGATGGGAGCATCGTCCCCAACATGGGGTTTGATCCCCATTCCAGCTGGGGTGGATTCCAGCCTACTCCCTTGCCCTACCCGTGGTGGGGGGATCATGGTGTATTAAGCCGGAATTGGTTTTGGGCAGTGAACTGAAGAAGAAGAATTGTTTCTAAAGTTGGAAAAGCAGTGGGTTTATTGTTTCATTTTCTGATTATTCTGCACATTTTTCTTCCCTACAACTCAAATTTACCACCATTGGATATAAATATTCATATTCACAAGTGATGCATTAACATGTGGGAGAGTTTAACGAGACAAGCAATATCATGACATAATATTGTAAAGAAAGAATTCAGAGAAAAACAATGATTCACAGCGACTGCAGCAGTGAAAATTTGGTAAGAAATTATATCCAATATGAAAAAATATGGGACTGCAAATCCAGTGTCAACAGCAAAATCTTAATAATATGTCACATTTCTGAACAAAAGGCCTAATAATAAATTATAGGACTGTAAAGTCTCAAGATTACTCAAAAATTATGCAAAATTGTTTGTAAAAGTACCATAATGTACAGGTTAGCTTTCATTTCTGCACTGACTCACAAATCAGCTGCCTGTACCTCATTAATCTGTTAATGCACTCTGCTCAACCAGCTCTGCAATCAAAAAGTAGATTGGGAACATGAAGTGGGTGCATTTTAAAATTTAGAATAACTGTGCATAAGCGTGAGATAAAAATCTTACGCTTATGCACAGTTGGAATCTTAATTCTTGTGATGAATAATATCTATGTAAACCTGTCACATTGTAATTATGTTATTCCACCAGTGGTGGTGCTGCAGTCTAGATTTTGTATTTTCCAGATGTTCAGCTTGCACCACAGAGAAATACCCATCTTCCAAACAACTCTAGTTCACTGCTTCCCAAACTGCCATAGGTTTAACCATTTCACTATTGTGATAACCCCCACAGGGTCCATGGGGAATCACAAACCGACCTCTCTGTTGGGCCCTTGGTAACAGTCAGTGGCCTTCGCAGCTGAAACTCATTACCTGAGACTTTTAAAAGGCAGACCAGGACTGGGCCTGCTGAACTGCAGACCCAGGCAGGGACTACGAGTTTGTACACCACAGTAGTGGTTTTACTTTGCATTCTGTAAATAAACGATGTTCCTTTCCAGTTGGGCTTCCTAAGTCATTATATTGGCAACAGGAAGAGGAAAGTTTCGGACACCCTCACCTTTCAATCAACCCGCTAAGACAGAAACGGGGAGATACTGAAAAGGCTGCTGGTTGGGAAACTGGAAACTTATGATGCGGGTGCAAAGAATTGGCCCCAATACGTCGAAAGAATGAGATATTTCTCCAGGGTAAACGAGATCGAAGGGGACGATCAGCAAAATGTCATACTCCTGACTGCGTGTGGGGCCTCAACTTTCTGCATCATTAAAGTTTAACCTACTCAGCAGCTCCGGATTCAAAATCAAGATAGTATTGAACCACTACGACCCTAAATCATCTGTTATATTGCAATGTGACAGGTTTGACACGGTAAATAGACTTCCTGGGGAACCAGTCACTGAATCCTTGATGAGACCAAAATTGGCAGAACACTGTTCAGGTCAACACTTCCAGAAATGTTAAGAGATCGCTTAGTAGTTATTGGCTGAGCCAACCCTGGACCTCAAGAAAGCCAAAGAACTAGTCCTTTCCTGCGTAAACACAGAAAGAGAGGCTCAGGAGCTTAGGGGTCCATAGTTGGTACCATCCTCAGCCTTGGGAGACCCCTGTACCATAGAACCAAGTCCCAGCGCATAACACTTGCTTCTCCCATTTGCTGCCAAGAAAGGGGATTGGAGTCAGAGGCTGCAAGATTCCAGAACAAGACAGGAAGTCTCTCCACAATACAGTGGGGAGCGGGAACATCTGTGCTACACTTGTAGACATAGGGTCCACCCTCCACAGGACTACCAAAACAACAAAGCATGTACTGCCCAGGCCAAAGCCATCTCAGGTCAGAGCTTTGCAAATAAACCAGCCAAGAATGTGGAATCGATGCAGCTAAATTGCATCGATACAGCCAAAGTGGCTCCAATCAGGATTAAACTCCAAGTAAATGGCCACCCCCTAGACATAGAAGTAGACACATGAGCCACTGTATCTATTATTGGAGAGCAAACATTTAGTCGACTTAAATACTTGAAGACACGACTGGTCCCCTATGCCCTACATGCCAAAGTAGAGATCGAATTGGAAGGTCAAGAGGAACATGGCATTACATACCCAGCACAATCGCTAAATGCGCCATGCCAGTAGCCGCAGTATTAAACCTGACAATTTTGTTCATCTCTGTGGGGATTATAAGTTGACAGTGAACAGAGCCTGCCACTTAGGAGACACAAAATATACACCACATTTTCCAAATTAGACATGAGCCACCCCTACTTCCAACTGGGGCTTGAGGTGTCATCCAGGAAGTATCATAAATACTCTCAAAGGATTTCCTGAGTATACTCGCATGCCCTTTGGGGTGTCTTTGGCTTGCGCCATTTTTCAATGGGTGATGGAGAACATCCTTCAAGGTATGCCCAGAGTGGTAATCTATCCGAATGACGTATTAACCTCAGGAGTTACTGTAAAGGAACAACTGGAGAGTTTGGAGGAGGTATTGTGCCTTTTTTTCTGATGCTGGAGTCTGAATAAAAAGGGATAAATGTGTGTTCCAGGTCAACGAGGTAACGCAGCTCAGGTATAGAGTTGACAAGGATGGTTTACATTCCATCGAAGAGAAGGTGAAAGCCATAAAAGGGCCTCCGACTCCAAGGAACACAAAAGAGTTGAAGTCTTTCCTATGTCTCATAAACTACTATGGAAAATTCAAAACGAACTCGGCAACTCTCCACATACTGTTTAAAAAAAAATCAGAAACGGTCATGGCAAATGCCACAAGTGAAAGCTTTTGTGAACATCAAACAACAATTGCTATCAACAAATATACTAGCGCATTATGACCCCCGGGTCTGGACTGCCCACTCAGCCAGGCCGTTTGAGGACAGGTGGTTGGGTGCTGTAAGGATGTGCCTTATCCTTTTTGTACTCATGAAGGTCTGAAGCTCCCCGCTGGTAAATGGGGTCCTGTTATCTGGTATTATATCAAAGCAAAGATTATATGACACTATAGCAGAGTGAGTTTTATCTTTGCATTCTATTAAAATTTCATCATTTGGGTTTCGCTCCACATATGCAACGTCAGAGATTAACATTTATTTCCACTTTATTTTTTTCTTTCCTGAGATGTGGGCGTCATTAGCTGGGCCAACATATATTGCCCATCCCTAATTGCCCTCATTGTGGTAATGGTAAGGTGCTTGATGGTAAGATGTTTTCCTGTACCGTTGCAGTCAGTATGATAGACATGCACATAAAAGTGCTGTTCGGAAGGGAGTTCCAGGGTTTTCACCCAGTAGCAGAGCTAAAATATTCTGTAAGGAAAAGGGAGGAACTGTATGCATGTGAGTTTAAGAGGGAGAGAAAGATAGAGAAAGAGTGATGCATGAGTGAGTGCGCTGTTAGTGTCAGTGTGCAAGATTGAGAATATGTTATGTGATACTCAAATAATGTGCAAGCATTATTGTTACAATGCCCGCAGAAATGCTAAAAATGTTTTCCCCAAAGATATCTGCAGCTAATTGGACTCATGAGGAAGATCTATGTAGCACTATTTAATCATGCCTGCAGCAACTGAAAATTATTTAATCTTCAACACTCAAAGGTTAAGTTTTGGATTTCACGATACAATCTGAGGCATTTTCTTCATACCTGTATAATGGAAGAAATGTTAGTCATCGTCAGAATCATTGCCAGGAGTGGTAATTTGCACTCTTCCCAAGCACTGAAAATTGTCTGCAGTCATCTTCAGCTGATTTACAACAGGCTTTAATTGAACAATTGTGCAGTTTGATTGATTTATTAAATTGCAAAAAGACAAAAAATTGTCAAGAGCCGATGCACATTAGTTGGCCATATGGGGTCAGTGGGAAAAGTCCTGGTGTAAAAAACACATTTAAATTTCCATGAAGTATGAAAGCGCAATCATTAGTTTTTGAAAAAAGATACGGTCAGTTTAAAATGTATTAATTGTTTTTTTGTTAGGCTTTTAAATGACAATTGTGTAAAAACAGAAATGTTTTGTTTTCATCCTCTCTCGTACAGGCAGCTTCCAGTCTTCTACATCAGTTAACCAAACACAACTTTCAAGCAATGACCTTAGCTATCAATCTTCCCGTCTAAATGGCTCAAAATAGAAAGCTAGATTACAGATAACATCAAGAGTGATCCAAGGAAAACACTTTAGCGGCATCAGAGGTAAGTGGAATGCTCAAGATCAGCAAGGTCCTTCAGCAGATGAGCTGAGTAGAAATATTATGGTGGCTCATTAAATGGCAGAATTTTGCAATGCATTTTTCATGCAAATATTTCACAACAGGTGGCTGTGGTCCAAATCAGTCAAATTGACTCATAACAATTAAGCAGGCATGATAACAAAACATAATAAAATAGCATTCCTAAAGAATATATGAACTAAATTGAGATACAACAAAATGAAAGAAGAGCTCATTCAGTATTAGAAAATCGTCTGAACTGGATTGGTTGATCATGGGCAAAACACATTTTATCACAATATTAAAAAGAATGAGGGGCAAACCTGAATTATAACCCAGTGGGAACAAAAACCATGAAGAGTAAACAATATGGAATCAAGACAAAAGATTTTGCCTCAAAAATCCATCAGAATTTTGAGGTGACAAACGAAATTAGTTAGCAAAAGTAATTTAACTTTCCTGGCTTTTCAGATGAAATTTCATAATGTTCCGTTTATGATCTTTCAAAGATGGCTTAAACTCGTGTAGCATAATAACAATTTGGCTCGCTCATTGAAACTGGCTTGGCAACAGAAGGCAAGGCATCAATGTGCAGTGGGAAAAAAAAGTGCCTGAGAACAAGAATGACTAATGGAAGTTTTGCAGAAATGTGTTACAAGTCCCCTGCTGTTAGCATTTTATAAATGATAGAGGTGGCTACTTTCCATAATATTACAAAATCTATTTATGAGACTGGGCTATCTGGTCAGCTCACTAGTATAAGGGGGGAGTAGATAATGCACAAAGACATCGAGATAATTTAAATCTGGAGGATAACGAACACAGATGGACTTTAATTCAGATAAATGTAAACTAATTCATTTTGGAGCATGAAACATGCATAATATAACAAATGTATTCAGCATCAAGAGAAAATGAATTTGGATGTGATTGTTGGTCAATCATTGAAAATGTCTTGCCACCTGAAGCTTATTAGCCAAGGCCATCAATTGTTTGAATTGTTTCAAGGCATTTAATTAAACACAAAAAAGGTATTCAGCATCAGAAATTTCAGAGTAGTTACATTCAGAATATTAAGTGCAAATTGGGCACAGTTCACAGTTCCTCAAAAAACACCAGTGTATGGTGGGTGAAAGAATAAACAGATTGATTTTGCTACTTAAAAGTGATGGGCCAAATGGCTTCCTTCTGCACTGTAGGGATTTGATGCAAAACTGTAATGCTTATCACTGCAAATAGGAGGATAGAGGAAATGCGGGATCAGCTAATTCTGCAACTTCGACTATGATCACAAAACTAGAAAATTCAGAAATACCAAATTAACAAGCTTAAAATGTAGAATAAAATTATGATTCACTACCTCTCAAAAAGAAAAATGGAATAAATATCGAGTTTGCTAATTAGAATGATAATAAATGTAGACAATTAAATATTTCACAGTGATGATTCTCATGCTGCTGAGATGAGAATCATCTTTGTAATTAGTCACAACTGGGATTATGCCCTTGGATGGTCCAGGAGAAATTTCACAGAATTTTATATTTTGAGATGTTACTGTTGAAATGTTCCTAAAATTAATCTGATGAGATAGATATCATTCGAGAGAAAATGGACGTAGGCTCTAAATCAAAGGACTTGTTGGAGGAAATTTCCCTTTCTAGTGATAAACCTGTTCCAGAGTCTATCTCAACAAACTCTTTAAAAATCAGAACATATGAAAAAGCAAATACATTCAAAACTACAGTATTTTGCCAGAGGGAATTCTGATGAGCAATTTATCTGAATAGGTAAATGAACTATTCAAAGAAAAGATGAATGCAAGCTTTCCAGTGCTATTATATAACCTTTCATTAACATATCTTGGTTTGAACAAAATGGACTCTGGACAGCATTAACATATAAATAACCTGCCATACTAAACAAACTCTTCAAGCTAGTGAATAGCTTATGTGACAATGAATTTATACATCGTGAGCATTTATTTTTAAATGTATTACATTTTAGACTGGTATTTTCAAAATGGAAGAAACAGTGATTAGAAGTCTTCAGAAATCATCTGCAAAGTACCATAGGTTCTTTCATTTAGACAATTTCCATCCTCTCCCTTTAAGGAGGCTCTGTTCATCAATGCCAGGGCCTTATTTTTAAAGCAGTTGCCAAATGAGGTAAATTCTATTTCTATCACAAGATTTCAGGATTTTTGTTGGCATTGAGAGGAATCTACGCCTTGATGTGTGCCCATCTTTTCTGTGAAAATCACAAATTAACAGCCTTGTTCATCGTTGCATTGCATTAATATAAACTGCCACGTCACCTAATTGTCTTAATCTGAGGAGGGAAATCATCCACTGCATTTCAGGTAATTGTGCAGTGATGTATTCAAGACCAAAGTTCCTAAATACATAAAAAGTTGGAGAGAGACTGCATATTATCAGAGTATAGTAATATATTATTTTTTGTATAGACATATTAAGAATAGTAACAGAGAGTAGATTATTCCTCAAATTCCTTTGAAATTAAGTAATTGTTTTTAAAAAATCATCTCAACGAGTTGGCACCTTATAAAATATATCATAAATCTTAATTTTAGACTATAAATTCTGATCACAATATAGTTTAATCGAGTATTCTTGAAAATAGGTAACAGGAATTGCAGCAGGAACAGAATATTAAGAGATAAAGGTTTAAATCTTCTGGTCTCAAAATTGTCAGAGCAATTCTTTTGTTCCACGGGACAATTTTTAAAAGACTCCCATTCTGAGTTGAGTCAGAGACTTTGGATAGCTCCAGTACTTAACTGAATAGTTACTGAGGAAATACTGGACAGAAAAACCATAGTTAACTCTTGGGTAAACTATACAGCTATTTTTCCAATCACTCGCACTGACCCTCCTGCCCCCCTCGACTACTTCTACAGATCCGATCCGAGCACCCCCTGACCACAATAATGCCAAACCACCTAAGTAAAACCTGACAACACATTCCCACCCCCCACCCCCACCCTGATTGCGTCTTTCGACCACACTAACCCATGACCACATTGACTAGACCCGACTACCACCAGCCACTTGACCTGCCCCCAAAATGACTGTCGTTTGACCCATCTGCCACCCTATCAAGCCCCCAACAAGTAAAATAGGTAGCACGCTACGGAAAGAGGTCCATGTTTGCACATTGAAGACAACCTAATAAGATGGGCAATCTTTCTACTGTATTCAGCACCCTCCAAATCCCAAGCACTAAAGAAACAAAAACACCAGAAACCGTGGAAACTCCAGTAAATCAGTTTGTCAGTCATAACAATTAATGGTCAATAATTTTCTTGGAGTGGCAGTCACCGGCAGACTGCCGCCCTGGAGAAACTTACCTCTACTGGAATTCCAAAGCCCCCTTCTCGCCCAACCTTTTGCACTTAGGCTGGGTGAGACAAGAGCAGTGAAGACATGAGTTAAAGTTGGGCCTAGATCAAAGTGGAGGGGTGCTGGAGTCAGACCTGGGTGGAGGTAGGGTTTGAGGTGGCTTGAGGGTTCCCGAGGGGAGTATCCTGTGTGGAGCTCGGTTTGGGTCTTTAAAGTAGTTATTCTGAAATTGGGAATGCTTTTTTTTTCCTTCTAACTCTTTCAGAGTAAATATAAGGGTAAAACTGGCAAAACCATCCAAAGTTAGCAATTTAAATCACTTTATCGGATGGTTCCCAACCCAGCGCAATTATCAAAGAGAAGTTAGCTCTCCTAGACAATTGCCAGGTACATGCTTTTGTGGGAAAGTTCAAACGGGATTCCCCAGTATATCACTGGTTTACCCGCACCCCCAAATGTGACACTGGGAAGCCAGGAAGTTATGGCCCAACAGCTCATAATTTCAGTCCCCAGAAGAATCCCTTTCCATGCAAGAGGTTTCAAAATACTGTTCATCCTCCTGCTGCTGTCTTTGTCAGAGATGCTTGCAACCCAGTAGATTGTTCGTTGACTGGGTGTCTTGAAAATTCATGGCAGACTGTTTGAACTCAGTGCCTGTGGAGGATACCATTTATAAAGCTGTGCAACTAGCAGGAGGCGCCTTACATATCCACGTTCCTGGGGGGGTTTTTTTAGTGCATGGGGTGTGGAAGTGACACAGAAAACTGAATTTGGAAAAACAAAGGTTCAAGCTTTCTAAAGTCTGCTATTTATGCTCTAAGTAGAGGGGCACACAGGTATCAGAAAATTCTTTTGAATCAGTCCTGCTTGTGCCAGGAATGAAATCAGGTTAAAGGTGCACTAAGCACTGCATTGCCAGTCTTGATGCACACAAATAATATTGTATGTGAATCACCAAGAAGAAAGTGCATAGTGATGGCACAATAACATGTCCACTTCTTCTTGATATCTATTCAATGAAGATGGAAACTAAATAGTGCAACAAGCATTCACCTGCAGTTGAAGCGCTTCATGATTGTCCAGTCCTTCCACAATGGGTGCAAATCGTTCTCTGTTATTCTGCTCTGCAGCTGTGGTTATAGCTTCCAAGATTTTATCAAGGCTAAAGAATTATAGAAAAAATCTTAGCAGTCTGTTCATAAAACTACTTTAAATTTTAAGTCCTCTCCAGCCACCATGCATGCTTGAAATAAATATGTAAACATATATGGTACCCTGCTACATCCAAAATGCATTTATGGTGACAGAGAAAATCTGCTTATATTAAAATAATAATTTTACATTAAATGAGCCATTTAAATCAATAAAACTACAATGCCTGCTCAGCTTAATCAACAAGAACAGTGGAATGTGGCACAGCAAATTGTTGTTTAGAGCCTGTTGGGGGATTAACATTAATTGAATTTAATAAATACATTTCAAATAACTTTCTAAACATATATGTTTCTCAAGCTAAAAAGCAGAATCCAACACCACAACACAAAATATATTTCTCAAAATGCTCCATTAACAATTCTATTTAGAATGCTTTGTTTTCTTGCAGAATTACATTATTTTCACCTTTCATAGAATCAAATGACACAATACATCTATTTCCTTCTGATTAAGTTTGTATGTTCTATCCCTGTTAACTTGAAATGGAAGACAGAACAAAAAAAATCACTTCCCATGGAACAAAGATGTTTGGCTGAATTGTATTTCAAGTGAAATGATACCTATTCATAGATTTGTTTCACATATTAAATCTATTTCTAATATAAACAATTCAATGGGGAGCTAGTTAGCTAAATGGTTAGGGTGTGGATCAGAATAACACCAACAGCATGGCATTCAATTCTCTTTCCAGCTGAGGTAGACTCAGGGCATGCCTCCTCACCTGACCCTTTGTTAATAAAATCACAACATATGCCATGATTCGGCAAATAATCACTAAGGATCTGCCTTTGGGCAGAGAACTCAACAAACAAGTCAATGGCTCATCAAAGCAAATTAATATAATTTTGTTTCTGAGATTTCATTACAGTAATGATGTTCCCCACATGACTTACCTCCTGTTCCCCACCTCATGAAAAGCAACAGCATAATAAAGCAGCAACTAAAATACTTAAAAGAGAACAACTGCGATATTGTAGCAAAGCATTGAAATTTTTTCCACAGAATAACAGTACATGCATGAGTGTAGAAAACATAAAACATGTTTAACTTACATATTTTCTTCTCCAACAATGCAAATTGCTGAGAGAATTTTCACAATTTCTATCATCATGTTTGTTTGCTTTGGGTCAATCGCTCTTGCCAATAACAGTAAGCTCCTTTCATCACCGAGTATTCTTTGCAAACCAAACTAAGTGGCAGACAAAAAAAATATAGATTGTAGATTAAATGATGATTTGATTAATTATATTGTAGTGCTTTACTAAAAGTCTAGTCATAATATTCACATGGGAAACCTTAACTCAAAGGAATAGACAGAGGTAGTAATAAGGCACAAGATTTTCCTGAGACATTGAACAACATTCATCATTGAAGTTTGAAGAATTATGATATCTCATTATTGCACCTGTAGAACCAGTCACTTCAATCACAATTCCGCAACAAAAAGTGCTGTATATTCAATAGAAATTCACTTTTATTTTCATTTATCTATAAAAACTTGTGAAAATCCAATTCTGACCAAAAGATTTTACTGCCAGCCATGCAGCTATCTTCTTGTCCTGTGACCAGCTGTTCACAGCAGTAGTGTCCTCATCTCAGCCTCCGACATCCTGTGCAACTGTGATCATAGCTCACTGGCACATTCTGTCCTTCTCTAACCCTTTACACACTTCCAAGAAGAAAAGAGCAACTAAAGTTAGTGCTGGTCCTCAATAGAGAGTCTGGGGAATTGATGTGGAAAACAATGAAATGGCAGAGACATTGAACAGGTATTTTGTCTTCACTGATGTCTCAGAAAACGTCCCAAATATACTGGAAAAACAAGAGGTGAAGGAGAGAGGAACTTAAAACAATCACCATCAATAGGGGAAAGACACTAGAAAAATTATTAAGCTGAAAGGCTAATAAGTTCCCAGGATGTCATGGCCTGCATCTCTGGTCTTTAATGAAGTGGCTACAAAGGTGCATTTGTCATCAAAAATTCCTTAGATTCTTGATTTTGAAAATAGTTAACGTAACACTTTTAATCAAGAAAGGAGGGAAACAGAAAGCAGGAGAACTTTCGGCCAGTTAGCTTAATATCTGTCATTGATAGAATCCATCATTAAAGGGGATGTAACAGGATACATAGTAAATCATAATTTGATCGGGACATAGTATTAAACTAATTTATTTGAGTTTTTGAAGAAATAACAAGGTGGATAAAGGAGAACCTGTAGCGTACTTGGATTTCAGAAGATATTTGATAACTGTCACTTCAAACGTTATTACACAGGTAAAAGTTACATGGTGCAGGGGGGTAACATATTGGCATGGATAAAGGACTGGTTATCTAATAGGAAGCAGAGAGTCGTGATAACTCAGTCCTTTTGGCATGGCAAGCTGTAACAAGCAGAGTGCCACAAGCATCGGTGCTGGAGCCTCAGAGACTTACAATCTACATCAATGATTTGGATGAAGGGACCAAATGTCTGGCAGCTAAATTTGACTATGACACCAAGATTGGTAGAAAAACAAGTTGTCAAGAAGAGGTGGAGGGTCTTCAAAGAGATGTAGACAGGTTAAGTGACTGAGCAAAAATTTGGCACATGCAGTATAATGTGGGAAAATGTGAACTTGTCCACATAAGGGGAGAGAGATTGCAGAACACAATGGTACAGAGGAATCTGGGTGTGCTGGTACATGAATCATAAAAACTTAGTATAGGTGGAGCTAGTGATTAGGAATGCAATCGAAATGTTGGCATTTCTTGCAAGGGGAATGGAATATAAAAGTAGATACGTTTTACTGCAGCTGTATACGGGGCCTTGGTGAGACCACATCTGGAATACTGTGTACAGTTTTGTCTCCTTCCTTTACAAATTATATAATTGGATTTGAAGCAGTGCAGAGAAGGTTCACGTAAATTCCTGAGATGAGAGGTTTATTTTACAAAGAAAGGTTGGACAGGTTGAGCCTATACACAATGGAGTTTAGAAGAATAAGTGATCTTTTTGAAACATAAGGTCTTGATACATTTGATAGGATAGATACTGGAAGAATGTTTCCACTTCTGAGAGTCACTAGAACCAGGGGATACAGTTTAAGAATAAGAAGTCTACCATTTAAGACAGAGATGAGGAGAATATTTTTCTCTCAATTAGTTGATAGTATGTAGAATTCTCTTCCTAAGAAAGCTGTAGAAGTTGGGTCATTAAATTTATACAAGGCAGAGTTTGACAGATTCTTGATAGACAAGAAAATCAAGGGATATGGGGACAGATGCCAAGTGGAGTTGATCGCAACCCAAATCAGCCATGATCTAATTGAATGATGCAGCATTGAATGGCCTACTTGTACTCCTAAGTCCGAAGTAACACTATTGATCTGTTCACCAATACCCTCTCTTCTGTACAATCTATCTTCTATGGCATAGCAGTCTCATGGTTTTACCTGTCTCAACATTGTCCTCATTATCCTTCCATGCCCTGCAGTTACCTACAATTTTACCGAGTGTCCAATTCTTGATACCCTCCTAATCATTGTGTGTGATATACCTTGGCAAATTACTTACATGGGCCAGTTTCCACATGAACAGATTCTACGCTCACACCTTTTGCCATACTGACATCATGGGCATTACTACATTTAGCTGCTGGTCTCACATCCAGTAAGATAAATTAAATTTCATTCTGCTCAAATCAGTAAAGCCGCAAGAAATCCATTTCAATGCGCAACTACTTGGATTGTATGCGTCTCAAATTTCAACATTCTCATGTCAAATGCAGTAGTATCTTGCTCAGGTCCATTGCTTCAGAAAAATACATTTACCTCTGAAACCGACCTCTTTCCACTAGGGGGCAAGTACAACACTGTGCCTTACACATTTTCCCAACATACGTATGTCACCTAAAATCTGGAAAACAATGGCATGTTCCTCTTCCATACAAAGAACCACAAACCTCTTCCGTCAGTTCCTGCAAAGCTACATGGTTTCAGTGTCCCAGCGAACCTATTTCAAGATGCTAGCCTCCGACATCCACCAATATCCATCCCAATTTAAGCAATATTCCTCAAACGTTCTTATTGTGTCCTATGGTACTTTCTGACTTTTACTCCATATCACTCCTTGTTTTTACTCTAGACAAGAAATGATTGCCAAAAATATCCAGTTTTAGAATGCTTTTCTACACAGCATTGGAGAACATTTTTCTTTTCTTCCAAGAACATTATTAAAAATTTTAACCTTCTACTACACAAAACAGGTGTCCAAAATTCAGTAGGAACATTTGCAGTTTTAGCAGTTTAAGTTTAAATATTGCAAAATTCATAGTAAACATAACTGGAATTATTAAGCAACACATTGTGGGATGTAAAATTGAAATAAACTAAAAATAACATCCAAATGTTGGTCAGCATTTAATTTTCACAGTGAGTTTTTATAGATGAATGCCATATACAAGTGAATTTCTATTGAATGTACAGCACTTTTTGTTGGGGAATAATGATTGAAGTGACAGGTTCTACAGGTGAAATTTTGAAAGAGAATGATATGCCTTCCATGCTATTTTGATGCATTGTAACTTGAAACATGAAAATCTTACCTTGTTGTTCATAAATGCTTTCAGACATTGGATAAGCTTATGTTGGTTTCTTTTGTCAATCATTTCTTGTCTAGAGTAAAAACAAATATGAGAATAGAGACATATTCTTCAAACAATAGTCATGTTTTATGAAAACTTGAATGAATGAATGAACTACAGCAGGTTGTTTTAAATGTATGTTCAGACAGAATATTCACATTGAACCTCTTGTTAACTTAAATACTATCAGTTGAAAGCAGTGCATTTCACATTATGAAGTCAAGACCTAAGGTATAATTCACATCCAGCAGGATTGAAGGGCAGTAGATAAAGAGGAATACCAGGGGAAATCGTAAGGGCCCCCACCAGGCATGTTTGAGGCAGGGAGGGATGGCATGCAAATTAGGACAGGTGGCTAGCCCACTGCCTCTCCATCCACCCCCAAGCTGTCCCCCTTAATACAGTGGGCAAATAAAACATCAGCCAGCCCACCCAACCTTAGATTTATTGGGACCCTTAACTGGCCAATTAAAGACAAGCATTGGGAGACTGAGGGACAATGTCAGCCCACTTTTTAACCAACTCTAGTGAAAAGGCAGGGAAGAATGGGAGAAAGTGGGGCAACTACTTTGGAGGATGCCTGTGCATCGGGGAGCACCTTCATTACAATATGTTACCCTCCTCCTTTGTGCCTCCAAACCCTGACTCCACACTCCTAGGGTGGCACAGTGGTGAGCACTGCTGCTTCACAGTGGGACCCGGGTTCAATTTCTGGCTTGGGTCACTGTCTGTGTGGAGTTTGCACGTTCTCCCCGTGTCTACATGGGTTTCCTCCAGGTGCTCCGTTTCCTCCCACAGTCCAAAAGACGTGCTGGTTAGGTGCATTGGCCATGCTAAATTCTCCCTCAGTGTACCTGAACAGGCGCCGGAGTGTGGTGACTGGAGGATTTTCACAGCAACTTCATTGCAGTGTTAATGTAAGCCTACTTGTGACTAATAAATAAATAAACTTCATCTCTTCGGTCCCCGGTCCCTTTCTGTGCAAAAGAACTCCAGAATTACCTTTCAGTCTAGCATGCATGTTCTTCCTTCTTATAGCTCCAGCAGCAACCACTGCTTGCTTCAAGGGCTGCAGGGACTACTCAGCTGTTAGCCCATCAGACTGGTCAGCAGCACTCAAGAGTGGGACTTCCTGTTCCTGAGGGACAGAAGTCCCAAAGTTTTTTTTTATTCATTTGTGGGACACGGGCATCACTGGCTGGCCAGCATTTATTGCCCACCCCTAGTTGCCCTCGGGAAAGTGGTGGTGAGCTGCCTTCTTGAATTGCTGCAGTCCATGTTCTGTGGGTTGACCCACAATGCCGTTAGGGAGGGAATTCCAGGATTTTGACCCAGCGACTACAAAGGAACGGCGATATATTTCCAATTCAGGATGGTGAGTGGCTTGGAGGGGAACTTGTAAGTGGTGGCCTTCCTATGTCTGCTGCCCTTGTCCTTCTAGATGGAAGTGGTCGTGGGTTTGGAAGATGGTGTCTCAGGAACTTTGGTGAATTGCTCATCTCATTAAGGCTGTCCCGAGCCATTAACAAGTCGGTCAGTTTGTGACTGACTTTCTACTGCAGAGGGAGAGAGGAGGCAAGTAATAAACCCCCCACCCAAAAATCCACCCCCCATTTTAGAAAGTGAACATTATGACTATGTGAGAATTGGGCTAAATGACTTTCCACCCAGACCAAAGCACTCACAAAACCTGAATACTGTATCATTAAGTTATTAATAGTGCACTCACAACAAAGTGAGGGGCACTGGTGGGGCGAGGTGGTGGTGGTGTGGAATAGAATTGGATTAAACATCTTTAGCTTTTTCAGCATCCAGAAGGAACACGCTACTGTAAAGTAAAAAGCATCTATCAGTTTTCAGGACTTTATGGCCCATTTTCCATGAAACTTGCAAAATAATCAAGGCCAGAATTGTCCCAAAAAGATTCCAAGTGTCAAATTCATGTGAAAACTGGGGTAATTCACGTTGGTATTTTCAGTGGGAGTTCAGAGAAGAATCTCCCAAACTCTGTGCACTGCAAAGGCCACCAGCGTGAATATTGTTAAAAGCTAGGGGGTATTCCCACTGGAGAGGCTGAAATTAGAGCACCAAGCGAGCTACGGGGCGTGCGCCGATCTGTCAGTGCCGAGGTCAATACATGTGCAGAGGCCCTGCACTGACGGCCTCCCGATTGCTGGCAAAATCGATTGCTGGCCAGCCCTATGACCTCCCGCAACGCCGGCTCATCACCCACCACCCGTCCCCACCTTCCCAGCCCGCCACAATCCCCCCCCCCCCCCCCCCCGAGCAGGTTGGCCGTTCCCCCCCTCCCCCTAGCATGCCCTGATCACTGGCCACCCAGCTCCCCCTACTGGTTCCTATGCAGAGTGGCAGCGGGACCCACCCCCACCCCAATCAATTGCCCCCTCAGCCCCGTGCCCCATCAGGCCCCTTCCCCATGGCCGATGGGCAGTATCAAAGTACCCCTTGGGCACAGGCTGACACTACGAGGGTGCCAATGCCCAAGGGGCACCTGCCCCTTGCCCCCCGAACCTCTGCGGGCCCCCAATTGCCCCCTGCACTCCAGCAGGGACGGGCCACTTGTTTCCCATTAGTGGGAGCTACTCGAAACCCCACTGGGCTGGAGTGAACCACTCCGGCCATTCAAATGGCCACTTAAGTGGTATTTGTGCCTCCCCACCAATCTGTGGCACAGATCAGATGCCGCCGGAAATCTGGCACTGGTAGATGCTCCCGGGGTGCCAACACGTGCGCGCGAACCCTGCGAATCGGCCGACACGACAATCTTCCGGGAGATTGGGAGAATGGAAGAATTGTGGCCCAAGTGTATCATCTGTTATAGAAGTAATCCACAAGTGTTTTCAGTAAAATCAGAGAAATTGCGTGAGATAAAGAGAAACTAAGAAGGGAGACACTGAATAAGCCAAAGGTCGAAAGAGAGATCAATTGTCTGCGGTGCCTCACAAGAAGAAAGGCACCAAGAAACAAAGAAAAACTGGCAACTGGAGATCTGTACTCAAACATGCCAACACCTACCAGGGAGGGGGGGAAAAATGCTAAGCTTGGAATAAACTGGGAATTAAGTGCATCATTTCGGAATAAGTACAAAAATACATATCATAGCTATATGAGGAGAATTGTGTTAAATAGCTGGCCAGAATACAATGTGAATAGTAACTGATTACTATATCACAAAAGTTTTGAAAAGCCTTGGTGTATTTTGTTTAGTCCCCAACTCTTTTTCACTTCATCATCTGTCCTTAAATTGAAACAATTGGTTACCACTTACTGCTTCTTGTCCAAAAGTTTCTCCAACGCATCAAGCATGAGACCAAGGCCTTCGTGACCAAAGTTATTAACCCAACTGAAAAACAAACACATTTATTAATTTATTTATGCTACTTTAAAATACATGAAAGTGGAAGATTGTTAAAAATATAATCAGCTATCCATAAACACACATTTTGGGAAAGTCTGTAAATTGCATGTGCACAGCCTCCAAAGGCAGGGTTTGTAACTTACTTAATTATTCAAAACAAAAGTACATCCAGTGAGGCCAACATTTTGAGAGACAGAGTCCTTCACGTAAAAATGTTAATGGCTGAATTTAAAGTCACAAAAATAATTCTATTAATGAATGCTGAAATGTCACTTCTTGTTCATACAATAAATGGCAGAGTCATCAGGAGTATAGAAACACAGAGGTGTGCAAGTCCACAAATCCTTGAAGGTGGCAACACAGGTGGAGAAGGTGGTGAAGAAGGCATATGGTATGCTTGCCTTTATAGGACGGGGTATAGAGTATAAAAAGCTGGAGTCTGATGATGCAGCTGTATAGAATGCTGGTTAGGCCACATTTGGAGTACTGCGTCCAGTTCTGGTCGCCGCACTACCAGAAGGACGTGGAGGCATTGGAGAGAGTGCAGAGAAGGTTTACCAGGATGTTGCCTGGTATGGAGGGTCTTAGCTATGAAGAGAGATTGGGTAGACTGGGGTTGTTCTCCTTGGAAAGACGGAGAATGAGGGGAGATCTAATAGAGGTATACAAGATTATGAAGGGTATAGATAGGGTGAACAGTGGGAAGCTTTTTCCCAGGTCGGAGGTGACGATCACGAGGGGTCACGGGCTCAAGCTGAGAGGGGCGAAGTATAACTCAGACATCAGAGGGATGTTTTTTACACAGAGGGTGGTGGGGGCCTGGAATGCGCTGCCAAGTAGGGTGGTGGAGGCAGGCACGCTCTCATCGTTTAAGACTTACCTGGATAGTCACATGAGCAGCCTGGGAATGGAGGGATACAAACGATTGGTCTAGTTGGACCAAGGAGCGGCACAGGCTTGGAGGGCCGAAGGGCCTGTTTCCTGTGCTGTACTGTTCTTTGTTCTTTGTTTGACATCTTATTTTGTAAATTGCATATTTCAGATGGGTGAAAAAATGGTCAATAAATAAATGGACTTGAGAAGTTTTGAATAATTTGATTGTGTCACTTTCTCCCATCATTTATCATAGTTTTTTTCTGATCTTTCAAATTGGTGGTTTCCATTAAGTCATTTTTCTTTGATGGTTTTCTTACATCAAGAATTAACTAAGAATCAGCTATATCCAAAGGAATTGATGATTTACCTGATCCCTGCAAACTAATAATGTTACAGCTTAGCTTTTTCCTCGAGTGAAAAACTTGGCATAAACAACGGTGTCCCCTATGAAAGAAGACTTCTATTCTTTACTGATAATTTAAAAAGTGTGTAAAATTATTCACAATTTCAAAAATATGACTCTTAAACTGAAAAAAAAAAATCAGGAAAACACGGAAGAACACGATATTTAGATAATTGAAATCACTTCACAATTAATTAATGTTCAGAAGACTGCTATTTTCCTTAGAGTTGTGTTAAATATTACAGTTAAACATTTTATCTTAATTCCTATGCATATCTTCATGTTTCCAAATATATCTTTGGGGTGATATGTTGGGCGTAAAATGAGTGGGGCTATGCTCCCCAAAACTAAAACCAATCTGATACAACTGGAATCTTAATCCTCTGAAACCTCTAATGTAAGGCCATTTTCTTTTTATGCCAAGTAACCAAAATATTAACAGTCATCAAACAGTGATTTGCAATGTAATGGCAACCTATGCAGCTGTATCTACATCATGCATTTTTCTACTGGTACCTTCTCACAGAAGTCCACAATCAAAAATGATGGCCTAGAAATTTGATCGTGCCAAAAATTGCACTAGGCTCTTCCCTCAATGGACAAGTTGGGGAACACTATTCATTCAATCACATTCTGGTAGTGGCACGGCCATCACCACAACTATAGACAAGTTTGTCACGTGCCATTGGCTTCTTCGGCCAATAGCCAACCTGCAATTTGAAATTGGCTATCAGGTCCTCAAGCATCGTCAAGTCTTCCAGAATCTTCCAGCTATTCGTGAAATGTGAAATTCAACATTCAGGTTTGTCAGGATATTCCATCACGGAGGTTTTTACAGACAAACCCAAACTAAAATGACTCAATATCCATCCACGCAGGCATGGATAGCAATCTCGAGTGTGAACCTTGGCTATTTTTTTCTGAGCCCACTGGTTTACCTTGAATACATGGCTACCCGAGACATGAAATGACAATCCACTTATAGCTATGAAGAGAAAACAGGTATTGTATCCTCCAATATTTACGTTATCCCTCAGTTCAAAAGTAGAATTAAAATGGCTTATAATAACAGAACTAAATTAAAATATTCCATTAGCAATTACTAATGCTGTAAACCTCCATGTTTTAAGAATACAATGCTTCAAGCATGTTCATTGAGAGGACTGCACATTGCAGCACGTCTCAAGTCTGAGCAGTAAGAGATCTGGTTTTGAGCAACAATAGCCTTCATTCCAGACATTTCAATTGAACTCAGCAGTTCACTTTCTTGGTAAGTGACATGACATTTGTTTAGTTCTGCAACATATGCCAAGAAGCAAAATTAATATGTTGACTTGTGCAGTAATTCATAACAAACTGTAGTGCATCTTAATAAGGTTGAACAAACCCTATTACAGAGGTTTTACCTCTGCAGCCTTTTTAATTTTGGCTTCATTTTAAAATCAAAATTGAAAAGAAATTGCCATGTACCAATGATCATTACTCCCTTTCCATCCTGAAATTCTAGCCAAATATTTTACTCTTCTGTTAACATTTGAAGTCATTTGAGACACTTTGCAAGTGGTTAAACAACTTGTACAGCTTTGCATAAAATTCCTGATAGGACTTTAAACGCTGTACATGAAAGACAACATTTGATCAAAAAACGTTTAGAGAGTAAACAGAGCATCCTTTTAAACTACAGAAAAGACAGTTCATAGCATTCTCAGAAAGAGCACAATGTCAGAGAGAAAGTTATTTATCAAATTTGATGAAAAATCCAATAATGAAAGGTTGTAACAAAAATGCTTCTGATTCTTGTACTATAGATAGATTGCAAGTCCAGCAAGTTATTGAATTCCAACTGTTTTCATAGGAATCTTTAAACCCCTCGGGTTTGCTCTGTCAATCCAGTTATATGATGGCTGTTCTGAACCTCACCTCACCTCCATATCCCTTGAAACCCCTAGATGACAAAATCTTGAAGTTTAAATTGACCCATCGTCCACATCCTTTTTTGGGATAGCGTTCCACATTTCTACTACACTTACTTGCTTGATTTCCATCCGTATGGCCAAGTTCTAATTAAGTCCCCCCACCAAAGGAGATTTCTCCAACCAAATATAAGTAATAATTTAGCATTGCAAACAGCTCAGTCAGTTCACCACTCAGTCTCCTACACTCGAAGGAATACAAACCAACTCCCTGCAGCCTGTCTATATAATTTAGCTCCAAGTCCCACTGTCATTCAGGGTGAATCTGCTCTGTACCTTTTCCAAGGTTAATACATACTTCATGAGATACGGTGCCCAAAGCTGAACACAATATTCCAGATGGGATCTGACCAAGGCTCTCTGCAAATGAATTGCATAATTAACACTTTTCCTGCTCATTTGCTAATCATAACAATCAAAATTCTAATTTGGAAGAATATGAAACTCCCATCTGTGCTAGAATGCAGAGGACCATCCAATGCCAACCTTCTGCCTTGAATTCCTTTGGGTGGTAAAATGCGGAGCTCATCAAGAGCAAAACTAAACAACTATGTAATTATTAAACATGGTGCACATGTATTTATGTTTGAAAGTAATATCACAGGATCTGTTCATGAAATTGGAAGGAATGAGAGACTTGAAACAACACAAAAATGGATAAAAGGGCTAAGAATGTGCTGAGATTTCGCAAACAGAATTATTTTCTCAAAAATATCTATGTTCATAGAAATCATAGAAACCCTACAGGAGAGAAAGAGGCCATTCGGCCCATCGAGTCTGCACCAACCACAATCCCACCCAGGCCCTACCCCCATATCCCTACATATTTTACCCACTAATCCCTCTAACCTACACATCTCAGGGCACTAAGGGGCAATTTAAGCATGGCCAATCAACCTAACCCGCACATCTTTGGAATGTGGGAGGAAACCGGAGCACCCGGAGGAAACCCACGCAGACACGAGGAGAATGTGCAAACTCCACACAGACAGTGACCTAAGCCGGGAATCGAACCCAGGTCCCTGGAGCTGTGAAGCAGCAGTGCTAACCACTGTGCTACCGTGCCGCCCGTTGATATGCTTCTTTTTTTCTATCCTTTGACATTTCGATCCTCCCAAAAAAATTAAGCTCAAAACAAATACACAAAATGTATGAGAAAGGCGTTAAGAATAAAATAAAACGTTCAGCGACAATGGGGAAAACAGAGTGAAGTATGTTCTGACAGAAAACAGAAGATATATTACAAGTTCACTAAAAGGAAGATTGACAGATAGATTTATAGATATTCATGTAAATAAGCAGCAAATGACAGACGGTGTCATTTGAAAATATAAGTGACTTGCATTTATATAACCACCTTTCATAACCTCAGGACACCGCAAAGCAGCTTCCAGCCAAAGAATCCTTTTGAAGTTTAGTCACTGTTGTAGAAAATGTGGCAGCCAATTTACATGTCGCAAAATCCCGTAAACAACAATATGATGCTGACCAGATAACCTGCTTTAGTGATATGTCCTGGTCACAACACTGTGTAGAACTAACATGTCCTTTTTCAGAATTAAATCTTGGGATCAATTAATTAATCAGAGAGCAGATGGGATCTCAGTTTAACAGCTCATCTGAAAACAGTGTAGTGCTCCCAGCATACTGTACCAGACTATCAGCCTAGGTGTAATGCTCATGTCTCTGGAGTGGGACTTGAATCAACAGCCCAGTGACCAAGATGAGAGAATGATACGATTGCAGTGTTAACAGTAGGGGCGACTCTTAACTCCCCTCTGAAATGGGCAAGCAAGCCAAACTGCTGCATAAAAGTTGAAAAAGAATAAAACTGAATGGGCTACAACGCATGACCAAAGCACACGAAAAACAAATGCACACCCTGTCCTGTCAACCCTGTGAAGTCTTCCTTACTAGAATTTGAGAATTTGCGCCAAAATTGGGAGAACAGTCTTGCAGGCTAATCAAGGAGCAGGCAGGCCTAGTCATACTCACTGAATCATGCCATGCAGACCATATCCCAGGATTTCATCACCATTCTTGATATGTCTTGTTCTACTGGCAGGACAGATCCACCACAGGTAGTGGCAGCACAATCATATACAATCAAAAAGGTAGTTTGCCCGGGAATCCTTAACATTTATATCGGACCAGTTGGCATTTCATCGCATTAGGTCAAATTTACTGTTGATTACGACTCATAAACCTCACTCAACTGATGAATCGGTACTCCATGTTGAACACCACTTACAAGAAGTACTTACAAGTAGCTAGAACACGGAATTCACAGACTTCAATATTGATCACCAAGAATAGCTCAGTCCTGACTGACTACTAACTGAGCAAGCAGAATCCTGAAACACTTATCTGTCAGGCTGGGATTGAGGCAGGTGGTAAGAGAACCAACACGAGGGAAAAGTCCAACACAGCCTTACTCTCACCAAACTGCCCATCACAGATGCATCTGTCCATAATGGTAGCAGTGACCACTGCACAGTCCTTCTGGAGGCAAAGATTTGTGTTCACTCAGAGGACACCCCCTATCATGTATGGCACTACCAACTTGTTAACCAAGGTAGATTCAGAACAGTTCTAGCAGCTTAAAAGTGGGCATCCATAAGGCACTGTTGAGCATGAGCAGCAGCAGAACTGTATTCGATCAAAATCCATAACCTCTTGAGGTGGCACATTCTTCAGTATATCGCTACTGTTTAGTCAGGGGAACAACTCTGGTTCAATGAGGAATGTAGTAAAACATGCCAGGAACTGCACCAGCCATACCTGGTGAAACTACAGCAGAAGACTATTGCATACTGAAAAGCAGAAGCAGCATGCGACAGATGTGGTAAGTGATCACACAATCAACTGATCAGGTCATGTTCTGCAGTCCTGCCACATCCAGTCACGGACAGTGGTGGATAATTCTACAACTGATTGTATGGGGAGGCTTCAAAAACATCTCCGTCCTCAATGATGAAAGCTGAGTACTTCAGTGCAAGGGACAAGGTTAGAACATTTGCAACCACAAGGGAACATAGGAAGATAGAAACATAGGAATTAGGAGCAGAAGTAGGCAAATTCAGCCCTTCGAGCCTCCTCTGCCATTCAATCAGGTCATGGCTGATCTCTCCCTGGACTCAAATCCACCTCCCACCTGTTGCCCAGATCCCCTTATCCCTTTTTTAAAATTAAAAGTGCCAATCGAATGATTCATTTCGACCTCCTCCTGAAGTCCCCTGCATCACAGATGTCATTTTCATACAATTTGATTCACTGCACTATTAATCACAAAACAGCTGCAGGCAATGGATACGGCAATGGCTACAAGCCCTGAAGTTGTACTGAAGACTTCTGTTCCAGAACCAGCTGCATCCCTTGCCAAGCTGTTCATTTAGCTACAACGCTAAAATCTATCTGGCTATGTGGAAAGTTGTCTAGTTATAACCTGTCCACAAAAAGTGACAAATCTAATCAAGCCAATTATGGCTTTAGAAGTAATTCTCAATCATCAGCAAAGTGATGAAAGGTGCCATGACTATCATGCAGGACTTACTCAGCAAGCACCTGCTCACAGATGATTTCCATCAGGGCCACTCCGTTCCAGTCTTCATGATAACCTTGGTTCAAACATTGATTGGAGATTTGAATTCAGGAGGTCAGATGAATGTGAAGCGAATGCCCTTGACATCAAGACAAAATTTAACCAAATGTGGCATCAAAAGGCCTAGTAAAAGTGAAGTCAATGGGAAAACTCTCAACAAGTTGCAGTCATAGCTTGAATTAACTAAAGGAAGACAGGTGTGGTTGTGGAGGGCAATAATCTCAGCCACAGGACATTACTGCAGGAGCTTCTCAGGATAGTATCCTAACCAACTTCAGCTGCTTCCTCAATGGTCTCTCTTCCAATGCAAGATCAGAAGTGGGGATGTTCACTTACATTTGCAGAATGTACAATACGATTCATGACCACTCAGATACTGAAGCAGTCAGTGCCTTCATGCGACAACATTCAGCCTTAGGCTAAGTAGCAAGAAACATCTGCACAGCACAAATGCCAGGAAATGACTAATTCCAACAAGAGAAAACCTAGCCATCTCCTCTTAACGATCCATGGCATTACCTTTGTTGGCATTACCTTTGTAAAATGAGTTACTGTCAACATCCTAGGGGTCACCATTAACTAGAAACACGATCAGGCCAGCCATGTAAATACTGTAGCTTTAATGGCAGACCAGCAGCAAATCACTCCCAAAAGGCTATCCACCATCTACAAGGAATAGCTCAGTACTTTGAGAGAATACTGTCCACCTATCTGAGAGTACAGCTGCAAAGACAAACAAGAAGTTCAACACCATCCAAGATAACTGCGGCATGGTAGCACAGTGGTTAGCAATGCTGCTTCACAGCTCCAGAGACCTGGGTTCGATTCCCGGCTTGGGTCACTGTCTGTGTGGAGTTTGCACATTCTCCTCATGTCTGCGTAGGTTACCTCCGGGTGCTCCGGTTTCCTCCCACAGTCCAAAGATGTGCGGGTTAGGTTGATTGGCCATGCTAAAATTGCCCCTTAGTGTCCTGGGATGCGTAGATTAGAGGGATTAGCGGGTAAAATATGTAGGGATATGGGGGTCGGGCCTGGGTGGGATTGTGGTCGGTGCAGTGTCGGTGGGCCGAATGGCCTCTTTCTGTACTGTAGGGTTTCTATGGTTTCTATAAGGCAGCCCACTTGATCTGTACTTCATGCATTACCTTAAGCATTCATTCCCTCCATCATCAGAGCACAATGACATCTGGGTGTCCCACCTGCAAATTGTATTACAGCAACTCACTAAACTTCTTTTGACAATACCTTCCAAACTTACAAGTTCTCTTCCATGCCGCACACCATTCTGACTTGGAACTACATCACCCTTCCTTCACTGCCACTCGAACAAAGTCCTGCACCTTCTTTTCTCACAGCGCCAAAAGTGTACCTACACCAGCTGAACTGCAGTGCTTCAAGAAGATGGCACATCACCATCTTCTCAGCGGCAATTTGAGTTGGGCAACAAATGCTGGCCTCGTCAGTGACTCTCAAACACTATGAAGGAAGACTTGCGGATTGTCGAATTTACTGTCTGATTCAGTGGGATAATGATGACTAATGGTGACAGGCTTCTTTTTTATACTGTAAAGCTGGAAGTTCTGCAAAATATTAGCAAAAGCGATCAGCATACTAGTCAAATAGAAAGTCAGCAACCATTGCCAATGTTATTTAATCAGATTTCAACAGTCCAGAAATAAAATTACATCCTAATTAACATTAAAGGTCGGAAAGTCACTTGTTGAAACTAATGCAAGCTATTCAGCCTATTTTATCTGTCCCACCTCTTAGAAAAAACTATCCAGTCAGTCTTACTTTCTTCACCCTTTTCACATAGCCTTGCAAACTTTTCTTTTTCAAGTTACTTTTGAAAATTACCATTGAATCTGCCTCCAGCACCCCTTAATCAGTGCATTCCAGGTCATAGCAGCTAGCTGAGTAAATGAATGTTTAGTTTCTCTAGTCTTTTTTTATTAGTCATCTTAAATCCATGTTCTCTGGTTAATGATCCACCCACCCACCAGTGGAAACAGTTTCTCCTCATTCACTCGATCAAAACCATTGGTAATTTCAATCACCCTTTAACCTTCTCTGCTCAAAGAGATGCAGTCCCAGCTTCTCTTGTCTCTGTACCTAACTAAAATATCGAATTTCTGGTATCCTTCTGCTGAACTGTCTCTATATTCTCCCAAAACCCTTATATTATTCCTAAATCACAGTGCACGTAATTTGACAAAATACGCCAGCTGAGACCCATGGTGGATTTATAAAGCATAACATTCATTTTTAATCTATGACTATTTTAAACCAAAGGATCTTAAATTATTTTAACAACTTAATCAACTTGTTCGTCTCCAAACATAAATGTGTGCAAACCCCAAACTCCATTTTGCCTGCATCCCCTATTTTTCCTCGTAAAATGCATCACTTAAATACATTTAAGTATTTTTGAGAATATATGAGGCATGGTTAGTAAGTTTGCAGATGACACCAAGTTTGGTGGCATAGTGGACAGTGAAGAAGGTTATCTTGGATTGCAATAGGATCTTGATCAATTGGGCCAGTGGGCTGACGAATGGCAGATGGAATTTAATTTAGATAAATGTGAGGTAATGCATATTGTTAGATTGAACCAGGGCGGGACTTGCTCAGTTAATGATAGGGAGTTGGGGAGAGTTACAGAACAAAGAGATCTAGGGGTACAGGTTCATAGCTCCTTGAAAGTGGAGTCACAGGTGGTGAAGAAGGTGGTGAAGGCGGCATTCAGCATGCCTGCTTTCATTGGTCAGATCATTGAATACAGGAGTTGGGACATCTTGTTGAAGTTGGTCAAGACATTGGTCAGGCCACACTTGGAATACTGTGTACAGTTCTGATCACCCTATTATAGAAAGGATATTATTAAACTAGAAAGATTGTAGAAGAGATTTACTAGGATGCTACCGGGACTTGATGGTTTCAGTTATAAGGAGAGGCTGGATAGACTGGGACTTTTTTCTCTGCAGCGTAGGTGGCTGAGGGATGATCTTATAGAGGTCTATAAAATAATGAGGGGCATAGATCAGATAGATAGTCAAAATCTTTTTCCAAAGGTAGGGGAGTGTAAAACTAGAGGGCATAGGTTTAAGGTGAGAGGGGAGAGATACAAAAGAGTCCAGGGGGATAATTTTTTCACACAGAGGGTGGTAAGTGTCTGGAACAAGCTGCCAGAGGTACTAGTAGAGATGGGTACAATTTTGTCTTTTAAAAAACGTTTAGACAGTTGCATGGATAAGATCGGTATCGAGGGATATGGGCCAAATGCGGGCAATTGGGACTAGCTCAGGGGTTTAAAAAAAAAAGGGGCAGCATGGACAAGTTAGGCCAATGAGCCTGTTTCCATGCTGTAAATCTCTATGACTCTATTTAACTTGAAAAATATTATTGAGGGGACATCTCTTGCGATGCAATGGCTAATGATGGATTCAACATGCATGTCACTTTAGAAAGGCAACATATTTATGGTATTCAATTTGCAAACTATGTCCTTGCATTAAAAAACTAGAACACTCTAATTAGAATTATGATTCTAAACATTCGACAAAGATAGGACAAGAACAAGTGACATTTTGATGATGTGCATGAACACTTATATTCTTTTTTTAAAATATGAAAGCTTAGACATTTATCATTTTTGCAAAGAGCTGCGCATTTTTATTTTGACCTAATTTGTGCCCTCATTAGACTAGTTTATGATAAATTTGCACGACCAAATGTAACTTGTTAACACCTCCACTGAGAATCCCTTAACATACAACTCTAGGAATGAAGAGGCTGCTCAACATGAACAATGCACCCGAGTCCAATCATAAAGCAGCTTATATGGAACTGAAAAACATCCAAGAAGCAAAAATCGATTGAGAAAGCAGCTTTTATATCTCTGTTACAATCACTGCACACTTTGAGTTCAGACAGTACAATTAATTGTGTTGAACATTCATACTTCAAAGTGGTGCCATAGAAAATACAAATTCCCAAGGACAGTTAGCACTGCCAGCCGATGTCTGCATGGGTTTACTCAATATTATTACTGAAATTTGCGCAGGTCACACGATAGCAGTGGCCAGTTGTGCCGTCTGTCCCGAGGGAATCAACATAATCTTCATCGCATGGCTTTGAAGTGGCGAGAGATTAATATATTTTACCTTATAGTATGATAGTTGCACAGGCTAAGCATAGTAAGCATGTGCGTTTCTTCTGAAATTCAGTCACAATATTCCGCAAACAATTATGTAATGCTGAAATACTTTGATGTCCTGGATTTTGCAGGTCGCATTGAAGAGAAAATACTTGCTGCACTGATCTTGAAACCTATTTGAACCTATTTGTGTGTATTTCCCATTTCACAATATTAAGCTGAATCTGGCATCAAATCAAAAGATTTTCCAGCAGCCTAGCAAAGTAATTTCGTCAAGCAGGTGAAGCAGTCAACCACACTCAAGTATTCTCACTGATAGCAAAGCAGGAAGTGCACTGATTCCTCTTCAGTTTCAATAACATTTTACAGGGGGAAAAATAAATGATTGGGACATGCACAAGGGATAAAAGTAGAAATTAAAATATCATAAACGAAAACAAAGCTATTGAAAAAAACATACACATTTATAATTGGGGTAGATGATATTTCATGAATCTAGAGTTACTGTTTCAGGGCCAGAAAGGTTTGTCAACAGTGATTATGAACTTAGCATGCCATTATAAAGCCAGGTACACCTCATTCAACAAAATACAACTTTTTCAAGGATTTTTACAGTGAGACTAATAGACGATCATTTCAGTGATTTTTAATTGATTGCAGTCCATGGAAACTTTATGGAAAAATGTAGAATCACTAACAGAAACTTCTGAATTTCTGTTTTATTCAGTGCATGTAGAGACACCAGAAGTTGTCAGTTTCAGCAGAATAATGACGGCATTGACAGTTTCTCCATTATTATTACTGCAGAATCCAGGTCAATGTCTGTGTACACGGGGAATAGTGCTCTAAATTTCAAAGATGGTCAGAACCTCTAATCGGGTGTTTGGTTCTGTCAGCACTTCTGGGTCAGTGCAACTGAGGGATCACCATAAAATGAATTTCATTTAAGCCTATAAGGTACAAGGAATAAAAGGACAAGTTGCAGAGTATCAGCATCAGAATTCATTTTGCAGGAGTTTAAAATGCGCTTTTTGTTTCCACAGATCTGGCTTTTCCCACAAAACCCCCTTCCCCACTCTGCAAGATGATGGTTTAATATTAGGTATGGTTCTATTGGTACAGTCCTTACCCAAGTGACTACTGTTTATATTTATGACCCTTAATTACACACAAAAGATTATTTAACTGTTAGAGCATCAGGTTTGATTCCAACGAAATCATTTTGGAGATGGATATTGCACAAACAATTGGAGGCACAAACCATGGATTGTTTTTCTCGTTAGCCCAAAAGTGCTCAAGGCAACAAACATGGATCAGCTGAAATCAGGGATGCAATGAGGGAGTACTATGCCAAATAATGCAGTTACCTAAGAAGTAATAAAGAGATCATAATGATCATGCTATAGGTCTGGCTGCTTACAAGATACTCCTTAAAAGCCAAATAGTAATCTTTGTAATGTTAAAAGAGGACAACGATCAAGCTCATCTGGCCCGCCAAAATCATTCTATCCAGATGATGGTGTGACTTTACATACGTGTCACTGTTTTCTGTGATGAACAATTAAGAGATGGTGATGGTTTACCATCCTTTTTAAAGGAACCTATCAAGAAATAATTCTCAGCATCTAACCAAACTCCTAGTCAGTGAGCCTTATAGGTAGAACTTCTAGTCCACTAATTACTATCCACTTCAAGACAGACATTAAAAGAGAGGTTATCCAGTTCATGCTATGAGTATTTTTGGCTAGGCTACATTATTCATGATGACAGATTGTGGTGAACCATAGATGGTTACCACTATGGGTACTTGTTACTGTTGGGGTTAGGGTTGGGGTGTTCCACCTGTTGGTATTGTTCTGTGGTACACTCCGGTTGGCTCCGCCTTCCTATAGGAGTATAAAGGTCACTGCACTTCCTAGTGACCCTTTAGTCTGGGATTGTATTGTTAAGCAGTATGCTCTATTCTTGTTGCTAATAAAAGCCTTTATTTCCCGGGTACAATCCAGCCTCCCGAGTGAATTAATCGCGCATCACAGATACATTGAACCATCCAGAAGTAAGATTTGTAAACAATGAGTGCCTTTGAAGTCCCTCGCAAAGTACTTTCTGAAATTGTCGGTAAAATAAACAATTAAATTGAGGTTTATTGTCAGCAATCATAGAATCCCTACAGTGCAGGAGGAGGCCATTTGGCCCATCGAGTCTGCACCAATTCTCCGAAAGAGCAACCTATCGGCTCTAACCCCGTAACCCCGCATACTTACCCCGCAAATCCCCCTAACCTACACACTTTGGGACACTAAAGTGGAATTTACCATGACCAATCCACCGAACCTGCATATCTTTCAACAGAGAGAGGAACTGAGAGTACTCAAAGGGAACTCACATGAGAGAGAATGTGCAAACACCACACAGATAGTCACCAAAATCTGGAATCGAACCTGGGTCCCTGGCGCTGTGAGGAAGCAGTGCTAACCACTGTATCACCATGCCACCATAATAAGCAATAATAGTAATATATTGTCCCCCGATTGGGAAGAATTCCAGCTACGACTTTTCCCACCATAGTTGGTTGACAGAATCACTCAATTCAATTGCTATGATTGTTTTTCCTCCCAGTCCAGATGAAGAGTTGCTGCTAGGTGACATGCAAGGAGAGGGATTTTAAAATGTATAGGTGTTAATACAATGGGATACCATTGCGAGTGCTATTGGCTTTCAATTCTTTAGCCGTTGATTAAGTGTGAGCCTCTGTACGGTGAGGTATGTGTAGGTAAACAATGAATTTTATCATACATCCTGGATTATTTTATTGCTGTACCACCACAAAACATGATCAATTTATAGATGACAGATTAAAGATCGTGATGAAATTCACATGCAATAACACAACTGATCCCAGTTGATCCCAACGAGATTATATCCACAGCAACAAGACCAAATAGTCATTATCTGGATGGTTTGAAAGGCATCCTGGACTACCGTTGCATTCTGAATAAGACCTGGAAATAAGTGCATTGTAGAATTGCAAACAGTATCCAAAATTGAAACAGGCCATTCTATTGCACAGCCCATGATGGCACTTGTGGTCCATGAGAGACTCCTCCCATCAACAAGATCATCACACCCCTCAACCTCTTCTCCCTCAGATTATTACCAAGCTTCCCATTCAGGCATCCATTCTATTTACCTCAACTACACCCTGTGCTAATGAGCTCCACATTCTCACCATTGGCTGGGCAAAGAAGTTTCTTCTGAACTTGCACTTTAGATTTTTGGTGACTACCTCAAACAGATGCCATCTTGCCTTGCTCTTCCTCCAAAAATAGAAGAAGTGCTCATTTCTCGCTGTCCATTCTTCCATTATTTTAAAGATCGTTATTAGATCACCCCTCAGCCTTTTCATCTCAAAGGAAATGAACCCTGCCTGTCCAATCTTTCCTGATTGGGAAAATCTCACATATCTGGCGCCATCCTTGTAAATCTGCTTTTCACCAACTCCCACGCCTCTCTAGTTTTAAGAATCTAAAAGAAAACCAAGATTTCCAAGTAATATGAGACCTCCCGATTTTTCTTCACAAAGTATATACCGACAATTTGCTGTATATAAATTTGTCAATTATACCCTCTTGAAATAATCAAATGATTTTCAAGTTTAAAATTAAACCCATTGCTTGTTCATAAATACAATATAATCCGAAATTGCTTCAATCTGCAACCTTGACAAGGATGGTCATTTGTCCAACGCACTGCCACAAAGTGATATGACTCGGCTGTCAGTATTCTAAAACATTGCAACTGGAGCAGCATAAAGTTGTTTGTGCTCAAGTTAGATTACTAAAGTTATGGAAGAATCATCAGAGTTATTTTAGAACTCTCAACTATTGCATCAATTCAAAATGCTCATGATACACCAGATACTTGTGATTCTAATAAATAAACTTGAAACTTAAACTTGATTTAGGGATTCATACTGGTTCACTTGTTTGTGAAATCCTTCCCTTTCAAGTTGTTTAAATGCAGAGTGAACCACCATTTTTTCCACCATGTCAACAAAAACTGAACTTCAAGGTAAAAGTATAGCCATACGATAGGGGATGTTTTAAAACTACAGTTTTTTTGCTAGCAATTTTATCATATGTATTTGCACTATAAACCTGCTACAATGCCAGAGGGAGAGTGGGGCCCTCTACAACAACTTTCATTTTTATTTCACTTTTAACACTAGAAAGGCACTAAACAGGATTATAAAACACATCGTAAATATAAATCAGATCATAAAAAGCACTAAACAGGGTCAGAATTGGCATTAAGCCAGAAAAGGATATACTAGGACTGGTGGCAAAAAACTTGATCGAAGAAGCAGGAACACCTTAAACGAAGAAAGCAGCTCGTCAATTTTTTTCCTTAAGAATTATGGATCAACATTCAAGGAGAGACACAAGTTCCTGCTTAAATTCTCATTGACAAGACCTTGCACATTAAAAATGCAAATAACCCAAAGAAAATGTTGACATTGAATGAAAGGGTAGTCACTCTGTATATCACGGGGTATCTTGGAGAGATACATTAACATCTTCAAAACCTCATATCATGACTTCAGCTGCTGTATCAAGCAGTACGAGATTCACAGACTCCTTCAACATCCTTACAGGAGCATGGCAAGTCCGCAGGCGGTGTCTTTTCCTTTCCCTCTTGATTATTAATTTCATCATGAAAAAGGTTATAAGTGGATGCAAACTTTGGTACCCCCAGTGGCACCATCCGTTGATGAACCTGGATTTCACAGACAACACCGCCTTGCTGGCCAAAGAATTTTGTGTGCTCCAAGATATGACCACCAGTCTTCAGAGTACTGGTACCAAGGTTGGTCTACGCATCAGCTGCAAGATGATCAAAACAATGAGAACTGAATGGCAACAAAGCTGCCCCATCACCATCAGACAACAGAATATCAAGGTATTAACCATTTCCCCTATCTAGGGAGCAATATCCCCAGGGAGAGTGATGTAGGAATCATTGTATGCATAAGAATCAGCAATGCAGCATCAGCCTTCCAGTTGCTCCACACGGCCTGGGCAGCCAAAACTATCGACACTGCCATGAAGCTGCAAATCTACATGTCCATAGCAGTACCAGTCACAAGCCAGCAAGTCATGGTAGAGAACAGCAAAGGTGTCAACTAAGTTGGACTTGTTTCACCAATGCTGACTACATAAGATGCTAGGCATCCCAAAGATTACATAACAATCAAAGAATAAATGCTACAGAGGACTAGTCAAAGGTGTCTGCAGGACATCATGCAGAAACGACAGAGGCTGGCAGGACACTTACTTCGCTTCCTGGACATACGCCCTGCCAGTGTGGCTGCAAAATCGAAACACCAGATGGAAGGAGAATATGGAGCTAGCCGAAGAAGATCTAGCATAGTACATTTACAGAAGGCCTCCAACTGGGTTGGAGCAAAGGAGACTGAGATGGACCAGGCCGGTGGCACACTCTTGCTGCCCATTGTCCATACGGGACTGGAAAAACTCAGTCTAAGTCTAAAGAAAGTCTATGGTCATTGATTCACAAGTCTGAGTATATAAACAAATATGTCTTCAACTAACTGGCCTAGAAATCCATTCAGACAATGTTTAACTTCAACAGAGCCTGCAAAACTGATGCCAGGGTCATGGATATCACTGAATGGCTATACAGCATATTCTGGAGGGCGAGGATGTGCAGCCAGAGGTTGTGATCCACATTGGCATATATAGGGAGAAAAATGGATGAGGTCTTGCAGGCTGAATTGAGGGAGTTAGCTGAGAGGTTAGCAAGCAGGATCTCAAAGGTACTAATCTCCATATTACTCCCAAGGCCACACACTAGTGAGTATTAAAATAGGAGAATACACCAGATGAACATGTGGCTTTTTAAAAATTCATGGGATGTGAGGTTATGAGGACATTTTAAGGGTCAATAACATTGCTGTGGAGAGAGTCACATGTTGGCCAAACCAGGTAAATGTGACAGATTTCCTTCCCGAAAGGACATTAGTGAACAAGGTGGGTTTTTTACGACAATTGACAATAGTTTCATGGTCATTATTAAAACTTCTATCCCAGATTTTTATTGAATTTAAATTTCACCATTTGCCATGGTGAGATTTGAACCCGGATCCCCAGAGCATTACCTTGGGCCTCTGGGTTACTAGTCCAGTGCCTATGTCACTGCCTCCCTGGGGAGATGGTGCAGGTGGGAGCACTTCAGATTTCTGAAGCATTGGGACTGGTTTTGGGAAGGTGGAATCTGTGCACGCTGGACTGTCGACATCTGAAGTGAACTGGGACAAATGTCCTTTCAGAACAAAAAAAGTTATTCAGCAATGCAGGATCACAGGTTGGCGAGTATTATCATTGATTATACTCCTGACTAGGTGCTGACGCATAATGTAGCTGGGAAATAGGCAGATCCAAAGTCAGGGTAGACGAGATGAAGGGAGTGTATGGGGATATCCCTGAGTGTGTGGTACTCCTGGGATCTGGGATTTGCAAAGACAAAGAGATCTGAATACATGGTATTCCTGAGAGCTGGGATTTGCACAGACAAAGAGATCTGGGTGTGTCGTATCCCTGAGTTTGGTGGGCTGGAAAAGGATGGAACAGGAGTATAGGATGGGAACCTGGTACTACATTCTCACCCATGGGGTGGCTATTTGAAAGGGAGTTGAAGAAAGGCAGCCTGTTTGTAAAACTCTCTGAGCTGGGACTAAAAATAGATGAAGACTCAGGGGGTAATTTGGGTATTAAAGGGAAAATAAGATTCAAACACAGGACGGGGATTGTGGACGTATTCATGTAATGTCACGAAATCTGGCAAGCGGACATGGCTGGTCCGTCATCAGCTGAATCTGATGGTGGGCTGGATTCATCTTCCCCCTTTTGTATTGGAACCTGGCCTCAAAAGCCAGTATTGTTAAGAACTATGTACACATGTAGCTGATAGACTTGGTTGTATTGATGTTAGACGTTATAACCTAAACACTTGTGGAAAGCAAAGACCTACTCAATGTCCAAAGTTGCTCTGCCCAGGCGGGTTAGTCAGGATTGGAAAGGCTAAAACTTTACAACATGACATTAGGTGTGACTTACAATATTTCAGGGTTGTTGGAGCTATTAAATTCCACATGCTCCAATCGTCCCAATGCTATTGAATAATCCACAGCTCAGCTTCAGGAAATCACTGCGACTATATTTACAGAATTGCCCGAGTCTCAAATACAGAACAAAAGGCGTATACTGGGAGAAATCAGGGGATTATTTTGGATTGCCAACTTAGTAGTCAATTCCATACAACTGCCTGAACTGAGCAGCTACTCCTCATGTCACCACAGAAGTCCAGAAGGGACTACAGTATGGAGCTTATGGGACCAAGTATGCACTGGCTGCTGCAGATTACAGGGCGAGGGGTTTTTTCAAACCCTTAACAAAATATCTCAAGGGTTAATTAAGATAGCGCAACCCAAGCCAAAGGAATAATCTTGCCCAGGATCTGACAGATAGCATTAGGTCTGACATTGAGGGTTTAAGATTCGGAACCATTCCCAAACATTTATTTACCTCCTTGTACAAATTAGACCTTCATAACGTACATCGAGACAGGCACAAATTGGTGGTCACTGGACCAGGTGGGGGTCAGGTGAAGGGAGCTATAAAATTCATTGTGGCAAGCCCCCAAGAGAAGATGTCCTATGGGGCCATCAGGGCCAGTTACAGATTTGAATTACTGGGAGCAAAAAAATGGGTCTGGATTTACCAAACTGGGTCAAGAGGATATATACCAAGCACTCCTTGTGGGTCATATGTGAGTACTGCAGAATGCTATTCAGAATCAGAGCATTATGTAGTGTGTGCTTGTCAGACCCTGAGAAACAAGAGTGAAATAGCCGTTGACATTTTGCCATTAAAAAGGATGTTTAAAGCTGTACAGGTAGGTCCCACCCAGTGGTGCTTCATCACCCAGGAGACTTTAATAATCTCTGGGGGTTACTTTGTGATAATGTTCATCTTTGATTGGTATATGCTAATTTCTTATTACAGAACTTAAAACCATATCCGTCTCTGTACTCTGGGTTCAGGGCTCTCTAGTGCGTCACCAGCAGGAGTACTGGAGCCCTCGCTATAACTTGTAGTGAAGGCCAAGTTTTTAAACTCCAGTTTTGTCTGTCTTTGGTGGGGAGCGTAGGACACAACAGTTTTCTTGCCTACCTCTCCACAACACATTTGTCTGACAAGATCCCAAACGGTAGACTAGTTATAAAAGTAAAGCCCATGGGGTTCAGGGGAAACTGGTGGCTTGGATCCAAAATTGGCTCAGTTAGAGGAAACAAAGGGTATTGATCGAAAAGAGTGTTAGTGAATGGAAAATAGTTTCCAGTAGCATTCCGCAGAGCTCAGTGTTGGGTCCCCTGCTGCTTGTCGTATCAATTATTTAGACTTAAACGTGGAAGGCATGACTATGAAATTTGAAAATAACACAAAAATCAGACATATAGGTGATAGTGAAGAACATAGAACATAGAACATTACAGCGCAGAACAGGCCCTTCGGCCCACGATGTTGCACCGACCAGTTAAAAAAAAACTGTGACCCTCCAACCTAAACCAATTTCTTTTCGTCCATGAACCTATCTACGGATCTCTTAAACGCCCCCAAACTAGGCGCATTTACTACTGATGCTGGCAGGGCATTCCAATCCCTCACCACCCTCTGGGTAAAGAACCTACCCCTGACATCGGTTCTATAACTACCCCCCCTCAATTTAAAGCCATGCCCCCTCGTGCTGGATTTCTCCATCAGAGGAAAAAGGCTATCACTATCCACCCTATCTAAACCTCTAATCATCTTATATGTTTCAATAAGATCCCCTCTTAGCCGCCGCCTTTCCAGCGAAAACAATCCCAAATCCCTCAGCCTCTCCTCATAGGATCTCCCCTCCATACCAGGCAACATCCTGGTAAACCTCCTCTGCACCCTCTCCAAAGCCTCCACATCCTTCCTGTAATGTGGGGACCAGAACTGCACACAGTACTCCAAGTGCGGCCGCACCAGAGTTGTGTACAGTTGCAACATAACGCTACGACTCCTAAATTCAATCCCCCTACCAATAAACGCCAAGACACCATATGCCTTCTTAACAACCTTATCTACTTGATTCCCAACTTTCAGGGATCTATGCACACATACACCTAGATCCCTCTGCTCCTCCACACTATTCAAAGTCCTCCCGTTAGCCCTATACTCAACACATCTGTTATTCCTACCAAAGTGAATTACCTCACACTTCTCCGCATTAAACTCCATCCGCCACCTCTCGGCCCAACTTTGCAACCTGTCTAAGTCTTCCTGCAAACTACGACACCCTTCCTCACTGTCTACCACACCACCGACTTTGGTGTCATCAGCAAATTTGCTAATCCACCCAACTATACCCTCATCCAGATCATTAATAAATATTACAAACAGCAGTGGCCCCAAAACAGATCCCTGAGGTACACCACTTGTAACCGCACTCCATGATGAATATTTACTATCAACCACCACCCTCTGTTTCCTATCCGCTAGCCAATTCCTGATCCAATTTCCTAGATCACCCCCAATCCCATACATCTGCATTTTCTGCAGAAGCCTACCATGGTGAACCTTATCAAACGCCTTACTAAAATCCATATATACCACGTCCACTGCCTTGCCCCCATCCACCTCCTTGGTCACTTTCTCAAAAAACTCAATAAGGTTAGTAAGGCACGACCTACCTGCCACAAAACCATGCTGACTATCACCTATCAATTCATTACTCTCCAAATAACTATAAATCCTATCCCTTATAATTTTTTCCAACATCTTGCCGACAACAGAAGTGAGACTCACCGGTCTATAATTCCCGGGGAAGTCTCTGTTCCCCTTCTTAAACAATGGGACAACATTCGCTAACCTCCAATCTTCTGGTACTATACCAGAGGCCAACGACGACCTGAAGATCAGAGCCAGAGGCTCTGCAATCACTTCTCTTGCCTCCCAGAGAATCCTTGGATAAATCCCATCCGGACCAGGGGATTTATCTATTTTCAGACCCTCCAGAATATCCTGCACATCCTCCTTATCAACTGTAATACTGTCTATTCTACTCCCCTGCAACCCAGTGTCCTCCTCAGCTATATTCATGTCCCCTTGCGTGAACACCGAAGAGAAATATTGGTTCAATGCTTCACCAATCTCCTCCGGTTCCACACATAACTTCCCTCTGCCATCTATAACTGGCCCTAAACTTGCCCTAACCAACCTTCTGTTCTTGACATACCTATAGAACGCCTTAGGATTCTCTTTAACCCTATCCGCCAAAGTCTTCTCATGTCCCCTTTTAGCCCTTCTAAGCTCGCTCTTCAACTCCCTCTTAGCCAATCTAAAGCTTTCTAGTGCACTACCCGAGTGCTCACGTCTCATCCGAACATAAGCCTCCTTTTTCTTTTTAACCAACAAAGAAACTTTTTTGGTGCACCACGGTTCCCTAGCCCTACCAATTCCTCCTTGCCTGACAGGGACATACCTATCACAGACTCGCAGTAGCTGCTCCTTGAAAAAACTCCACATGTCGGACGTTCCCAGTCCCTGTAATCTCCTAGTCCAACCTATGTTTCCTAATTCTCTCCTAATAGCCTCATAATTACCCTTCCCCCAGCTAAAACCACTGGCCCGAGGTTCATGCCTATCCCTTTCCATCACTAAGGTGAACGTAACCGAATTGTGGTCACTATCACCAAAATGCACACCAACTTCCAAGTCTAGCACCTGGTCTGGCTCATTTCCCAGCACCAGATCCAATATAGCCTCACCTCTAGTTGGCCTGTCTACATACTGAGTCAAAAAACCTTCCTGCACGCTTTGAACAAAAACTGACCCCTCTAACGAGCTAGAGCTATAACAATTCCAGTCAATATTAGTCAAGTTAAAATCCCCCATAACAATTGCCCTATTACTTTCACTCCTAAGCAGGATTGACTTCGCAATCCTTTCCTCAACCTCTCTAGAACTTTTAGGACTGCTGTGGACTCTAAAGTGTTATCAATGGGTTAATTGAGTGGGTGAAAAAGGGCAAATGGAATTCAATCCAGAGAAGTGTAAGGTAATGGATTTTGAGGACACAAACAAAGCAAGGGAATATCCAACAGGAGAGTATTGAGAGGAGGAGAGGAAGTGAGAGACCTTGGAGCTCAAGTCCACAGGTCCCATAAGATGGCAAGACAGGTAGATATAACCTGCAAGGCTCTGGACCAGGTGCTGGAAGGTGGGATTAGATTGGGCAGCTACTTTTCTTTCAACTGGCACAGATATGATGGACTGATTGGCCAGTAACTTTTCTATAGTTCTAAAATGAAGTAAACATCCCAAACTATTCTCCAACTACAGTCACTATTATCACAGCTCCATTTCCCCATCCTACTCTCTCACCTCTCCATGCCACCTTCCCTGCCACTATCAGACCTTGACACCCTTCCCACTCTCACAATTCTGCCCTCCTGTCCTGCTCTCTCAGTTCTACCCAGACTTGTGCACCCCCCCAACACCTCTTACTCTGGGCTCAAATTCCAAAAGGGAATTACAGTGTGAAAAACTTTGGGAAGCACTGAACCACAGCAGTCCAATATAACGATAAACGTATTCTCAACCCACTACCAGTCTACCCACTACTTGAGGAACTGTTTGGAAAACGTTCTGCCCAATGCCCTGCTCATTGACCTTTCATATGAAATCTAATAAGTTTTTATGTTTATTTATTGTCACAAGTCGGCTTACATTAACACTGCAATGAAGCTACTGTGAAAATCCCCTAGTCACCACACTCCGGTGCCTGTTCAGGTACACTGAGGGAGAATTTAGCATGGCCAATGTACCTACCCAGCACATTGTTCTGACTGTGGGAGGAAACTGGAGCACCCGGAAGAAACCCACACAGATACAGGAAGAATGTGCAAACTCCGCAAAGACATTGACCGAAGCCAGGAATCGAACCCGGGTCCCTGGCATTGCAAGGCAGCAGTGCTAACTACTGTGCCACTCAGCATTCTAAACTGGAGTTGTGCGGCCCCTCAATAATTGGTTATTGGCCCCTTTCTCCACCACAGAGACAATTTCAATCAAGTTCAATTAAGCTGATGCTTGATGGTTGCAGTACATGAGGCAGAGTTTTACTTTAATATCCCAAGTCTCCAATCAACACCAGCATAGTATCATCATGGGCCCATCCTGGTCCTGCACAGAATGTGAGGAACTGGAAATCACTGTTTAAAGGACAAGCTGATTGTTATTGATTTCTCCATGCTGTCAGGGAAACCCAACTTGTTAGTAGTGGATAAGGAAAAGAAGCAAGAGCTGGTATGACCATCGACATTATTGGTCTCATTAGCATTTTACCAACTTCAACGACAGTCAACCCATCTAGAGACTGACAGTCTGCAAACTGACACATAACCAAGCCTGGATGGACACTGAGCAGGACATGCACTGGTGCTTTTGATGATAGCCCACATCTTGACAAAATTGCTGTTCAGCACCAGCAACTAGTTCCATATTAAATAAGTAAAACAAATATATGTTTAGTTGTCTAATTTTTATACAGTAAAAATAATTATCGTGTTCTAATTGATCCATGCAGTTTTCATAACATGTGATCTGGGATTTCAAAAGCAACAACTTGAGAATCGCTGCCCCAGCGCATGCATAAAATTGTTTACCGAACATATTTATTGAACAATAAACAGATACAACAACAACTTGTGGGTTAATTGTGTCTGGTAACAGGATAGGCTGGGAGGGACAGGGTGCTAAATCAGGTTGAGGCTTGAAATAGGGTGGGAGCTGGCCCTGGCAGGGAGGAGGAGATGAGAGTCAGGTTTGACCTGGCAATAGGGGTAGGGGACGTAGGGAGTCTCTATGGCGGTGGGGAGAAAAAGTATGCATGGGGATAATCCTGTGATTGAGGTGGGTGAGACCTCTGGGGTGAGAAGTTGGGGCTAGGGGTGGAGGAGCGCCCCATGGGTGTTCAAGGTTGTCGGGGGGAGACCTTTGGGAGTGAATTGTTGGGGGAGGTAAGGGGAGGTCCTTGGGAGTAGGGGAAATAGAGTCCCCTCGGGATTTGGGGTTGTAAGGGGAGACCCTAGGTCTGTGTAAAGAATACGCAGAAATTAGCAGTTAGAATTGCTTTTGGACAAATGCAGTACAAACCTTAATTGCGAGGATTGGGGAGGAGTTCCCCAGTGCATCTTTGGGCTATCTCACACACACAATACAATACTCTGGAGCTCAGAAGTTACGGCCATATAAATATCTGTGAGTGTGTATTGTCTTTAACATAACAAAACATCCCAAGGGTTTCATAGGAGCATTATTTTGCAAAATTAGGCAATGAACTGCATAAGGCGATACAAGGGCAATGGCCAAAAGCTTGGTTAAAGAGATAAGTTGCCAGGTTATAAAGAGTGCCTTAAAAGGAAGGAGATATGAATTGAGAGATTTCAGTTGGGAATTTCAGAGGTTAGGACATAGGCAGCTGCAGGTTCAGCCACCAATAATGGAGAAATTAAAATTGGCCGTGCTTAGATGACTGCAGATATTTTGGAGGGAGATAGGGCTAGAGAAGATTAAATAGATACATAAGGGTGACACCACGGTGGGGTCTAAAAGCAAGCAGTAGAATTCTGAAGTCTAATCACTGCTTGATCAAGAGCCAATGCCGGTCAGCGAGAACAGGGATGATAGGTGATTGGGACTTGGTGCAAGTAAGGACAGAAGCAGCAGAATTTTGGATGACCACAAGTTTACTGAGGGTAGAATATGGGAGAGCACAAGAAGTGCACTGGAACTGTCAAGTCTAGAGGTAACAAAGGCATGAATGAAGGTTTCAGCAGCAGAGAAAGAGGAAAGGTTGGGTGATGTGATAGAGATAGAAAAACCGACCTAATGGAGACTCAGATATGTGGACAGAAGCCCATCTTCACATCAAATATGACACCAAGTCTGACTTATGTTTCAGACAGTTGCCAGGGAGAAGAATGGAATTGGTAGCCAGGGAATGCAGTTTGGAACAAGGACGGAAGAAACTGATAAGTGAAATGTAATAGCAACAAACAAGATTTTCAGTAATTGTACGTTTAACAAGGGACAAGAAACAACAACGTCACTTTTTCTGTATTAACATTCAACATGAAACTTGAAACACATTGGGTCAGACCTTCTGAGGGCTGGCAATCACAACCAGATTGCCTCCTTGCTCTTTTTTATTTACACTTGAACGCAGCTGAACAATGCAATTCGGGCTGGGTGAGAAAATTGCAATACAGTAGGGTTCCAAGGCCATCAGTATGGGGCAGCAGAGTTCGGTGAATGGAAACTGTGTGCGTGGTAGGGGGAGGAGTTGAGGTAGTCAGGGATTTAGGAGAATGGTAGGGGATAGTCGGAATGTCCACTAGCTGGGCAGGGGGTGGGGGTGGAATGCAGTACTATAGTTACCTTGGAATTAGAATTGCTTTTAATTCTTGCAACCTTTCCTGGATAACCCTTTTGGTAGTTTGAACTTCCCAGGGCAATTCGCAACCATTCCTTGCGTTAGGCCTCTGAAGGTTTTGAGAGAGGGGGGGGGGGGGGGGGGGGGGGGGTGGTCTGGTGGGTTTTTTTTAGGCCAACCTGTCGCTGGGCAGCTCCTAACTATGATGGGTTAAAAATTATTTCTGATTGATGAAGGCTGCTGAATATAAAGCCCAGCCATCAGACAGTTGTGAACCAGGGAGCTGTCTGTCAAATAAATTACAGTGCCAAGAATCATGATCCATCAAGTCTTCCCTTGAATGCTGGGACAGGAGAGATTTAAAACAATGTTTACTCACACCACTGCAGTGACACAGTTGGAGTCAAATATATTTCCCAGCTACATTTGACTTGAATGGCTTGACCCTTGCTTGGGAAATGAAGTATCTTATCCTATCTGATTGGCAGTGGAAACAATCCTATTGGTAGCTCTTGGTGGCACATTTTGATGGCTCAGTGAACAGGCACTTTGATTAGCAAGTATCCTTGAAATGTACATACATCTGCTGTGTATCAGAATGCTTGTGCCATTTTATTCAGAGAAACTTGTGTTGTAGCCTTATGTAATATGATTAGCAAGATAAAAACCACTATGATCCACTCCAAAGAAAAACTCTTCATTTTTGTCATATACATAAATACAAGTACGCACACCATCCACTGATCCAGGTTAATACACCTCTTCTAGATATTTCAGTTCTTTGTTTGTCCCATCATCATCCACTTTAGCCTTGAGCAGTGTTTTCAGAATTTTCTGTTTTTATTTGAAACAGTTATGGACCCTAATGTTACAATAGCTATAACAATTTTCCCTAAGAGGCTAATTATTTAAGGTTGTTAAATAAGAATCTGATATTTAATCACCAAATGAAAAAAAACTGTACATGCACAGCACACTGCTCAAGAGGAGAAAAAAAAACAGGAATGTGTTGAGTTCTTAGAGCTGATTATGAAGATAATCCAACCATGCTATAGGATGAAAATAAGAAAAGTGGAAGATATAGCAAATGTCACACAGAATGGCCTACAAAATACTTAAAATGGTGTAAAAACCCAGTGGTCGGCACAAAACATCACTTCAGGTACAGTATTAAAGTCATTGGAATGGAAGGAACATGTAAATAAGCTGAAAAATATGGAAAATACCAGAAATACTCCAAGTCAGACAGCATCCGTGGAACGGAAACAAAGTTAACCTTTCATCTCAAAGACCTTCGCTTAGGACTGTAAGTCCAAGAAGTAACAGGTTTTAATCAAACGCAGGGGCAGGAGAAAGGGGAAGGGAGAAGCAAACAAAGGAGAAGATCTGTCAGGGTGGAAGACAGGTTACAGGTCAAAAGCAATAATGATGCATGGTAAAAATTGATAAAGAAACAAGAAATGATTCTAAAGGAGGTATAAATGGAAATCGCAGAATTAACAACAATTGCTGTCTGACAAAACAGGGACAGCAGTTGTAATGTGAACATATGTTGAATCCAAAAGCCTATAAAGTGCTTAATCAAAAGATTCAATTGCGACATATCTACCCATTCCGCCAGCCTGTAAGTACCCTCTTAAAATCTATCAGTATTCTCCTCACAGGATGCACCACAGCGATACATTGTCATTCAAGATTCAAAACCCAGAGCTGGAGCTCCTCTAGCTAATGATACTTCCTGCACATGTGATTGTCCAGGCCACCTGGAGGTTCCATATGGAACGGTTTTATATTTTATAAAATGCCTTTTTTTTAAAAAATGTATTATTTCAGAATTACACCCTTATAATAAAATATTTTCTTTTTAAAATTGAAGATCCAGCAATTATTAATTGAAGCTACAATGGTGATCAATATTCCTTATTCAACAAACACTAGTAAAGAAACCCCAATAAATCATGGATCTCCTCAACGTGCAATGCTGTTATGCACCAAACAGGTGCGACATTGGCCAACCCAAATCACAGCATCTCAAAATAATTCATTCTTTTGTAATTTCTCAAATTTCTTCAGGGATTGTAAAGGAAAGGTTTTTATTTTTAACATTGTACTTTTTCTCCCTGAATTCGATTTTTCTTAATTATGCTCAGCAAAGCTCAAAATGATGAGAGGAGTTTCAGACTGTTGGAAAAAATAGTGACTAGCAATGCTTTTCTGGCTATAATGGATAACTGTACCAAATCCAATTACATGCTTCTATTTATAGATAGCTTCTAGATTTTTGACTTAGCACCTGAAAAAAATAGAACATGTTCTACTGGTTTACATAAACTCAGTTCAGGGAAAAACATAAAAGCAAGAAATGAAAAGCAAACAACTATCTTTTGAAATGAACTGTAAATATACATCTAGTATTTGAAAAGTTGTCCATAAGACCATAAGACATAGGAGCGGAAGTAAGGCCATTCGGCCCATCGAGTCCACTCCACCATTCAATCATGGTTGATTTCAACTCCATTTACCCGCTCTCTCCCCACAGCCCTTAATTCCTCGAGAAATCAAGAATTTATCAATTTCTGTCTTGAAGACGCTCAACGTCTCGGCCTCCACAGCCCTCTGTGGCAATGAATTCCACAGACCCACCACTCTCTGGCTGAAGAAATTTCTCCTCATCTCTGTTCTAAAGTGACTCCCTTTTATTCTAAGGCTGTGCCCCCGCGTCCTAGTCTCCCCTGTTAATGGAAACAACTTCCCTACGTCCATCCTATCTAAGCCGTTCATTATCTTGTAAGTTTCTATCAGATCTCCCCTCAACCTCCTAAACTCCAATGAATATAATCCCACGATCCTCAGACGTTCATCGTATGTCAGGCCTACCATTCCTGGGATCATCCGTGTGAATCTCCGCTGGACCCGCTCCAGTGCCAGTATGTCCTTCCTGAGGTGTGGGGCCCAAAATTGCTCACAGTACTCCAAATGGGGCCTAACCAGTGCTTTATAAAGCCTCAGAAGTACATCCCTGCTTTTGTATTCCAAGCCTCTTGAGATAAATGACAACATTACATTTGCTTTCTTAATTACGGACTCAACCTGCAAGTTTACCTTTAGAGAATCCTGGACTAGGACTCCCAAGTCCCTTTGCACTTTAGCATTATGAATTTTGTCACCGTTTAGAAAATAGTCCATGCCTCTATTCTTTTTTCCAAAGTGTACGACCTCGCACTTGCCCACGTTGAATTTCATCAGCCACTTCTTGGACCACTCTCCTAAACTGTCTAAATCTTTCTGCAGCCTCCCCACCTCCTCAATACTACCTGCCCCTCCACCTATCTTTGTATCATCGGCAAACTTGGCCAGAATGCTCCCAGTCCCGTCATCTAGATCGTTAATATATAAAGAGAACAGCTGTCAAATCTAGATTTTCGGCATATTTTCAGACTTGATAAAATCTTTTAAAACATTTAGAAGAAAAGCCATGTTGTTAACAAATGAACAAATAAAATGTTAATTTGCAAGTATTTATTGTAACACATTCAAATTTTTAGTCTTGTGCATTCTTGGTATTAATCATGTTACATGACTGCTTATGCAATGTTAGAGATTACAATGCAAGGCTAGGTATCATGTGCAATACAGTAAAAAAGGAGTTCTCAAAGTATTATATGGAGAAAGGATGGAGGATATACAAGCAGGTTTTAAGGATGCTTAATTTGTCAGTTAGAGTGGGATGGTTAGTATAAACTGAATTTGTGCTTCTACATTTCACTTACAAGTGGTCACTAATAAATTTGTCCACTAATTGTCATCATAGGATTACACAAGCTGCAGGATTTGGTTAATATATGATGCATCTTCAGGGGTTTTACAAAGTACAGGGACTTCCATCTCCACAGAGCAAGGAATTAGCAGCTCACAGGATTGGAATTTTCTGTGCTGCGACTGTATAATGAATTCAGGTGAGCTTTTATTCATTTGTTTATTACTCCATATCTAAATTTGATTTCAACAGCTCATACTTATTCGGGCTTGAATCTAAAGTATTCTGACATCAAATGTAACTTATGATGAACACGATGCCTCAATATGATCAAAACCTGATGGTACACAGGTGATTAGACATCATGTCAGCAATTGATTTCTGTTGCTTTGTTTCACTGCTACTTTAATCAGCAATGTTTTTGTGATTTTAATTATTAGGTATAAAATAGACAAATGAGCATTTGCATTGCAATCTTTGGCCATTAAAATGATACTAAAGACATGTTGATTGTCAGCAATGACTCTTCATCTCTTGAATGTGATGAGGTTGGCAGGGTGGCACGGTGGTTAGCATTGCTGTCTCAGTGCCAGGAACCCAGCTTCGATTCCAGCCTTAGGGAACTGTCTGTGTGGATTGTTTGCATGTCCTTCCCATATCTACGTGGGTTACCTTCCCCCGTCTAAAGATGTGCAGGTTAGGTGGATTAGCGGGCCAAACGCAGAGTGGGACTGGGTAAGATGCTCTGTAGGAGAACTGGTGCAGATGCAATGGGACAAATGGCCTCCTTCTGCACTGTAGGGATTCTCTGAATCCATTCCAAGTGCTTTTGGACACCCCGTGGACTGGAACAGGTGATATGTAACTGCAAGTCCTTGTAATACTGAGATGATATAGAACAAATGCAGTTAAAAATTATGAATGCTGTTTTTAAGTTTCAGAAAAATGCCTGCTGATTAGCGCAAAAAGTTTTGTTGCCTAGCAAAACAAGGGATTTTAGTGCTGAGTCTGTCATTCCTAACCCTTGAAAATTAATCCATTCCATTAGGAATAGGTTAAAGTTGTGTCAGATATAGTGAAAAAAATGATTAAAATTAATCAGTAAATCATTAAGAACCATCATCACAAGTTGAACTCTTGCAATATTTATCAACAACGGATTGACAGAATTTGCACATTAGAATGTAACTCAATGGGCGGCATGTTGGCACAGTGGTTAGCACTGCTGCCTCACAGCGCCAGGGACCCGGGCTCGATTCCTGGCTTCGGTCACTGTCTGTGCGGAGTCTGCACGTCCTCCTCATGTCTGCGTGGGTTTCCTCCGGGTACTCTGATTTCCTCCCACAGTCCAAAAGGCGTGCTGGTCAGTTGCATTGGCCATGCTAAATTCTCCCTCAGTGTGTCCGAATAGGCGCCAGAGTGTGGCGACTAGAGGATTTTCACAGTAACTTCATTGCAGTGTTAATGTAAACCTATTTGTGACACTAATAAAGAAACTTAAAACTAAGCTTAAAGGTTCATTAATGATTACTGGATCAGAAGGTTCTCCTATGATGAAAGATTGAGTAGAATGAGCCTATAATCTTTGGAGTCTAGAAGAATGAGAGGTGCTTTCATTGAAAGAATTAGGAGTCCAGGAGATTTGGCATGCTACATGCTGATAAGTTGCCTCCCCTTGCTGGACAGTATAGAACCAGGGGTCAATCTCCAGGTACGTGGTTAGCTGTTTTGGGCTGGGCTGAGGATAAATTTCTTCATTCAAAGGGTTCTAAATTTTCAGAATTCTCTTCCCCAGCAGAATATGGTTGCTCAGTCATTGAATATATTTTTTAAAAAGAGATCAATGGACTTTGGGACTGTTAGTGAATCAAAGGATGAGGTTGGGTAAGAAAACGGAATTCAATTTGTGCATCAACCATGATGTTATTAAACAAAACAGCAGCTTGACGGCCCATATGGCCTACTGCTGATACTATTTCTGATGTTTCTATGCTCTTGCTATGAAAATACAAATCCCAAGTTCTTCGATCGGATACCAGATGTGCTCATTACAATAAAGCATTCAGGACTATCACAGTAAAAAAGACCTTTCAGTCCATCGCATCTGCTCTCTGAATGAACCTTACAGCTTAGTTCCATTCCCCTCCCTTTTCCCTGCATCCTTGCACATTGTTTCTATGCAAATAATCATCCTCTTGAATGCGTCAACTGAACCTGCCTCCACCACACTTCCAGGTAGTGCATTCCAAAATCGAACCACGCGCTGAGAGAAAATTTTCTTCTCACATCACATTTGATTCTTTTGCAAATCACATTAAATCTGTGCCCTCTTGTTCTCAATCCTTTTATGAGTGGGAATAGTTTCTCCCTATCTACTGCATCCAGCCCTCTCATGATTTTGAACACCTCTATCAAATCTTCTCTTAACCTTGTGATGATACTGTGCTATTAATATATTCTATGTTTGAGAGGGGCTGCTTTAAGATCCAGTATTTTGTTCCAAGCAGTCAGTTTGTCTGGGAGGAATACAGTAGATGCTTGAAAGCAGGGTAATTACTCATTTGAGCCATGCAAGTGCTTATTTATCAGAAGTTTAATCAGCTTCTGTTCACCAAAGAAAAGGGCCCTTAGGATGTTTTCTTGATTGAAGTAATGGAAGATGAGTCAGGTATAGAGTCATTTGGTTATGTGATACTAGAAACGTGAGGAGCTACATTTGTAGCTGAGAAAACAAAACAGCTGTCTAAGAGTACAGCTGCGGGAGAGGGTTATTTAAAGATAGAAACCTACAAGCAGCTCTGTCTCTCTCTTTATCTTCAAAATCTCTCTGGAAGTTCCAAAGCTGTTACCCAAGTCAAAGCAAGTATGCCTGGAGTTGTTGATGATTTTTAAAGGTCTATCAGAGAAATATTGTTTAATTGGAACTGAATAGTGATAAGTTAGAATCATAGAATCCCTGCAATGCCGAAAGAGGCCATTCGGACCATCGAGTTTGCACCGACCATAATCCCACCCAGGCCCTATCCCTGTAACCCCACGTATTTACCCTGCATCTGCCTGACACTTAAGGGGCAATTTAACATGGCCAATCTATCTAACCCGCTGTGGGAGGAAACCCACGCAGACACGGGGAGAATGCGCAGACTCCACAGAGACAGTCACCCAAGCCAGGAACTGAAGTAGAGAAGGTAGTCAAGAAGGCATACAACATGCTTGCCTTCATTGGCCGGGGCAATGAGTTTTAAAATGGGCAAGTCATAATGCAGCTTTATAGAACCTTAGTTAGGCCGCACTTGGAATATAGTGTACAATTCTGGTTGCCACACTATCAGAAAGATGTGGAGGCTTTGGAGAGGGTACAGAAAAGATTTACCAGATGTTGCCTGGCATGGAGGGCATTAGCTATGAGGAGAAGTTGGAGAAACTTGGTTTGTTCTCACTGGAATGACAGAGGTTGAGGGGCAACCTTATAGAAATCTACAAGGTCATGAGGGGCATGGACAGAGTGGATCGTCAGAAGCTTTTTCCCAGTGTGGAAGAGTCAATTACTAGAATGCATAGGTTTAAGGTGCGAGGGGCAAGATTTGAAGGAGATATACGAGGCAAGTTTGTTTTTTTACAGAGGGTGGCAGGTGCCTGGAACTCGCTGCCGGGGGAGATAGTGGGAGCAGATATGATAGTGACTTTTAAGGGGCATCTTGACAAATACATGAATAGGATGGGAATAGAGGGATATGGTCCCCGGAAGAGTAGAGGGTTTTAGCTGAGACAGCATGGTCGGTGCAGGCTTGGAGGGCCAAAGGGCCTGTTGCTGTGCTGAAATTATCTTTGTTCTTTGAATCCGGATCCCTGGTGCTGTGAGGCAGCAGTGCTAACCATTGTGCCACCGTACTGCCCCAGATCTACTATCTACTAGAAGTTAAGGGCTGTTTCTTTTCAAGTTTAAAGATTGTTCAATAGTTAAGGGTTACTGTTTCATTTTGTTAAAATTATACTTAAACTGTGTTATGAATAAAGCCTTTTTTTTTTAAATCCCAAATTAGTCAGTGGAATTACTCCTGAGGTGAAGCATCCTTTCCTCACACTTATGCCAAAATAAAAAAAATTGTTGGGGTCTATTCTGGCTTCATAATATACCTTGGGGGTTTCTGATCTGGGACCCTAACAGCCTTCTCCTCTCCAAAGAGAACAGTTCGAACTGCTCCAAACTATCTTCATTACTGAAGTCTCTCATCCCTGGAACCATTCACGTAAATGTCTTTGCACTCTCTCCAATGCATTCACATCCTCCCTATAGTGTGGCACCCAGAACTGTACATAGTACTCCAGCGGGGGTCTAACTAGTTAGTGTCTTACATAAGTTCAGCATAACCTTTTTGCTCTTCTGCTTTATTCCCCTGTTATCAAAGCCTAGGATGCTGAATGCTTTATTAGCTGCTGTCTTCACCTATCCTGCCACCTTCAATGATCTATGTACATATACACTCGGGTTCCTCTGCTCTTGCACCCCTTAAGAATTGCATCTCTTTATTCTCTCCATGTTCGTCCGACCAAAATGCATCACGTCACACTTCTCCACATTGAACTTCATCTGCTATCTGTCCAATCAACCAACTTGTATGTGTCCTTTTGGAGCTCCATACTGTCCTCCTCAGTTTACAATGCTTCCAGGTTTTGTATCATCCACAAACTTTGAAAATCTCACTGCATACCAAGATCTAGAACATTAATATCTATCAGGAGAAGCAATGGTCCCAATACTGACCCCTGGGGAACCACTTCCTCCAGCCTGAAAAATATCGACTGACCTTTACTCTCTGTATCCCATTACTCAGCCAATTTTGTAACCAATCTTGCTTACAACTAAGAATTATATTCGTTACTCTGGTACCTAGATGCTGAAATAAATATACAGCACTTCGGAGACAATGTTGAAAGGAGCAACAATATTAATATCATATACTGCAAGTACTTAAGTGCTGCTTTGATTTTTCATTTGGCATCATTTTTTTCATGGGTTGCGAGTTGCACCAGCAAAGCCAGAAAGGTACTGCAATAATCATGTGGGATTTTAATCTACATATAGACTAGAAAAATCAAATGGGCGAAGGTAACATAGATGAGGTGTTCATAGAATGTTTTTGTGATAGTTATTTATAAAAACATCTTCTGAAGCGAAGCAAAGAGCAGGCTTTACATGACCTGACATTATGCAACGTGATATGATTAATTAATGGCCTCATGGTGAAGGCACCTATAGGTAGCAGCAATTCTAAAATGTTTGAACTTTACATTCAAGTTGAGGAAGAGAAAAGTAGGCCCAAGACTAATATTTCAAACTTAAATAAGGGAAATGAGTGTATAAAAGAGCTAACTGAAGAGAATTGGCAAATTAGGTTCTGAGATAGGTCAATAGAGATGCAGTGGCAAACATTTAAAAGGATATTTCATAATACACAGAATAGGTACAGTCCAATGAGAAAGAAAAATTCCAAGGGGTAATAAAGTAGTATCAAATTTAAACAAAAAACATATAATTGAGCAATAATGGGTGGCAGGTCAGAAGACTGGACAGAATGGAAAGAACAGCAAGGAAAGACTAAAAGATTAATATGGGAGGAAATATTAGAGTACAAAGAAAGCTAGCTGCAAATGTAAAGACAGATAGTGAAAATATCTATAGATATTTTTAAAAGAATTAAAGTGAGCACAGGTCCTCCAGAAAGTGAGCCTGAGAGTGTAATGGAAAATAAAGAGATGACAGAGGTATTGAACGGATATTTTGCACAGTTCTTTACTATCAAGGATGCAAGTAACATCCCAGAAATAGCTCTAAATCAGGAAATAGAAATCAGAAAATCAGAACAAAAAAACTAAAGAAAATTACAACCACCAGGGAAGTGTGACTAAGCAAATTGTTCCAGGGTTCCAACGGACTTCATCCGAGGATCTTAAAAGAAGTGGCTAGTGAGCTAGTTGGTGCATTGGTTTTAATTTTCCAAAATTTCCAAGACTTGGGAAAGTTCCTTAGATGTAATAACTCTGGAAAGCCGACTGGAAAGGAACATGGTTTATTTACGGAATGCAAAATAAAACCACTACCTTGGTATGCACACGGTCTGGGACATGTAGTTCTGCAGGCTCAGTTGTGAGTCTGCCTTATAAAAGGCTGAGGGTAATGAGTTCCAGCCGGGGAAGCCATTGCCTGTTACCAGGGCAACTCATACTCAAGCCCCTCAGGGACTGATCAGGCCTACTATTCCAGCTCCTTTATATCTTATGTTTGAACAGTAAGAAAAATCAGGAGGCCACATATTAGTTGGAAAATAGAGGAGCAAAAGGGACCTGGGAGTATAAATACAGAAAACATGAGAAGTAATAACGAAGATAACACAACTAAAAAAAGAGATTTTTTTCTGCCCAGAGGAATAGAATTGAAAAGCAGAGAAGTTACATTAGACATGCATCCACCTATGACTGAGAGACCAAATTCACCTCCAACTCGATTTTCAAGTTTGCTGATAACACAACCGTCATGGGTGGGATCGCAAACAATCAAGAGACGGAGTACAGGAAAGAGATGGAGAATCTGGTGAACTGATGCAACGGCAATAATCTCTCCCTCAACGTCAACAAAACGAAGGAGATAGTTATCGACTTCAGGAAGCATAGTGGAGGACACGCCCCTGTCTACATCAATTGGGACAAAGTAGAGATAGTCAAAAGCTTCAAGTTTCTAGATGTCCAGATCACTAACAACCTGTCCTCGTCCCTCCATGCCGACGCTATAGCCAAGGAAACCCACCAACACCTCTACTTTCTCAGGAGACGAAGGATATTTGGTATGTCCGCTGCAACTCTCACCAACTTCTATAGATGCACCATAGAAAGCATTCTTTCTGGCTGCATCACAGCTTGGTATGGCTCCTGCTCTGTACAAGACCGCAAAAACTACAAAGGATCATGAACGAAGCCCAGTCCATTAAGCAAACCAGTTACCCATCCATTGACTCTGTCTACATTTCCTGCTGCCTCAGAAAAGCAGCCAACATAATTAAGGAGCCCACTCACCCCGGACATTCTCTCTTCCACCTTCTTCCGTCGAGAAAAAGATACAAAAGTCTGAGGTCACGCACCAACCAACTCAAGAACAGCTTCTTCCCTGCTGCCATCAGATTTTTGAATGGACCTACCTTTATTAAGTTGATCTTTCGCTACACCTTAGCTATGACTGTAACACTACATTCTGCACCCTCGCCTTTTCTTCTCTACGTACGATATGCTTTGTCTGGAAAGTGCGCAAGAAACAATACTTTTCACTGTATACTAATACATGTGACAATAGAAAGCAAATCAAATCAAACATTGATTAGACCATAGTCAGGAGAACTGTATCAGTCACCTGAATATGAAAAATATAAAGTGCAATACAGAAGGTGGAAAAATGCTTTTATAAGGTTGATACCAGAAACGTGTAGGATACATATCAAGAAAGGATGAACAGACTGGGTTATTTTCTTTTTTGAAGGAGCAACCTAATAAGGGTTTTTGAAATTAAGAAAGAGTCGGTTGAGAGGTTTTTCATTTGTGGAAATAGTCATCAAGTAATCAAGCAAGAATTATAGAACATAAATTCTGCTACTATCATAAATGGCTGAAGTAAATCATATCGATGAATCCAAGGCGAAGCTAGACATATGAAAAAACAAAACAGAGGGTTTATCTGACTCAATTGGATGAAGAATTATGGATAGGGGTCATCACTGACCAGAAACTTAACTGGATGTGTCATATAAAATTGTGGTTACAAGAGCAGGTCAGAGGCTGTGAATTCTGCAGCAAGTAATCCACTTTCTGATCCTCCCAAAGCCTTTTCACCATCTACAAGGTGCCCTCCAATAGTGTTTGGACAATAATGTGGTATTAATTGGCTTGAATTTAATGTGTAAATATGATAAAAGAAAAGTAATCTTTATAACCTGCCCCACAACATGTATATTTTTACTGTGAAATTCCCCTAGTCGCCACACTCCAGCGCCTGTTCAGGTCAATACACCTAACCAGCACGTCTTTCAGACTGTGGGAGGAAACGGGAGCACCCGGAGGAAACCCACGCAGACAAAGGGAGAATGTGCAAATTCCACACAGCGACCCAAGCCGGGAATCGAACCCGGGTCCCTGATGCTGAGAGAATCAGTAGTGCTAACCACTGCGCCACTATGCCACTTGTTGTAATACGGTAGGATGAAGAACTTATAGATTTACAGACCAAAGCCAATGGCACAATGGGCCAAATAGCCTCCTCCTATGCTGTAACTTTCTATGATTCTATAAATAGTATCCATAAGATGTGCAGCATTCTGAGCAATACAATAAAGACCCTTAAACCTTTAAATTCACTATTTGGCCAGTTCTATTCAATTCCTGTCAGAAGCTACATCAGTTCTTCAATCATGCACATAGTATACCCGACAAATAAAGTACTCATTAAACTCAATATTTGAGAACAGATGAAAAAAATTACAATGAACTGCTGAACTCCAAGTTACAATATATTCACCATCTTCTACTTCGATAAATCTCCCTGCCTCTTTATGGCCTCAATTTTCCTGCTCCACTCCATACATGGTCATAGACATTTGGAGAAGTGCCTGTTTGCAATTTGTTCAGTTATGATTGCATTAGAAGTGGTAAGAGACTACAAATAGATATCATGTCTTGTCATTCGTGACCTGCAAAGCAAAACAGGCTCTGTATTTTCCTAGAATGTGGGAAAAAAGGAAAGTAAAACTGTTGTGATCCCAGTTGATGTTACTACTGGATGGGAAGATCCCAGAATAAAATGCTGGCTCAGAAGACCATAACTTTTAGTTTTTTTAAAAATAAAACATGAACAGAGTCACAAAGACTGCTTTTAACAACACAAAAATAAACATGAAAAGTCTGACTATAATACAATACTCCTTCACTCACGCCTACCTTCACAAATGTACATAGACTCAAAGGGTAACACAGGTTACAAAATACATCTTATGCTCTAACGGTCTCAGTGAATACACAGTCCCTTTAAGCCGACAGGCTGACTGTAGTCAAACACACTCTACTCTGAAACCAAGTGAATTTCACTGCATTTCTCCTCAAATCACCCCAGATGAGTCAACTCTTTTTTAAACTGAACTCTGGCTTCCACACAAGTGGTTTAAAACTCCACTCTCATCCACTTGGCGATTCTGGCTGAAGATTGTTGCAAATGCCTCAGCCTTATCTTTTGTCCTGGTGTGCTGGGTTCCTCTGCCATTGAGGATGGGGATGTTTGTGGAGCCTCCTCCTCATGTGAATTGTTTAATTATTCCCCATCATTCACAGCCAGATGTGGCAAGACTGCAGAGCTTAGATCTCATTCATTGTTTGTGGGATCGCTTAGCTCTGTCTATTATTTGCAGCTTATGCTGTCTGGCATGCAAGTAGTCTTTTTGTAGCTTCACAAGGTTGACACCTCATTTTTAGGTATGCCTGGTGTTGCTCCTGTTCTGCCCTCCTGCATTCTACATTTCACCAGGATTGATCCCCTGGCTTGGTGGTTGGTAATAGCAGAGTGGGGGATCTGCTGGACCATAAGATAACAGATTGTGGTTGACTACAAATTTGCTGCTACTGAGAGCCCACAGCACCTCATTGATGCCCAGTTTTGAGCTGTTAGATCTGTTTGAAGTCTATCCCATTTAGCACGGTGGTAGTGCCACACAACACAATGGAGAGTATCCTCAATGTGAAGGTGGGACTTCATCTCCATAAGGACTGTGCAGTGGTTACCCCTACCGATACTGTCCTGAACAGGTGCATCTGCGGCAGGCAGTCTGGTGAGGATGAGGTCAAGTGTGTTTTTCCCTCTTGTTGGTTCACTCACCACCTGCCGCAGACTAGCGGCTATGTCCTTTAGAATCCTGTCAGCTCAGTCTGTGGTGATACTGCCGAGCCACTCTTGGCAATGGACATTGAGGTCCCCTAGCCAGAGTGCACTCTGCCCTTGCCACCCTCAATGGTTTCTCTAACTCATGTTCAATATGGAGGAGTACTGATTCATCAGCTGAAGGGGATAGTACATGGTAATCAGCAGGAGATTGCCTTGCAATCTCCATGTTTCACTTGGTGCAATGAAACATCATGGGACATAGAGTCAATGTTCAGGACTCCCAAGGTAACTCCTTCCCAACTGCATGACACCGTTCCGCCCATCCCTCTGCTGGGTCCGTCCTGTCCTGACACAGGACATGCCGGGAATGGGTTGGTGGCACCTAGGATATTATCTGTAAGTTATGATTCTGTGAATATGACTATTGTCAGATTGTTGCTCAACCACTCTGAGACAATTCTCCCAATTTTGACACAAGCCCCCAACTCTGTTAATTGCTGTTTGCAGGGTTGACAGGGCTGGGTTTGCCATTGTCATTTCCAGTGCCTAGGTCGATGCCAGCTGGGCTGTCCTATTTCATTGCTTTTTGTTCCATTTGTAGCAGTTGCATAGAACTGAGTGGTTTGCTGGGCCATTTAGAAGGCATTTAAGCGTCAACGACATTGCTGTGGATTTGGAGTCACATGTAGGCCAGAACAGCTAAAGAGGGCAGGTTTCCTTCCCTAAAGAACATTAATGAACCAGATGGGTTTTTACAACAATGGTTTCATGACCATCGTTCAGGTCCCCAGAACATTACCCCAGATCTCTGAATTACTAGTCAAGTGACAATACCACTGTGCCACCGCCTCCACTTCTCTGCATCTGCCACTTGTCTGCCCAATTTACCATATATCTATATCCTTTTGAAGTTCAAGACTATCCTCATCATAGTTGACAATACCTCCAATCTTTGTATCATCTGCAAATTTTGAAACCATGTCCTGAATACCACAGTCTAGGTCATTAATATCTATCAGGAAGGGTCCCAACACTGACCCCGGGGAACTCCACTACAAATACTCCTCCGATCTGAAAAACAATTATTTGTCACTACTCTCCATTTCCTGTCACTCAGCCAATTGTGACAGTGCATCAAGTGCCTTTTGAAAATCCAGATACACTAGATTAACAGCATTGCCCTAATCAACCTTCATTGTTACCACCATAAAAAAACTCCAACAAGTTAGTTCAACATGATTTTCCCTTAATGAATCCATGATGGCTTTCCTTAATTATCTTGCATCTAAGTAACTATTAACTTTGTCTTGAAATATAGTTTTCAGAAGTTTCCCTGCCACTGAAGTCAAATGGTCTGTAGTTACTGACATTACCCTGACACCCCTTTTTGAATAACATTCACAGTTCCCCCGTCCTCTGGCTCAAACCCTGCGTACAAGACTTGAAGATCATCATCAATGCCTCTGAAATTTCCACTCTCACCACCTTCTGTACCCTTGGATGCATTTCATCTAGTCCTGGTGCCTTATCAATTTGAAGTGAGGATAGCCTTTCAAAATCCCCTTCTGCTCAATTGAAAATCCCTCGAGTGTACCAATTACCATCTCTCTCACTTTAGCCTGGGTAGCATCCTCTTCCCTTTGTAACGACAGTTTCAAAGTACTTATTTAATACCTCCACTACCTCACCTGCCTGAAAATGCATGTCTCCTTTTTATACTTAAACTGCCACCTACTCTTTTACCGCTCTATTATTATGTACATGCTTATAGAAGACCTTGAGATTCCCTTTTATGTTAGCTGTTAATCTCTTTCCATGCTCCCTCCTTGCTTTACCACTTAGTTTTTTCCATTACCATCACCATTCCCTTCTATATTCAGCCCGATTCTCTATTGTATTTTCTACTTGCACGTACTTCTTCCTTTCGATCTTCACCTCTATCACTCACATCATCCAGGATGTTCCAGATTAATTTCTCCTATCTTTCCCCTTCAAGGGAATAAATATCTTGAGATTGCCTGCAATATTATCTCTTTGAAGGTAGCATGTTGTTCAACCACCATTTTTTTGCCAACATTTGACTCCAACTCACTCAACTCAGACGCATTCTCATCCCATCGAAGTTGGCTTTCCTCCAATTAATTAACCCTGTTCTGGATTGTTCCTTTTCCATGTCCCAAACCTAAACCGTATCATACAATGGTCACTGTCCCCTAAATGCTCTCCCTCTGTTATTTGATCAGTTTTGACTAACTCATTCCCCAGAACCAAGTCCAATGCTGCCTTTCCTCTCATTGGACCAAAAACATACTGCTGCAGAAAATGATAATGAACACACTTCAGGAACTCTTGTCATTCTTATCCCTTTACACTATTCCTACAGCAGTCTGTATTTGGATAATTGAAGCCTCCTGTTATAATTGCTGTATAATTCTTGCACCCATTTGTTATTTCTTCCACCACGAGAAACATAATGGGCAAGGGGTGGACCATGGGAAGGTTTGTTGACCTCAGATGGGATTTTCCAGTTTTGGGGCGAGCGCGGTCGGAAAATCAAGAGAAAGAGTGAGAGTTCATTCCAAGAGAAACAAATTTGTCTCCTGTCATAATTACTGTATAATTCTTGCACCTGTCTGTTAGTTCTTTGCAAATTTTTTTCTCTTGGAATGAACTCCCACTCTCTCTCTTTATCTGCACTTTTATCCCCCACTGTTTTTGCTGACTCTTGGGTGTGAATTTTCCTGTTCTGCCTGCCACGGAAATTGTAGTAGGCAAGGGGCAGACCATAGAAAGGTCCATTGACCTTGGGCGAGATCTTCCGGTTTCGGGGCAAGTGCAGTCGAAAAATCCCACCCGAGGAGTCAATACTAAATTGTGCATCGTTTCTTTCCAGTGATATGTCCTCTCTTTGAAAAAAGCTCTTATTGTCTTTCTTTACTCTTCATTAAAAATTACTGAAGTATGAAGTATTGTGCACTGTTCTCTTCCCCATGTTTTCCTATGCTATCTTTCTCTAAATATATAACCTAACCAGCAAAACAAAACCTTATGACTGTGATTAATCTTCAACCTCAAGTTATAATAGGAGACTATACATGCTTTTCTCGTATTAATTGCATGGTACATAATGGTCAAATATAAAAGATTTTGAGCTGACTTAAATTAAAAGGAAAGTTCCCCACAAGACGAACAAGGTCTGTGAGAAAGTAGATTTGATCAGTTAAAGTTTAGCAGCTCATGTGTAAAATATGAATGAAATGGGGAAATAGATTAGTGAGACCTTTTAAATCCATACACGTTAAGGCACTGACAGAACTAGCAGTATTTAGTTAAATGATTTTAAAATAAGCTAATAAGAAGCAATTTACACATATGAGATATAGAGTCAGAGGTTTACAGCATGGAAACAGGCCCTTCGGCCCAACTTGTCCATGCTGCCCTTTCTTTTTTATACCCCTAAGCTAATCCCAATTGCCCGCATTTGGCCCATATCCCTCTATACCCATCATACCCATGTAACTATCTAAGTGCTTTTTAAAAGACAACATTGTACCCGCCTCTACGACTACCTCTGGCAGCTTGTTCCAAACACTCACCACCCTCTGTGAAAAAATTGCCCCTCTGGACACTTTTGTATCTCTCCCCTCTCACCTTAAACCTATGCCCTCTAGTTTTAGACTCCCCTACTTTTGGGAAAAAATATTGACTATCTAGCTGATCTGTGCCCCTCATTATTTTATAGACCTCTATAAGATCACCCCTCAGCCTCCTACGCTCCAGAGAAAAAAATCCCAGTCTATCCAGCCTCTCCTTATAACCCAAACCATCAGGTCCCGGTAGCATCCTAGTAAATCTTTTCTGCACTCTTTCTAGTTTAATAATATCCTTTCTATAATAGGGTGACCAGAACTGCACATAGTTTTCCAAGTGTGGCCTTACCGAAGTCTTGTACAACTTCAACAAGACGTCCCAATTCCTGTATTCAATGGTCTGACCAATGAAACCAAGTATGCTGAATGCCTTCTTCACCACTCTGTCCACCTGTGACTCGACTTTCAAGGAGCTATGAACATGTACCCCTAGATCTCTTTGTTCTGTAACTCTCCCCCATGCCCTACCATTAACTGAGTAAGTCCTGCCCTGGTTCAATCTACCAAAATGCATCACCTTGCATTTGTCTAAATTAAACTCCATCTGCCATTCGTCAGCCCACTGGCCCAATTGATCAAGATCCCGTTGCAATCGAAGATAGCTTTCTTCACTGTCCACTGTGCCACCAATCTTGGTGTCATCTGCAAACTTACTAACCATGCCTCCTATATTCTCATCCAAATCATTAATATAAATGACAAATAACAGTGGACCCAGCATTGATCCCTGAGGCACGCCGCTGGTCACAGGCCTCCAGTTTGAAAAACAGCCCTCTGGCTTCTGTCAAGAAGCCAATTTTGTACCATTTAGATACCTCACCCTGGATCCCGTGAGATTTGATCTTATGCAACAACCTACCATGCAGTACCTTGGCAAAGGCCTTGCTAAAGTCCATGTAGACAACATCAACTGCACTGCCCTCATCTACCTTCTTGGTTACCCCTTCAAAAAACTCAATCAAACTTGTGAGACATGATTTTCCACTCACAAAGCCATGTTGACTGTTCCTAATCAGTCCTTGCGTCTCTAAATGCCCGTAGATCCTGTCTCTCAAAATACCTTCCAACAACATACCCACCACAGATGTGAGGCTCACTGGCCCGTAGTTCCCAGGTTTTTCCTTGCAGCACTTTTCAAATAAAGGCACAACATTTGCCGCTCTCCAATCTTCAGGCACCTCACCTGTGACTATCGATGATTCAATCTTGGCGAGGGTACCTGCAATTTCTTCTCTCGCCTCCCACAATGTCCTAGGATACACTTTATCAGGTCCCAGGGATTTATCTACCTTGATGCGCTTTAAGGCTTCCAGCATCTCCTTCTCTCTAATATGTACACTCCTCAAGACATCACTATTTATTTCCTCAAGTTCCCTAACGTCCATGCTTTTCTCAACAGTAAATACTGATGAGAAATATTCATTTAGGATCTCACCCATCTCTTGTCGATCCGCACATAGATTACCTTGTTGATCCTTAAGAGGCCCTACTCTCTCCCTTGTTACTCTTTTGCCCTTTATGTATTTGGAGAAGCTCTTTGGATTCTCCTTTGCCTTATCTGCCAAAACAATCTCGTGTCCCCTTTTTGCCCTCCTGATTTCTCGCTTAACTCTACTCCTACACACCCTATACTCTTCAAGGGATTCACTTGATCCCAGCTGCCTATGCACGTCATGTGCCTCTTTCTTCTTCTTGACCAGGGCCTCAATATCCCGAGTCATTCAGGGTTCCCTATTTCTGCCAGCCTTGCCCTTCACTCTAAGAGGAATGTGTTTACCCTGAACCCTGGTTAACACACTTTTGAAAGCCTGCCACTTACCAGACGTCCCTTTGCCTTCCCACAGACTCCCACAATTAACTTTTGAAAGTTCCTGCCTGATACCATCAAAATTGGCCTTGCCCCAGTTTAGAATTTTAACTTTTGGGCCAGACCGATCATTCTCCATAGCTATCTTAAAACAAATAGAATTATGGTCACTGGTCCCAAAGTGATCCCTCACTAACACTTCTGTCACCTGCCCTTCCTTATTTCCCAGTGATTGATTCAAATAAGTGATTATGATTGTAAAACAAATGCTGATATTTTAAATGTGTTGTTATTGATTTTAAGGTATGTTGTTCACTTTTTTCAAAAGCATTTTACTACAAGGCATCATGGTAATAATCATTAGGGCAAAGTCATATTTCAAGAGAATATTTGAACCTTGGAAATATGCAAGATTTGTCAGCTAAAGTTTTGGATGGGAGAACAGTTAGAACATTTTATCACGTATTATGAATAGAGCTAATTTACAGTCCAGACGAGATGGACTGGTGTCCAGATGTGGTGTCACGATTTTGTCTGGTTGGACAGTGAACTCTGAGGGAACCTGCGAGAACAAGAATTTGAACTCTGGGCTGAGGGTCTTAAGTTCCTAGGCAATCAGGGTGTAGAGGTCAGCCAACTCAGGAGTCAACCTCCAGATTTCACGGACTAATAAAATATCATTATGTTGAGGAGTAGAATGCAATTGGCCAGAGTATTTGACTATTATTATTGTTCATTTGTGTACCTTGAAGATGGTTGATTTAAAGTTATTGTAAGGTGGGAATGATTGATAAGAAAAATCTATAACTGATCTGTTTTTCGATTTTATTGCCAGATTTATCGGAGAGGTTTTGTTGCTCTATGCCAGAGCTGCTTAACCCTGTGATGATCTCCTGACAGCTGCTGGTTGAATAAAAGTTACAGAAACACTGACTTTGTGAGCCTTGTATGGTCTGAGATTTCTTGCTGGTGCTGGTCACCTCAATTACCCCACAACAATTTGCCAGTCAAGTGCCACCCAGCACTATGCTCAGATTTTGGTCCATCTTGATTGACATTACTGAATGAGTAAACTGGTGTGACATTCGCTCAGATCTACCATACTGTCAGGTTATTATGTCGAGAATGATTGCAGCAAGCATAAATCTGTGTTCATATAGAAGAAATCAAAAAACATAAAAGACTAGAACTTGAAACAATTTAGGTATCAAGCTCAGGTAAGATAACTACTTTTCCACTGGCCTACTCCATTGATTTAGATAGTTTCTGATCTTTCTTTTTCATTACTTAGCTTTAAATAGCCTGGCAATGTGATGTTTTAACTATGAGAGATCAGCAGGACATAGTGGCATCCAGTACAACACCTAATGAAATGGGTACATTGCATTACCTCAGATGTATGCAGAATGATACCTTTAGTCCACAAGAGACACTGGAAGATGCTATTTCTGAAGGGATACAAGTACACAGTGCTGCCAGATGGCCCTAATTATACCATCAGATTTAAAAGCCAGCAGAGCTCTCACTCTCTGAAAGTAGTCCCATGTGGTCAAGGTGAGACCACACCAGGAGGTCTCCATACCAAAGGAAGAATATGCTTAGAAGTGCAACAAACGTTCACGGGACTGATTTCTGGTATGAGGTGATTGACTGAGTAGACTCGGCCGAGTTTAGGAGAATTAAAGTTAATCCAATTAAGACGTATACAATTCCTTAAAAACTTGACTGAGTATTTCTGGCTGGGAGAGTCTAAAATTGAGAATAAGGGATCAGCATTTAGTCCTGAGATGGGAAGACATTTCTTCACTCAAAGGGGTGCAAATCTTTGAAATTCTCTACTTTCAAGAGTTTTGTATGCTTAGTCATATATTCAAGATGGCGATCAATAGATTTTTGGGTGCTACAGGAATTACAGGATATGGGGACAGCAGAAAAAGGTCGGATTCAGGTGTAAGACCAACCATGGACTTATTGAATGGTAAACATGCTTGGAAGGGACGAACAGCCTACTAGTGCTTTTATTATGTTATATAAATGTTTTCATGTGAATAAAAGTCTGAATGCACTTGTCTATTACAAAAGCAATTTCATGTGAATAAAACAATTTTAAACATAATATCATTGAAAATAGCAGATAAATGAATTAAAACTGCAGGAAGAAACAAAATGGATGTAATTTGTTCACTCAATTGAGTGGGTTTGCCCTGTATACTGCTGTTGTGCTCTGCATATTGTTAACTGTTGTGTCCATTCACACCTATCGCATAGAGTGTTCTCGCTTTGTTAAATCTAATATGTTCTTCATAAACTTGTTCAATGGCCATAGCTTCTAATTAGTTTAAGGATGTGTACTAAATTCCAGATTCAACTACACGCTTAAACACATTTTCCTACATGTCCCATTCATTGGTTTCACTTGGTAGTCATATAACATCACGATAGAGCTCAAAATATGTAAAGCCCAATGTCTAATACATCTCTTATGTTTCAGTGACTGGCACTGTCATTCAGATCATCAACTCAAACATTGAAATGGCTACAATGCTTCAACATAAACTAAACAAAAAGGTACATATCAACTCATCTGGTCCCCAACTTAACTCCTCTGCTTGTAAACACAAAACTGAATTCTGGATACAAGGTCACAATACACCATTCTCTGGGATGGGGGTGAGGTGGAGGGCTCAGTTGACAAAATGGCTACAGTGTGGTGCAGCATGATGCCAACAGCATGGGTTCAGTCCCGAAACTGGATATGGTAAATCATGGAGGTCTGCCTCCCTGCCTCACCCCAAGCTTGATGGAGTGGTGCCCTTCAAGCTATATAACTAATTGTCTCTCTGAGAAATGCCAATGGTCCTTTGTGGACAATGGATAATTAACAAAAATACCAGGTTCTTCCTCTATAGTCGTTTGCTTCTTTGTTTCCACTTCTGTTCCATTTCACTGTCTTATTCTGTTTTAAGCACCTCAAGGTGAGGCTTTTCAAATCTTTTCTCACTGTGAACAATTTAAATTGCTTGTTCAGAACTGGTTAAAAAAAAATCAAACTGCACTATCACATTTGTTTGCATTTGTGTATCTACCCTTCCTTGCATATCATTTATACTCCTAACACTCCAGGCTTTTCTGATGAATCAACTATGTCAGCACACTTCCAGAATGGAAAAATAACCATTCAACCACTAAACAATTATTCCTCTCGCCACATTCTTTGTTTTGTGTATGCAAAAATACATCAATCTTTAAATTGAATAAGTTGCAGATGCAAACTGCCAATTGTTTTTATAACTATTTAAAATTGATAAAATATAACTTAAATGTAGTTTAGCTTTTTCTGAGCATGCCAATATCTTTCAGATGACAGTAACTCTCATTTTTCTACCTAAATCTGATCAGCAAAGCTTTTTAGCCATAAAGGGACAAGTCGAAGTAAAAGCCAGAGACCATTCCACAACATTACATGTCTATGTCATGAAGACAATGGTAAATTAGTTCAATACACATACAGCCTTGATGTCCAAATCTAAATCAGCTGCTTATTACATAAACATCTATAATGCCAGTCACAGATTGTACCATGCTTTGCTCAATCTCACACGAGTTTAGTGCATTGTAATATGGTAAGCATGTTTATTTAAATTTAGTTCCAAACCAAAGCTCCACTTACCTAACAGGATTGCTGGTCAAAGAAACTCTCAGTGATTCCAAACAATTAAGAAGTTTGTCATCAGTAATTCCGGAACGTAACTCATGAACATATTCTTGGGATGATAGAGTACTTTCGTGCTTGCTGTTCCTCAGGCCTCCCTGCATCAACAATAAAGAAACAGTTACTCACCAAGTACACTGAATCTATACAGCTCATATCTCCCCCATGATCAATGTATAAAAAATTACAAATTGATTCAAAGAATCATGTTATGAGACAGTAGCTTTCAGACACAATGAGCAGTAACACAGCAATTGCAAAATGTTTGCCATAGCTGTTATTGCACCAACATTTACCTTCCTATTTTTTGAATGGGACTGGGTTAAATGAAAAGTCACTCAAGATTCTCCCAGTGTCTGTGTGGGTTTCCTCTGGGTGCTCTAGTTTCCTCCCACAGTCCAAAGATGTGTAGGTTAAGTGGAATGATCATGCTAAATTGCCCCTTAGTGTCCCAAGATATGTTGGTTGGGGGGGATTAGTGGGGTAAATGTGTGGTTATGAGGATAGTGCCTAGTAAGATGTTCTGTTGGAGAGTCGGTGCAGACTCAAAGGGACAATTAGGGATTCGATGACAAATCTGACAAAAAATTACTCTCAAACCATACAAAATTCCACATACAGCAAACAGACAAATTTCAAACATGAATATTGAATCCCAGACTTGTAAATGGTTGCTCCAGAGAGTAATAAGGTGATCAAACAAATGATGTTGCGATGGACTCATGAGCAATTTTAGCAGATTGTGGAATGCCTCAGTGAAACTTTTGTCATAATTTTTGTGCGTAAAATGTTTTACACACAATTTTGCTTTTGGGTTTTACCATACATTGTCAGTTAAGTGACACTTCAGTTATCCATGTCAAATAATTTCCTCAGAAAGTTCAAACTAGTTAATAACTACTCATTTATAAAGACATTCAAATTTGCTCACACTTGATTAGTCCATAGAGTCCATAGACCTAGATCTAGAGGGAAAATGAGGCAACGTTTTTGTTACCTGAAAAGATAACGCAAGTTGATTCAATTAAAATTTGAAAACAGGACTGGAAAGCTGTTCGAGGGTCAGGAACTTAGGAAGTTATAGACAAAATGCATCAGGACAAAGCATGGCTGTTCTTTCAAATTGCCAGTGACAATGAGCCAAAATGGACTTCTTCTGTGCTCCAAGTTTCTATGATTGTGTGATTAAGGAGTGCATATCTAAATACAGTTTTCAGCAAGGATGAGTTAATTTTCTGCACGATTTCTTCTGAGAGAATGAACATGTACCATGAATTGACCGAGAGATGAGAGAGATCTAGTAAGGGGTGCACCGGTTAATCAATTGTTGAAACAAAGATTATGTATGTTTGAGTTCCAAGAAGGAGGGAGGATATGGAGCTCCAAAATGGGATAAAGAGGGAAACTTGGCACGAAACAGAAAACAAAAATTACATTCTGACATGGAGATTGATGGAACTGCAGTACAGACAAGAAAGGACTTGTATAACAGTAGAGGATTGCATGGGATGTGCGTAAGAACCTTAGGTTTATTTACAACAAAATCAGACAAACAGTTAAATGGCCTGAAAATGGCTTTGGAATTCATGCTTTTGGCACAGAAATACCAGAATTTAATTACAGATACTGTCATTTTAGGGTTATCATGTAAATGATAAACAAGGAAACAAAGATACAACCCTAACTTTCAATTACAATAGGTCCAGATAACTGAAGAGGTGTAATTGTTGCCTTCGAACTGATTGGGAGTGAGCTAGATTAGAATAATGCAGTCGAACTTCGCAACAATGGAAGAGAATAAAGTGGATGACTGTCAAAGGAAAGGATGGCAAGGGGGAGGCAGAAGCAAAAATAATCTATGGAGGTGGCGCACCATGAAATCCTCAAAAACGTAGAGCCGTTGTCTCGAAACAGTGATAACCAAACTTTCCACCAATTCTTTGGCTCCACTGCTCATGAGCAAATATTTACTCCAAATGTACCTTAACAGTGAGAAGACAGATTTTTTAAAGCTTTTGAATGACTATGGTGCTTATTTCAGAAACTTGTATACACAAAACAATAGCATGCATCAAAACCTGGAAGAATTATTTCTAAGATCCACTGAAGTATCATCCTGCTTATTCTTTAAGATGATATTCAAAATTAACCTGGTTGGCATAAAGGACGCAGTGATTTTGGTTGATGGAGACAGTGAGTGTGGGCAAGGGGAGGAGAATTGAACCCTCTGCATGAGGATTGCAGGATATTGTAGCTGTGTGTCTGGAACCAGCTATATCCCTCACTTCTTACCCCCTTCAGTTGAAGCTCTGACATACATAATCTTTGTTTCAATGATTGACTAAACGGTGTTCTCCTTACTCGAGTCCTCTCATCATCTCTCAGTCAATTCATGTTTCACGTTCATTCTCCCTCAAAATGTCCCACATGAGACGTAACTTATCATTGCCAAAATCATCATTTACACATGGGTTCCTTATTCATAGAATCATCAAACTTAGAGAATTGAAGAAGTCCAATCCCTTTGTGACAACCCTTCAAACAGAAAAAAAAGACTTTTCAATTGGTTGGCCTTTCCATCCAGTAATTGTTGGCACAAGTAAAAAGTGGAAGTACCAATGAGTCACAAAGGAGTTCTGGGGCCATCTGTCTTAGCCACCAAATGAAGGAATTATGCATGAAGGTGAGCAGCTATGATTGCTACCTATTCTTGGAGGTTTCTTTCCAAAGAATACTTAGAAACTGAAAATGAGAAACAAATATGCCTTTCAACAGGTTAAAATTTCATTATGTAAAATATCCACATTTCATAAAATATCCACATTTCACCACAGAATTCCCAGCCTCTGACCTGTAGTTATATCCACAGTGTTTACATGGCTGGTTCAACTCAGTTTTGAGTCAATGGTAATTCCCCAGGATGTTGATGTAACAGTGATGTAGTACATTGAATGTCGTGGGGAGATAATCACTGCCTGGTACTTGTGCACCACGTATCAGCCCAAGCCTGAATGTTGTCTTACTGCACATGAACATAATTGCACAGTGATCAGATACTGAAGCAGTCCATCAGTCATCATCCCCACTTCTGACTTATGTTGGAAGGAAAGTCATGAACAAAGCAACTGAAGATGGTTGGACGAGGAAACTACCCTTAAGAACTACTGCAGCGAGTTCCTAGCGTTGAGATGGTTGGCCTTGAACAACTGCAGCCATCTTCTTTTGCGCTGGTATGAATCCAACCAGTGCAGAGTTCTCTCATTATCTTCAGTTTTGCAAGGATTCCTTGATGATGGTCTTGGTTAAATGCTGCCAGGATTTCAAGGGCAGTCACTCTCCTTTGAATTCACACCTGGAATTTAATTACTTTATCCATGTTTGGACCAATGCTGGTAAAGAGATTCAAAGCTTAGTGACTCAAATGGAACACGTACTGAGTATCCATGAGCAGGTTGTTGGTCAGTGGGTGCTTGTTAATAACACTGCTGGCTTCACTATCCACTATTTTAAGTCCCTGTTCAACATTAATTTACTGATGTTAAAACTAAACAATAAGACCTGTATTCTTGTTTACTGTTGCAAGTTTCATTTTAAAGTTATTTTGTGGCAGTCTGATGCAGGGCCATATCACCCGATTTTGATCATGGCCATTTTGGAGCAGACTCACCCTCTTCCTGATCTGTTCTCTCACTGCTGACCCTCCAACTTTTAGTGTCGCCCACTTCCTGACTAACCTTCTCGTCTAACCTCCTGCAGCCCGTTATGCCTCTCGCGTGCTGTTTTCCTCTCTCACAAGGGCTCTGGGAATAAGCAGCAAGAGACAGGAGGGAGCAAGAGAGAATACAAGTCAGAGCAAGAGGGTGGATTAGTTAGTGGGAGAGGCCACAAGGTGCCTGCAAGAGGGTGGGTTAGAGAGTGGGAGAGGTCAGCAAGAGGAAGGGTTGCAGTGACCAGGAGGGACAGTCTTGGGAACAATGATCAGCAGCGAGCAGGAGGCAAGAACAAAGTTACCATACTGTATTTCTTTCATATTTTTAAATAAAGTAACTTTTTGAAATTTATAAATATAGGAATTCTGCAATGTAAAATGTTGGGAATGCTTTAATTTTTTTTTGATGAGGAGCTTCCTACAAAACCTAAGTATATGGGAAAATGTGATTTGCTTAAAGTTAAATTTGCACTTGCCAGGAATGTGATGCGCATCAATTGGACACGAGGCTCAAAGCTTCGGTAAAAGAAGGCTTTTATTAACTAACAATGGAACTATCAGAACTTTAACACACTATCCCAGACTGAAGGGGTCCCGTCCGAGCAGGGGGTCTTATACCTCTCCCAGGAGGCGGAGCCCGACTGGGATGTGCCACAACAGTAACAAACACAGGTGTAACAATCCCACCCTAACCCAACAACAACATTAATACAATCCCACAGTAACCTATATACATTCCCATAGTGCTGGCCAGCCCTGGCCCAGTACTATCCAGTGGGAACCAACGATGGTTCACCACAGAATGCAACCACAACTTTAAGCAAGGACTTACGATATTAATTGAGTAGTTTGATGGGGCAGTGATTGGCAGATGGATGCAAATTTTCAGCTTTGTCTTTTGCACTAATGTGCTGGGCTCCTCCATTTGGTGATGGAGCTGTTTGTGGACCCTATTCCTCCAGTTAATTGCCCACCACCATTAACGACTGGATGTGACAGAACAGTAGAGCTTAGATCTGATCTGTTGATTGTGAGGTCATGTAGCATGCTGCCTCCACTCTTTAGGATGCAGGTCGGCCTGTGTTCTTACTTCACCAGGTTAGCACCTCACGTCTTTAGAATGCCTGGCATTGCTCCTGCACTCCTCATTGAACCAGGATAATGGTAGAGTGACGGATATGCCAAGCCACAAAGTTACAGACTGAACTATTATTTTGCTGCTGCTGAAAGCCCACAGTGCCTCATGGTTGCCCAGTTTTGAGTTGCTGGATGTGTTTAGGGTCCGTCCCATTTAGCATGGTGGTAGTGTCACAAAACACAATGGAAAGGATCCTCAGTGAGAAGATGGGACTCCTCTCTACAATGATAGTGCAATCATCAGCGCTAACAATAGGTGGCTCTGTAACAGTTAGATTGGTGAGGATGAGATCAAGCCAGTATTTTCCCCTTGTTGGTTATCTCACGATCTGCCATAGGCCCACTGTCAGCAGTGGTGCTACTGAGTCTCTCTTGGGGATGGACATTGAAGTCCATCGTATAGAGTACATCGTGCACCCTTGCTCCCCTCAGTGCTTTTTCCAAATGGTATCCTACATGAAGAAGCACTGATTCATCAGCTAAAGAAGGGAAGTTGGCAGTAATCAGTAGGGTACTTCCTTGCCCATGCGTGGCTTGTGGCCCTAAGACTTAATGGGGGCTGGCATCAATGTTGAAGACACCCAAAGCATTGGTGCCCAGGCCAGGACAGCGGATCAGTGATTAGCACTGCTGCCTCACAGCACCAGGGACCTGGGTTCAATTCCAGCCTTGGGTAACAGTCTGTGTTGTGTTAGCATGTTCTCCCCATGTCTGTGTGAGTTTCCTCTGGGTGCCCCGGTTTCCTCCCATAGAGCAAAGATGTGCAGGTTTGATGAATCGGCCATGCTAAATTCCCTCTTAGTGTTCAAAGATGTGTAGGTTAGGTGGATTAGCCATGGTACATATGCAGGGTTATGGGGATAAGGCACAGGAGACGGTCTGGGTGCAGACCCGATGGGCCGAATTGCTTCATTCTGGACTTCTAGGAATTCTGTGGTTTAAAGTATGATTGTTTCATGTCAAAAGTAAAAAAGCATTTAGTTTATTTCAAAAGCTATTCTGCAATTATATTGTAGTTGTGTTAATTTGCAGGCAGGGTAGGGTTCATTCAGCACTATTGTCAGTTCATTGTCGACATTATCCAGAGCTTTTGAACTAAGGCCAAACAGAACCATAGATTCCTCACACACCTAGTAATAAACAGTGCCATCTACTGCACCACACAGTGGCGTCAGGATGTGAAAGGAAGATTTGATGTTAAATGCAAGTGTCTGTAGGTCTCTGTTCAAGTAATTCCCAATATATCCCAACCATATCATTCTGAGCTGGAAAGTTCCAGGGATCACTCAATAAAATATTTTTTTTCAATCAATCTAACTTTTCTAACCAATATTTGCAGAACAATCTATTCAATAGATTCTCCACAATGAATGGGCAACATGAATTGCAACATCCATTTAAAATCTCCAAAGTCATTGGGGCGATTCTCCTATCCCGCTGCGCTGCTTTTTTAGCGCAGCAGGCCGGGAGATTCTAGCGGGGACCAGAACCGGGCCTCCGCGCATCTCCCAGCGCCAAAGTTCTGGCACCGTCAGTTCTGCATAAATTATGGTAATTGGCATTTCAATCTAATTCAAATAGCATCAGTGGGCCCAGGATGTAAATCTCTGGGCCGCTAGCCTCTCTTCCCCACCCCTGCCAGGCGGTTTTCACTCCAATGGGGATTACTATAGCTTCCCACTTGCGGAGAGCTGGTAGCCCGGCCCCACTGGAGTGAAGGGGTGGGGGGGTGGCAATCAAGGTCCCTCCAGAAGTTCAGGCGCCGTGGGTGGTGCCTCTGGGCATTGGCACCTTGGCAGTGCCAGCCTGGGCACCTTGGCCAATGCCCAGGGGGCATCTTGGCACTGCTCACCGGGCATTGGGCAGTGTCAAGGGAGCAGAGCCTAATTCCGGGGGGCAGGGGATACCGCTACCACTCTGCAGTTGGGATCGGTGGGGGAGGGTGGGGGGCCAGCGATCAGGGGCAGCCAGCTTCGGCGGGGGGAGGGGGGTGGGGGGAGTGTGATTGAAGCCGGCCAGGGCAGAGAAGGGGGAGGGGAGGGAGGGGTGTCGGCACTGTCCCAGGCATGCTTGGGAGGCGGGGCCAGCAGTCGGGTTGGTGGGGAGGGGGGGGGGGGGTGCGGCAAGGCGATCAGGCTGTTGGGGGGGGGCGGCAAGAGGGCCAACGATGCACGGGTTGCAGGACTGGTCAGCAATTGAGCTGGCCAGCAATTGAAAGGCCAGCAGACAGGGGCCACTGCGCATGACAGATTGGTGCACGTGCACTTGTGGACTCAGCGCTATGCTGCCAGCCTCTCCAGCGAGATTAGGCCCCACTCCCAGTATTTAAGCATGAATGACGCCAGTGCACTCAGCATTTCATAGAGTGTGGGAGGCTCTTTTTTAAACTCCTGCTGAAAAAACCATTGTGATTTACTCCAGTTTTTACACAAATTCGACACTTAAAAGTTTTTTTGGGAGAATCCCACTCATTATTTTCAACAGGATATTTGTAAGTTGTTAAACTTTTGGATATAAAACAAATTTTCTTCAGCACTAAACTGTGCAGACAATCAGGAACAGTGTGTTCAGTACCTAAAAACACATGCCCAACAAAGTTGTCTAATACTCATTTCTTAATTTATCAATCAGAATTCAAATTCAATGAGCAGCATCTGGATTGCAAATAGCCACAAAGAATCATAGAATTATGGAACTGTTAAGAGTACACAAGCCTGCTATTCGCCCCATTGAATCCATGCTGGTTCTCTGTAGGAGCTACTCAGCTAGTCCCATGTTCCTGCTTTTTTTCCTGTAACCCTGCAAGTTTCTATTCAGATGATTACCCAATTCCCTTTTGAAAGCCAAGTTGAAATCTGCCTCCAGTACACTCTTTGGCTGCACTTTTCAGATCCTAAGTATTCACTGCATGAAAACATTTTTCCTCATGTCACCTCATCCAACCAAATTATATCAGTGACCTCCAGTCATCGACCTTTATGCCAAAGCTAACAGTTTCTTCCTATCTACTCTGTTCAGATCTCTCATGCCTTTGAACAACGCTATCAGATCTCCTCTCAACCTTCTCCTCTCTATGAAGAGCAACTCAACTTCTCAATCTATCCTCATAACTGAAGTCCCTCACCCCTTCTTCAAAGCATTCACAGAAAGGAATAGAGAAATGGCAGGGAAGCTAAATGATTATTTTGTGCCTGTCTTCACTGAAGAAGTTACAATTAATCTCCCTAAATTAGAGATCCAAGAGACAAGATAGAATGAGGCATTGAAGCAAATTAGCACTGGTAAGCTTGTATTGGAGAAATTAACGGGACTAAAGGTTGATAAGAAGGGAGATCACAGAGTACTGAACAAGGTAGCTATGGAGATAGTGGAGGCATTGGTGGTCAGATTCGATGGTAGCAAATATAACCCCACTATTTAAGACGGGAAAGAGAAAAGAGGAACTATAGACTTGTTACCCTTACATCAGTAGTGGGGAAAATGTTAGAATCTATTCTCAAGCATGAGATAAATGGATACTTGAATAACAGTGATATGACTGGGCATAGTCAACATGGATTTATGAATAAATTCACATTTAACAGACCTGTTGGGAGTTTTTTTTGAGGATATTACTAACCAAACTGATAAAGGAGAAGTCAGTAGACATAGTATATTTGGATTTTCAGAAGGCATTTGATAAAGACCCCACATGAGGTTGGTTAGCAAAATTAAAGTACATAGAATAGGAGGTAATATACGGATAGCGATTAAGAAGTGATTAACAGGCAGAAAACAACAGGATAAGTCGGTCATTCTCACGTTAGCAGGCTGTGACTAGTTGGGCGCCACAAGGATCAGTACTTGGGACCCAGATGTTCACAATATATATCAACAATTTGGACGTGGGGACCAAACGTAATATTTCCATGTTCATGTGTGTTGTGAGGAAGATGCAAAGCAGCTTAGAGGGGGTTTGGACAGATAGTGAATGGCAAAGAGCGTGGAAAATGGAATATAATATTCAAAAATTTGAGGTTATCCACAAGCTCAGACCTTCACACTGGCATATAAGACTCAGCACTACCCATTAAGCCACTGGAGGAGTGCTGGGAAAAAAATCATGTGAATGGCAAAGTTTGAAATATTTTAACTAAAGTTAGTTATATATCATCAGTCTGCCACCCTTCAATTTCTTGAGTGAATTCCAAGTCATTTTCAAGCTCTTTTCAATATCTATATCACTCAAGTCTGAAATGAAATACAAATGTTCATTTTCATTGATTCTTCTGTTCAGATTTATCCCCGTTAGCTGTCAACCAGTCCAAAAGGGATTCAGGTAATTTTAACTGCTCAGGTCGAGACAGCTGAGGTTCATGTTATCATAGTTATGTGACATGACATTGGAACAATGTAATGCACACATACTGACATTTCTTTAATATGGATGATTGTTAATGTAGAATGTGAAAAACTGGGCAACAGTAGAAAGCAAAAATTCCTCCTTGATACCATGCCACTTATACCACTCTCTGACTATCTCAGTTCAATACAATATTACTGGTAAGATCAGTCACATGATTCTTTTCTCAAAAATTAATAGATAAAAGTTACAAGTAAACTATCAGCCAATAGATTAGCAGAAGATATTAACTGGAATACAAGCTGAAATTGGGGGCCTTAATCATATTGGAGTAAATATTTTGACAATGTAATTTGGAATATACAACACAAATTTCAAATTTGGGAAGTGTTTCATTGCATGATTGCACATTATTAGACTAAAGGACAACTTCAGCATTGGTAACTGATCCCTGATAATCACCTGATTGATCTTATGGCCCTCCAGGTGTTCCAGTTTCCTCCCACACTCCAAAAATGTGCAGATTAGGTGAATTGGCCATGCTAAATTGCCTGAATGTCCAAAGATGAGTACGTTATGAGGATTAGCAGGATAAATAAATGGGGTTACAGGGATGGGGGTATGTCAAGGTATGATGCTCTGTTGAAGAGTCAGTGCAGACTTGATGGGCCTAATGGCCTCCTTCTGCATTATAGGGATTCTATGGTTTTATGTCACCCTATGGAGCAGTCAGATCCAGGAAATATCCCACAAAAATACACAAATCTGCTACAAGTTCCACGCTATCCAACCAATTCTCACTGCTTTAACATCCGATTAGCACAAGTTTCACTGATACCGGATTGTCCTTGTCAACTTTGTGGACTCAAAATGGATGCCAGCCTCTTGCTCAGCCTGCATTGTATATTCTAGTTTCAGTAAGTAGTCTCACAACACCAGGTTAAACTCCAACAGGTTTATTTGATAGCACGAGCTTTCGGAGCACTGCCCCTTCATCAGGTGAGTGAAGAGTTTGGTTCACAAACAGGGCACATATAGACACACTCAATTACAAGATAATGGTTGGAATGCAAGTCTTAACAGGTAGTCAAGTCTTTGCAGGTGCAGACAATGAGAGTGAAGAGAGGGTTAAGCACAGGTTAAAGAGGCGTGAATTGTCTCCAGCCAGGATAGTTAGAGAGATTTTGCAGGCCCAGGCAAGTCGTAGGGGCTACAGATAGTGTGACATGAACCCAAGATCCCAGTTGAGGCCGTCCTCGCTATCAGTTTCTGCTCAGCGATTCTGCGTTGTCGTGAAGGCCGCCTTGGAGAACACTTACCCAAAGATCAGAGGCTGAATGCCCTTGACAGCTGATGTGTTCCCCAACAGGAAGGGAACACTCCTGACTGGTGATTGTCGAGCGGTGTCCATTCATTCGTTGTCGTAGCGTCTGCATAGTCTCGCCAATGTACCATGCCTCGGGACATCCTTTCCTGCAGTGTATCAGGTAGACAATGTTGGCCGAGTCACAAGAGTATGTATCAAGTACCTGGTGAATGGTGTTCTCACACGAGATGATGGCATCCGTGTCGATGATCCGGCAAGTCTTGCAGAGGTTGCTATGGCAGGGGTGTGCGGTGTCGTGGTCACTGTTGTCCTGAAGGCTGTGTAGTTTGCTGCGTACAATGGTCTGTTTGAGGTTGCGCGGTTCTTTGAAGGCAAATAGTGGACGTGTGGGGATGGCCTTGGTGAAATGTTCGTCTTCATCGATGACATGTTGAAGGCTTTGGAGAAGATGTCGTAGCTTCTCCGCTCCGGGGAAGTACTGGATGACGAAGGGTACTCTGTTCGCCATGTCCCGTGTTTGTCTTCTGAGGATGTCTGTACAGTTTTTCTCTGTGGCACAGCAGTACTGTCAATCGATGAGTTGAGCACCATATCCTATTCTTACGAGGGCGTCTTTCAGCGTCTGTAGGTGTCTGTTGCACTCCTCATCTGAGAAGATCCTGTATATACGGAGGGCTTGTCCGTAGGGGATGGCTTCTTTAACGTGTTTCGGGTGGAAGCTGGAGAAGTGGAGCATTGTGAGGTTATCCGTGGGCTTGAGGAACAGTGAGGTGCTGAGGTGACCGTCCTTGATGGAGATGCGTGTCCAAGAATGCAACCGATTCCAGAGAGTAGTCCATGGTGAGTCTGATGGTGGGATGGAACTTTATGTCATCATGTAGTTGTTTCAGTGATTGTTTGCCATGAGTCCAAAGGAAGAAAATGTCATCAATGTATCTAGTGTATAGCGTCGGTTGAAGGTCCTGTGCGGTGAAGTAGTCTTGTTCGAACCTGTGCATGTTGACGTGCGAATTTGGTCCCCATGGCTGTTCCATGTGTCTGGATGAAGGACTGGTTGTAGAAGGTGAAGACATTGTGAGCCAGGATGAAGTGAATGAGTTGTAGAATTGCATCTGGAGATTGGCAGTTGTCGGCGTTGAGTACTAAGGCAGTTGCAGCAATGCTGTCGTTGTGGGGGATACTGGTGTACAGTGCCGAGACATCCATTATGACCAGGAGTTTTCCTGGTTCAACTGCTCCACGGGTGCTGAGTTTCTGTAAGAAGTCTGTCGTGTCGCGACAGGAGCTGGACGTTCTTTGTACAATGGGTTTCAGGTTGCCCTCGACGTAGCCAGAGAGGTTCTCACACAGGGTCCCATTGATGGGACAGCCGGGTGTGTTGGCCTTATGTATCTTCGGGAGGCAGTAGAGATCTCCAACGCGAGGTGTACGTGGGATGAGATCACAGAGGGTGCTCTGAAGGTCCGGATCAAAGGTCTTGATCAGTCTGTTGAGTTGACAGGTATGTTCTTTGGTTGGATCTGCAGGTAACTGTCTGCAGTATTCCTCGTTGTTCAGTTGTCGGTACACTTCTTTGTAGCAATCCGTTCTGTTCAGTATGATGGTGGCCCCTCCTTTGCTGGTTTGATGACAATGTTGCGGTTGGTCTCGAGACCATGGATGGCGTTGCGTTGTACTTGGGTGACATTCTTGTGAGTGCGGCTGATGAATCTGGCATTGATGCACCTCCCGACAGCTTGGGCATACATGTCAAGTCGAGGGCAGCGGCGTTCCGGAGGAGTCCAATTTTTCCTCTTTGGTCGCTGCACCGTGGCTCTCTGTCGGCTGTTCTGGGGTTCATTGGCTGTCTCATCCGCTTCGCTGTTGGCCTCTTGAGGTTTGTGGAAAAACTCCCGGAGCCTCATTCGCCTAATGAATTCCTCTGTGTTCGCTACGAGGCTGATGGTGTCCACTTTGGTGGTGGGGCAAAAATTGAGCCCTCAGCTGAGAACTTCGATTTCGTCTGGTTGAAGTGCGTAATTCGACAAGTTGACAATGGACTTCCCTGCGGTTGTACTGTTTTCTACTGTGGTACCGGGGGAGGCTTGGTTGCTGCTGGTGATGATGCAGAGTTTCTCAAGTTTCCTGTTCTTGGTATGCATGTAGATGGCGTAGTTCTGTTGTCTCGTCTGCTTGGCAGTGTTTCGTAGCTGGTCTGCGTCCTGAACGCAAGTTGAGAATATGGACTCTATCTTGGTTTCCAGGTTGCGGCGTCTGCTGTAGAGATGGTATATGAGGTGGTTAAGGAGTGTGAGAGAGGTGTGACAGCAAAGTCTCTCTGCGTGGTCTGTTATAGGTTTTCCTGAATGGGTTGGTGATCTGTAGTCATTTCGGTATTTTGTCTGCTTTCTTGCATCTTTGTAGAAACTTGATGTGTGTCGATATGCGCGATCTGCTTGGAGATCCTCTCCACTTTGAGCCGCCGGTTTGCGGTGTCAGTGGTAACCATGATGTGGAGTTGCCGGCATTGGACTGGGGTAGGCACAGTAAGTAGTCTCACAACACCAGGTTAAAGTCCACCAGGTTAGAGGCCAACATTGTCTACCTGATACGCTGCAGGAAAGAATGTCCCGAGGCACTGTACATTGGCGAGACCATGCAGATGCTACGACAACGGATGAATGGACACCGCTCGACAATCACCAGACAGGAGTGTTCCCTTCCTGTCGGGGAACACTTCAACAATCAAGGCATTCAGCCCCTGATCTTCGGGTAAGCTTACTCCAAAGCGGCCTTCACGACACACGACAACGCAGAATCGCTGAACAGAAACTGATAGCCAAGTTCCGCACACGAGGACGGCCTCAACCAGGATCTTGGGTTTGTGTCACATTATCTGTAACCCCCTTGCCTGGGCTTGCAAAATCTCCCTAACTGTCCTGGCTGGAGACAATTCACACCTCTTTAACCTGTGCTTAACCCTCTCTCCATTCACATTGTCTGCACCTGTAAAGACTTGATTACCTTTTAGACTCACATTCCAACTATTATCTTGTAATTGAGTTTGTGTCTATATATGCCCTGTTTGTGAACCGAACTCTTCATTCACCTGATGAGGGGGCTTCGCTCCGAAAGCTCGTGCTACCAAATAAACATATTGGACTTTAACCTGATGTTGAGAGACTACTTACTGTACCTACCCCAGTCCAACGCCGGCAACTCCACATCATTCTAGTTTCACACCAATCTTTAGGATTTGTCTGTGACTCTGCGACAGCACATATTTAAACCTGAAGACTTTTGTTGACTACCATCCCCATAAGTGACCATGCAAGACCCAGCCTTGGACTTGTCCTCTATTATTTGTAGCTACCTGATTCCCCTGTATTGACCCAGAGCAGGTTCCAAGGCCATGTTCAGCCCAATGCCTCCTACTACTATGTAAGCTGAGCTGGTTTAACCCTTGTCTTTAATGCACTGTTTATCCAATATGTTAATGAATATTTGTATTTACAAATGTTGTAAACATTTCAAACTCAAGGTGAGGGGAATTCTCCATCCACAAGACTGGCAACACAACACCGTGCCTCACGTCCCAACCTGACACATCAAATAGTAGAGACATACATGCGACTATGTAGGATGGCACAGTGACACAGTAGTTAGCACTGCTGCCTCACAGCACCAGGGACCTGGGTTCGATTCCTGGTTTGGGTCCCTGTCCATGTGGGGTTATGATGTGGAGATGCCGGCGTTGGACTGGGGTGAACACAGTAAGAAGTCTCACAACACCAGGTGTTGTGAGACTTCTTACTATGTGGGGTTTGCACATTCGCCCCGCGTCTGTGTGGGTTTTCTCCGGGTGCTCCAGTTTCCTCCCACAGTCCAAAGATGGTTAGGTGGATTGGTCATGCTAAATTGACCCTTAGTGCCAGGGGGATTAGCAGGGTAAATACATGGGGTTACGGAGATAGGGCCTGTGGTCGGTGCAGACTCGATGGGCCAAACGGCCTTCTTCTGCACTATAGGAATTCTATGAGCTTTACTTGCTTTGAAATGCTCTTCAAATTATCAGATTATTATGTAAAACAAGAAACAGTAACTTTTCTTTTGCTTCACCGCGATTTTGTTTAAATGCTTTATTTGGTCAGATCAGAGATAGGCTCCACATTTTCTGTTTGACTATATTTTTAAAGCATCAATACAAGTAACATTTAAAGTTTAAAAGCTTCACTGGTTGCAGATTATACATGCTGTGCTTAATATGCATGAATGATGGTTAAATTAGCTTTCCTTGAATCTCAAGTGTTTGTACTGACTTCCAGTAATCTACTTTTTACTTATTATCTACTCCAACGAGATTGGAGGGAAATTTGAGCCCGACTTGAGAATTGGCAAAATAGGTATAGGAACAGGCACACTCTTGGGTCTTAATTTTCGTTGATTGAGGAAATTCGAGGTCTTTATCATCCACTTGAATTGCATATAATTTCATGCTCTAATTATATCATCAGTAGAGATACAACATACATTGATTTTTGAGTCACTTAGACTTCTTTCTACAATGTAGTACTCAAAAGGTACAAGTTTATTTCTGCATTAAAGTAGTGCACTATTTATTTATGCAATTTATTTTTAATCCATTCTAAACTTATCAGGTATATCCATAAAATATATTTCTGCATATAAAATCTCAAGTCCACATTGCCAATTATATCTGCATGCTGATTCTGCAAATGAGAGCTTATTTTACAGTTACACAGAAACAATTAGAACAAGTAACATTCAAGGTTTCTACCACAAGTTGTGAAGGACACAATTTTCATTCACTTGATAGATTCACCATTAGTACTTAATGTATGTCTAACATATTGGGTATGCCTTTGGAGGATGATCCCTATCTATCACAAAACTGCAAAATATCATAGTGACATCCTCATATAAATTTCTGACCAAAACTACTTAACTTCCTAACATATAAATTCATAAGTGAATATCAATTGACAGAATGACCAAAAAAGCTAAAATGACAGTTATAATGTTTCATATGTTTGCATGCATACAAAAATGTGAAGAACCAATCATTCTTTGCAAACTAAAGTTTCTTCTACTTCTTCAAAGAGAATTTCCCTTGAAAAATAGCTCTAATTCATTTTTAAAGCAAAGTGTGACACTCAACCTACTGTTAAAATATTATGGAATTCTCAAAATAGTTATTATTCAGGATTAGTAGTTTGCTCCATTTCCACCAACTCCATCAGGATGTCACCACCAAACGCATTCCCCACCCCCACCCTTTCAGCATTCTTAAGGGATGTTCCCTCTATGATATGCTGGTCTGCATCTCAGTCATTGCCATCCCAAGGCAAACACTCTCCCCTCTCTTTACCATTCAAAGCCCCAAACACTCCTTCCAGCTAAATCTAGTTCATTCCTCATAATGTGGTCTCCACTACACTGAGAAAACCAAACATAGATTAAGCCGAACGTCTCTGTTCAGCCAATAAGCATGATGCCAGATTTCTTGTGGCCTGTCTTTCTAATTTTCCACCTTGTTCTCACACTGACATCTCCGTCCTTGGCCTTCTGCAGTGAACTCAATGTAAACTTAAAGAATAGCACCTCATTTTTCAATTACGTACTTTACAGCCTTCCAAGCTCAACACTGAGTCAACAATCTCAGACTATAATCTCTGCCCTTGTTTCAGCTTTTCACTCATTTTTGCTGCATCTCTGGTCTCGGCATGTTTCTTTTCTGTCCCATTTGATCTAGGAATACTCTTCGTTCATTCAATTTCTCCTGTCTTACACCCTGTCACAGACCTTCCTTGTACTTATCCCACCTATCCCATGGTTCAAAACCATTACTAATTTTTCCCACTCCTGATGAAAGATTACAGACTTGAAATTTTATCTTCTTTTCTCTTCACAGCTGCTGCCTGACCTGCCGAGTATGTCTAGTATCTTCTGATTTCATTTTGGATTCCAACTATTCAGCTTTTCTAGAATTTCTTGTTTATTTCACATTCATTATTTTACAGGCATTATTTTCAATTAACAATGTTTTCTGTGTGATTTCTACAGTTTTTAACACATACTAATATTTGCCAGGGATTTTAAAAATGTCCAAATTCACTGTCCATAGGAAAGAAAGAAAACAGCAATGGAACAAGTTAAAGGGCAAAACAAATAATTAGAATTCAAGATTAAGGAACAAGTAATATGTGCACTATCTAGAATCACAGAAACTCGACAGTGCAGAAGGAGGCCATTCAGCCCATCAAGTCTGCAGTGGCCTTCTGAGAGCATCCTACTACCCAGGCCCACTCACTGCCCTATCCCGTAACCCCACATACTTATCCTACTAATCTCTATAACCTACAGATCTCAGGACACTAAGGGGCAATTTATCATGACCAATCCACCTAACTTGCATATCTTTGGAGGAAACGTGGGAGGAAACTGGAGCATCCGAAGGAAATTCATACAAGGCTGGAATTGAATCCAGATCGATAATTTAGGACAAAACTAATAGTCACTTGGGCTAATGCACGTGAATTAAGGAAAGCAAGCATGAATTTATTAAGGTGAAACAGTGTTTAACTAACTGTGTTTGAAACGCACTTCCCCTTGAAGTGGGGAAAGCTTGATCATTGAATATTTTTAAAGCGGAGGGTAGACAGATTCGTGACTTGCAGGACAGTCAAAGGTTATTGGGGGTAGACGCGGATGTGGTGTTGAGGTCACAATCAGATCAGCTACGATCTAATTGAATGGCGAAGCAGGCTTGAGGGGCTAAACAGCTTACTCTTGTTCTTAATGTGATTGTTTGTATGAATTTTCACGCCTGTTTGCCTTCAGACTCGTCCCCATTATCCTGCAAATCACACACAACTTTTTTTACTATCTATCAGCATACGCTGCATTCTGGTATTAAAAATAAAATTTATATAGATGTCTGGAAATTTACTTTGCCATCTGGTTCTTTACCAATATTTTTGCATAACTTCCATGAGTTAGGCAAAGAACAAATCAATGTGACACAGGAGAGTCAAAGGAATTACATTTTTAAAATTTTAAAACAATGCACACACAGTGAGATTATTAGTAAACAATATATTATCACTTTAATCAAGCTAGAATACAGAATAGCAAAATGATTGCAGTCCACATATGAATGACAAGATATTATAATTGTATTCAAAAATATGCTGTGTGTTGGTTTTGAGGATCAGAATTTGAATTTCACTACTTGATAATTCAAGTACATGAACATTTAAGCATGTAATGATAGTAATTTTGTTACATATTTACATTTGAAAATAGAGAATTGCATACAATCTTAATGCAATAAAACGAATTAACATTTTGGTGAATTTTCCTTTTATTCAAATACAAATTGAAAATATAGTCTTACATTAGAAAGTTACTGAACACTGATAAAAGCCACTAAACTGACTGAATGCTTCAACAAGGACAAAGTGTTTTATCTCCATTGGAAAGTTTCCTCTTCACATCCTTATTTGTTAAGCTAAAATATGCAGCTTTTTGACGATGATGCAAACATGGAGGATTTTAAACAAACACTTGAAATTGATCCACATCAATTACTTTAAAATGTACAAATATATTAAGTGATGGCCCATTTGCTTCGTTTGGGTGGGGGGGGGGGAACCACAGGCAAGATTTTCTGGCTCCACCCACCACTGGGATCTTTTGGTTGCACCAAAAGTCAATAGGAGTGAGAGGGGGGCACAAATTAAGGAGCGTGCAAAAGCATGAAAATAAATTTTGTTTCTCCCGAGTGCTCCAGCCATTCACCAAGTTACAAGATTTTGTGGGAATCCTTCCATTAGCTTCTGACATTGCTTCAAAAGCACACGACTGCAACTTCTCAGCTCAAGCTGCTCCTTGTTCAGGTTTGGACTACGTTTGTTCAGTGTGCTTCGGGGCTCATTGCCTACACTAATGGGGTTATTGTAGACCTCTTCCTCTAGCTCCAAGCTGGGCAAGTCTCTTTAATGCTCAAACTGTCTTTCAAAACAGAGCACAAGCTTCCCCCTGCATTTCATACCTTGAACAAAAGACTTGGTATCTACTCACCTTAAGGTGCAGGTCTGGCTAATATACATTTATTTTGTTCTCTCAATTTTCAGTGAGTTATAAACTACACAAAACCAAAAGGTGCAAACATTGTGATATTTCTGGGTTCATAGGGAAGTCTGAACTTGATCCCAAAAGTTCTGCTATCCTCTTCTTCAAGGCAATGAAAAAACCTTAGCCCTGTCTCCAAGTAGAAATGTTAATTAGCTATCTTTGACCACAACAGTCTTTCATCTCGGAAACAAAGGGGAAGGTTTCAGTACAATGGTTTACAATTTTGAAACTGTGCACGCTTCGGAGAGATTATGAACTTAAGGACATTAGCAGCAGTTGTGAATGCTCTCAAACATAATGGTCATCTTCCTTTCAGCAACACAATTTGAGTCTTTTTCATAGAAATCATAGAAACCCTACAGTGCAGAAGGAGGCCATTCGGCCCATCGAGTCTGCACCGACCACAATCCTACCCAGGCCCTACCCCCACATATTTTACCCACTAATCCACGCATCCCAGGACTCTAAGGGGCAATTCTTTTTTTAACCTGGCCAATCAACCTAACCCACACATCTTTGGACTGTGGGAGGAAACCGGAGCACCCGGAGGAAACCCACGCAGACACGAGGAGAATGTGCAAACAGACAGTGACCCGAGCCGGGAATCGAACCCGGGACCCTGGAGCTGTGAAGCAGCAGTGCTAGCCACTGTGCTACATCTTTACTAATTACCACCCAGCTTTTATAATCAGCTAGACTCCAGTACTAATCAAATACAAAATAGGGCGACATGGTGGCACAGTGGTTAGCATCGCTGCCTCACAATGCTAGGAACCCGGGTTCAATTCCAGCCTTGGTTGACTGTCTTGTGTGGAGTTTGTATGCTCTCCCCGTGTCTGCATGGATTTCCTCCGGGTGCTCCCGTTTCCTCCCACAATCCAAAGATGTGTGGGTTAAGTGGAATGGCCATGCTAAAAAATTGCGCCTCAGTGTCAAGGGGATTAGTAGGGTAAATACTTGGAGTTAATATTTAGGGGAGGCGATGGCCTAGTGATATTATTGCTAGACTAGTAATCCAGAAGCTCAGCTAATGTTCTGGGGACCCGGGTTTGAATCCTGCCACGGCAGATGATGGAACTTGAATTCAATAAAAAATATCTGGAATTAAGAATCTACTGATGACCATGTCGATTGTCGGAAAAACTATCTGTCCTTTAGAGAAGGAAATCTGCTGTGCTTACCTGATCTGGCCCACATGTGACTCCAGAGCCACAGCAATGTGGTTGATTCTCAACTGCCACCTGAAATGACCTAACAAGCCACTCAGTTCTAGGGCAACTAGGGATGGGCAATAAATGCTGATCAGCCAGTGACGCCTATATCCCACAAATTAATTTTTAAAATGGACAAAAACAACAGTAATTGGATATCTGCAATTAGTAGCATTATAAAAACTGATGTAAAATAGTTTTTCTTGATCAAATATCTTTTTCAACAGCAATCGTCAATAATGATACAAGACTGTTATGCAATATGCTAATAACCCAAGTAAGCTACTTTAGGTTACAGAATTAAGTTACAGAATTTAGAAATTGCTGAGCAAATGAAGGCAATTGCCTTAAATGATGCCCATACACTCTCATTCTTTCAGAGATGGATAAGTAGCAAAAATTGAGTCAATGAAAGACAGTAAGAGAAAGACTTTGTGGGATACAATATAGTAGGTCTGAAAACGTCAGCTCTTTATTACTGCACTATTCACCAAGTTGGAGAATACACCATAAAATTGGCATTTTATAGATAATGCTTAGAAAATAAAGATAACACAGCATAAAAACATTAAAATTGACTTTTGCCCACAGGCAGTGGAATCACATATTACCCCTCTAAAATAAAGGCCACTTAAAGTGCTCTTTGTCATTCTACCTCAAAGATGTCTTCTGTCACAAATGAGAGAAACTTGAAAGAAAAGTAATTTAGCTCAAAGCAAATTTTGTCTGGTCAACTGCAGTTTCAAAACATGAAGGGCATTTACTGTACAGTAGTGAAGCTGCAGATATTTTGAAAGCATTTTCCCAATAATTTATTGAATTTCTTGATGCACTGAGAGCTGCCAATGATGTTTGGGTTATGAGCACAGTCCAAATCAAAATTCTGCTTGGGCATTCTGACCTCATTAAAGCTCAGTGCATCTTTCAGTTTGAAGAGATCACTTGAACACGCCAATAATCCCACCGACAGATTACAAGTCTGGTCAGTTCAAGCAGCTTTGTCAGAGAAACACAGGAGTCCATTGAGCCAATCATGTCTGTGCCAGCAGAAAATGAGCTATCCAACCTGGTCCCACTCTCCAGTTCTTCATCTGTAACCTTGTAGGTTACGGTACATAAAGTGCATATCCAAATATTCAAATTGGATGAGGGTTTTGTCTGTACAACCCTTTCAGGCAGAAAACTCCAGACCCCACCACCCTCCCCCCCACCCCCCTTTCCCCCCATCAGCCACTGCATGAAACCAGTTTTTTTCCATTCCCCTCCCATCACAGAGGATGGTGAATATTTGGAACGCACTGCCTGAGGACGTCGTGGGAGCAGGTACGATTGTGGCATTTAAGGGGCAACTAGACGAATACATGAATAGGATTGGAATGAAAGGGTACAGACTCCATAAGTGCATACGGTTTTAGTTTAAGCAGGCATCATGATCAGCGCAGGCTTGGAGGGCCGAAGAACCTGTTCTTGTGCTGTACTTTTCTTTGTTCTTTGTTGTTCTAATCATTTTGCCAATTAGTTTAAACCTATGCCCTGTTGTAAAGGGAAATAGGTCCTTCCTGTCGACTCTAGCGAGACCACACAATTTTAAGCACCAGAGTTATATCACCCCCTTCACCTCATTTATTCCAAAAGAAACAATTCCAGTCTCTATAGAAATATAGAAAATATTTTGGGGGCCATTCGGTCCCTCAAGACTGCTCCACCGTAATAGGGTAGAGTAGCAATTTGAGTAATGATAACCAGGAAGGGACAGAGGGCACAAACGTAAAACAGTGCACCAGCAGATACAGCCGGAGAGTGCACAAATGGCAAAAAGACAAAATTAAAGGCTCTGTACATGAATTCATGCAGCATTCACCACAAACTGTGTGAATTGTTGGCACAGATAGAAATAAGTAAGACAGACCTGATTATTACAGAGATATGGTTGCAGGGTCACCCAAGTTGATTGATTTCAAAAAATAGGAAGCTAGAAAAAGGTGGCAGGGTTGTTCTGTTAATTTGATATGTTATTAGTAAAGTAGTGAGAAATTACCTTGGCTTGAAAGAGCAACAAGTAACATCAGTTTGGGTAGAGATAAGAAATAGTAAACAAAGAACAAAGAAAATTACAGCACAGGAACAGGCCTTTCGGCCCTCCAAGCCTGCACCGACCATGCTGCCCGACTTAACTAAAACCACTTACCCTTCCGGGAACCATATCCCTCGATTCCCATCCTATTCATGTACTTGTCAAGACACCCCTTAAAAGTCACTACCGTATCCACTCCCATTACCTTCCCCGGCAACAGGTTTCAGGCACCCACCACCCTCTGTGTACAAAATCTGCCTCGTACATCTCGTTTAAACCTTGCACCTCGTACCTTAAACCTGTGCCCCCTAGTAATTGACTCTTCTACCCTGAGAAAAAGCTTCTGACTATCCACTCTGTCCATGTCTCTCAATCTTCTAGACCTCAACCTCCGTCATTTTAGTGAGAACAAACCAAGTTTCTCCAACCTCTCCTCATAGCTAATGCCCTCCATACCAGGCAACATCCTGGTAAATCTTCTGTACCCTCTCCAAAGCCTCCACATCCTTCTGGTAGTGTGGTGACCAGAATTGAACACTATATGCCAAGTGCGACCTAACTAAGGTTCTATAAAGCTGCAACATGACTTGCCAATTTTTAAACTCAATGCCCCGGCCAATGAAGGCAAGCATGCCTTATGCCTTCTTGACTACCTTCTCCACCTGCATTGCCACTTTCAGTGACCTGTGTATCTGCACATCCAGATCCCTTTGCCTATCAATACTCCTAAGGGTTCTGCCATTTACTGTATATTTCCTATCTGAATTAGACCTTCCAAAATGCATTACCTCATTTGTCTGGATTAAATTCCATCTGCCATCTCTCCGCCCAAGTCTCTAACCATCCTATATTCTGCTGTATCCTCTGGTGGTCCTCATTGCTATCTGCAAATCCACCAACCTTTGTGACGTCCGCAAACTTACTAATCAAACCAGTCACATTTTCCTCCAAATCATTTATATATATATCACAAACAGCAAAGGTCCCAGCACTGATCCCTGAGGAATGCGACTTGTCACAGCCCTCCATTCAGAAATGCACCCTTCCACTGCTATCCTCTGTCTTCTTTGACTGAGCCAGTTTTGTATCCACCTTGCCAGCTCACCTCTGATCCCATGCGACTTCACCTTCTGCACCAGTCTGCCATGAGGGATCCTGTCAAAGGCCTTTCTGAAGTCCATGTAGACAACATCCACTGCCCTACCCTCATCAATCATCTTTGTCTCTTCCTCAAAAAACTCGATCAAGTTCGTGAGACACGACCTCCCTCTAATACGTCCTCTCACTAATACGTCCATTTAATTCCAAGTGGGAATAAATCCTGTCTCGAAGAATCCTCTCCAATAATTTCCCTACCACTGATATAATGCTCACCGGCCTGTAATTACCTGGATTATTCTTGCTACCCTTCTTAAACAAAGGAACAACATTGGCTATTCTCCAATCCTCTGGGACCTCCCCTGTAGCCGCTGAGGATACAAAGATTTCTCTCAAGGCCCCAGCAATTTCCTCCCTTGCCTCTCTCAGTATTCTGGGGTATATCCCATCAGGCCCTGGGGACTTGTCTACCTTAATGTTTCTCAAATACCCCAATACCACCTCCTTTTTGATCTCAACATGACTCAAACTATCTACGCACCCTTTCCCAGACTCATCATCATCCACCAAGTCCTTCTCTTTGGTGAATACTGATGCGAAGTACTCATTTAATACCTCGCCCATTTCCTCTGGCTCCACGAATAGATTGCCTCCCTTGTCCTTGAGTGCCAACCCTCTCGCTCTTTATATATGTATAAAAAGCCTTGGGATTTTCCTTAAAGGTCACTAGTGGTAATAATTTATTGACCCATAACATGCGTTACACTCAAGGACACGTAAAACACAAAGAAATCAACAGGGCATGTCAGAAAAGTATGGTAATAACCATGGGTAACTTTAATCTATATGAGGATTGGGAAAATCAGTTTGGCAGAGGTAGCATGGAACGCGAGTTCATTGAGGATATTTGGAACAATTTCTCAAAGCAGTATTTGCCACAGCCAACCAGGTAAGGAGTAATGAGACATGATTCATCAATAACTTCATAGTAAAGGCAACAGCGATAACATGATTGAATTTCATGTTCAGTGTGAAGTGGGGGGGGGGGGGGAAAGAGTCTAGAACTACTGTTTTAAAGGGTATGAAAACAGACGTAGGTAAAATGAAACAAGGAAACTAGGTTAAAATGTAGAGCAGTAGAGTTGCAGTGGTGACATTTAATAATTCTCAGCGAAGACTTAGCCCAGTGGGGGAAAAAATCTTTCAGAAGGAGATATCGTCCATGGCTGAATAAGGAAATTAAGAATAGTATCAAATACTCCCCGAGAAGGATGTACCATCCTGGCTGAATAAGGATAGTATCAAACCGAAAGAAATAGGTCTACAAATCTGCAAAGATTAGTGATAGGTCAGAAGATTGGTCGAATTTTAAGAATCAAAGAAGAATGTCGAAAAAAAAGAACGAGAAAGTGGAATGAGAGAGAAAGCTAGCTCATCATAAAAGCTGATAGTAATAGTTTCTACAAGTAACTAAATAGGAAAAGAATAACTAAAGCTAGTGCTGGCCCTCCAGAAGTAAATTTGGGGAATTGAGAATGGAAAACAAGGAAATGAGCATTTAACAGGTAGTGTGTGTTTGTCTTCACTGTAGAAGACTGAGAAAACTCCCAAGGATATCTGAAAAAAGAGATGAACAGGAGGAACTTTAAACAATCACCATAACCAGGTAAAGGATGCTTTCAAATGATTAGGCCTAAAGGCTGACAAGTCCTCAGTAGGTGGCCTGCATTCTAATGGCTTAAAAGAAGTGACTGTAGAGATACTGGGTGCATTCTAAAATTGCTGAGATTGCTAATGCAACACTTGCATGCAAGAAAGAAGCGAGGCAGAAAGCTGTAAACCACAGGCCAGTTAGCCTAGGGAAATTTCTGGAATCCAGTTAAGCAGGGGGAGTGAAATGTAAAAGTAGCAGAATTTTAGCACAGCTATACAAAACTTTGATGAGACCACACCTGGAATATTGTGTACAGTTTTGGTCTCTCTATTGAAAAAAAGATATAACTGCATTAGAATCAGTTCAATGGTGGTTTTCTCAACTACTTTTGGTTAGAAGCATTTCACAGAAGGTTCACTTGACTCCTTTGCGACGAGGGGCTTATCTTACGTGGAAGGCTTGGACAGGTTGAGCCAATGCGCATTAGGTTTTAGAAGAATGAGAGATGATCTCATTAAAACATACAAGATCCTGAGGGGATTTGATATGGTACATACGAAAGGATGTTTCCACTGGTCGGGGAGACGGGAACCATCAGACACAACAAAATAAGAGGTCTACCATTACAGATGGAGATGTTGCAAAATTCTCTCTCAAAGGGTAGCTTTTGAAAGCAGTGCACACTGCGCCATTGAATTTATTCAAGGCAAAGTGAAACAGCTTTTTGATAAGACAAGCAGACAGTAAAGTGGAGTTGAGAAACAATAAGGTCAGCGTGATATTATTGAGTGGCGGAGCAGGCTCAAAGGGTTGAACACCTACTCCTTTTCCCAACTCTTATGTTCCTTTGTCCCTCGCCCTAACAATTTGAATTCCTTCCAAGTTCAAGAATTGGGCGACGCATAATAACTCATTATTGCTGCATTAGCAGCAGCTCTGGTAGATCAAGTCACTGCTTCCAAATAGGGTTGAGAATCAAATAGCTTGCACTGTGCTGATAGTCGAATAAGCTGCCAAAAGCAGGATTTGAGATTTCCAAATGTGATCTTCCCAGCCCTCCTCTGATGATGCAATCAGGGTCACGCCCAGGAAGGGCATAAGTCTTATTAGCACAAATTAGAGTATATTTTAATATTAGTGGGCCTAATACCACTACTTCTGCCTTCACCGTATCCTCACATCCAGCCGGCCTGACATCACATTGATGCGAATTACTACTGGCTCGCAAAAGAAAAACCAATCGTGCTGACCACGCTGGGGACACCCAGCTAAGTATGGCCCTGGTCGTGACAGACATGCCTGGGCAATGTCCGGACACTGCTCTCTGGCACCCTAGCAGTATATCCTTTTTTTGGGGGGGGGGGGGGGGGGGCGGCGGCGGCATCTGGAGAGACACAGAGTCTGAACCTGACACTCTGACAAATTTTGGGAAAATTCTGATCATTTTCTCTGCATGACTGAAAGCAGAAGGAGTATTCTGAACTTCTCAATATCTTCCTCAGTTTGTGAAATAAATCAGACTGAAGTCTGCCATCTTCATCATAATAACACATGTAAAAGGGTGGTGGGGTAGCATGTGAAAAGTGGTTAAATTAGACATGTCTTTGAAGTGAGGGCTCAGCCAAAAGTGGCATCAGAAACTTTATCCCAAGGCAATGTAGAGGCCAATGAAAATGACAATTTGAATCTGACTTCGTGATGTTATGGTATTCTCTTTTGTCATTCCTTCTCAGTAAAATGTCCTATTGATGGATCACTCAATCCTGCATGAAGAATGGGGTATGTCAATAACATGGGGAACATAAAGGAGAGCTAAAAGCCCGATTTTAAAATTGAATTGGCAAATTTCAGGAAGTTAACTATCTAGAACGTTTGTCCATTGAAAGTACATTACTGAATTGATTTAGAGAATTTGAAAACACATACTTTTTTCTGCCACAAGAACATTGTTGCACTTGTTTCATGCAAGGACAACTGGAGAAAAAGTGAAATTCAGGAATTTGTTTCAGTACAAATTGAATAATCATGTGGAATAGGCTTCCAACAAGGGTAATGGAAGAATAAACGGAGAAGAGTTCTAAAAGTGACTGGAAAACTTACGCAAATAAGATTCAGGTTTACTCGATTTATTAGACTGAATTTATCAAGAAAGTTTTGTGGAGGTTTAAATGGGTTAGGTAGATGGACCAATGACCTGCTTTACAATGATTGGACGTTTTTATGCATCCATTAAATCAGTGACAATGAAAAAATCCCTGAGAAATGTGTGCTGCATAATAACACTGCTGGAAACCAACTGTAAAGCTCATTGCTAACAATGTATACTCCAAATAATTTTGTTTTCTACTTTTATATTAAGACAACAGACAATGTGCATGGATGAAACATGCGGAAAATATTATGAAACTACTGGTGAAGCTTAACCTGACAATGTGCAGGCAACCATAGTACTGAGTATTGATGTTTTGAGATTAGCAGTGGATTCATTGTTAACTAAATTTGCAATAGATTGCAAATGATCTGAAAAAGTTCTACCTTTTCAAACTTAACACTGCATGTTACTTTTAAGCCCTACTATGTTCTTTTCCTTGGTGTCATCGGAATTCATAAATGATTCCTTCATTTTTGCACAGGTATCCAATAATAACTATATAAGTCAATTCTGATGCTAATAGTGTTAGAACTATTTACACAGCATTTAATGATTTTTGTCTCCTTTTAGCGGGAATACAAATGATTAATTGCAGCAGGGCTTTGTTCTGTACTTCTCAAACTCCAGAGACCAACTCATTTTGATTTTTCCAGTTGTCCGGGAACTTATCCTCCCTAATACGAATAAGTTCTAGTCCATATTAGGTACAGCTCCTTTATAAAGTAAATCCCAGATTAATGATTTATTGTACACCTAATGACTATTCTGGAGAATATGCCACTCTCCACTTTCCTAGCATTTGACAAACATTGCTTGCCAGATTCTTGCATGATTAAAAGACAATGTGGTAACATTATACTGGTACTGTAAAAAAAAGATGGTACTTACCAGAAGTGCCATTACTAAGCGACTTCAGGGTGCTGATTAAATCATTTATTATTTTTATAGCCCACTCCACTTTGTAGATAATTACAATAGACACTTGCATTTCAACAGCATTCCATTCACTTCAATGGCATTCCATTCCAGGCAAAACCAATCTGGTTTGTTTCCAGACCAGTTGATCACCTTCCACCTGCTAAAAGATACGCTAATAATGCAAGGTGACACTGCACTGCAGTCCTTCAAGCAAACCCATCAATCATTTATTGCTGAACCACAAGGCATACGTTTCACAATCTATTGTCTGTTTTTTTCATTATAAGCTGGGAATTATATTGATGTATTAGTTTACTTCAGTAGCTGGGGTAGTTTCTAAGATTGAAGCAATGTATTGGTTACAACGATTCAGAGGAAATACATAATGACTTTTGGATCAATAGATGTGTAAAGATGAAGACAGTTAAATTGCCCACGAAGAGGAAGTCTTATCAATTAATAGTATTTAAATAGGAATTACATCCTTTTCCCCATTAAAATTGCCCAAAATTCTGCCCTTGGAAGCAACATAACGATGGCCGATGGCATTAGGTCAATTCAGCTAAAGCTCACATCTCAAAAAAGGTAAAGAAAAAACAGAAATATGCGCAGGTTCAAACAATTGTAAGAAATTAGTATTGACTAGAGAGGGATGCCTTACACAATAACACTCAAGTAATTATGGGTAGGATTGTGTTCGAAAATCAAACAAACATTAAAGCCAACATCAAGATCAATGTTAAATGTATCACTTCGAATTTGACATGCACATTAAGACATCTACCATCAATTCAACATGTTGGTAATAAGTTTAAAACTAGTTCAGAACATAGCATAAATACAAATAAAATCTAAAGCTCAGAAAGCTGTGATGCCAATTAGTTAATTTAGATCTTTACATGTCATTATTGAGTGGTTCCAACTCAAAAGTGTCATTTCAAAGGAATGTAACTTGCTCTCTTTTTTAGGTTCAAACGCCGAACACAAAGCCGCAAATTAAGCGTCAACAATAATTTCCCAATTACTAAGCATATCGGAAGACCAGTGAGTAGCTATCACAGCACAGCATTTGAGGGTCAAAAGCAAGCTGTAAAAACATTAAAAAAATAGAGAAGGAAAGGCCATCAAGCCTGTTAAGCTCATCTGTGATTATAATATGCTTGTCAAACTTTGCAAGACCGACAGTAGACTGGTTAACCTTTTAAAAACACAACCACGAGAATAAAAATATCAGCTGCCAATTAGGGTTACCACATTCTCCTGTTAATGCTTATTTCAGTTTGATATACGATCTGCTATTTTTTATTGGAAGATCACATTAACAGAAAATAAATTCTACCGAGGAACACCTCTTGTTCGGGCTGCTGGCACTAAAAATGCTGCAACTGTCTCCCAGGCAGGATTTGCCACCTTGCTGGTGGGTCAATCCAAAGGTATATTATTGCCCTCCTCTCCTCCACGACATTCAGTATACAGGTGAGGATCCCATCCATGAATCAAAGAGCTGGTTTTCTCTCTGCTGTCCTTCTGGTTTTAATGATCGCAAGTGCTGTGGAACTATTTGAATGCACTTTTTTTTTAAAGTGGCCAGCATGGTGGTTTGCACTGCTGCCTCACAGTGCCAGGGACCTGGGTTCGATTTCCGGTTTGGGTCACTGTCTGTGTAGAGTTTGCACATTTTCCCCATGTCTGTGTGGGCTTCCTCCAGGTGCTCAAGTTTCCTCCCACAGTCCAAAGATGTGCAGATTAGGTGAATTGGCCAAGCTAAATTTTCCCTTGGTGTACCCGAACGGGCGCCGGAGTGTGGCGACTAGGGGATTTTCACAGTAACTTCATTGCAACTTCAAAGCCTACTTGTGACTAGCAAATAAACTTAAATAAATAAACTTACTTTAAAGCACTCAGATTGACACATTTTTCTGGAAAAATCTATCCTTCTCCTGTTGATTCTACTACCTCATTGGGGGGAGTGAAGGGGGTGTGTGTGTGTGTGTGTGTGTGTGTGTGTTGGGGGGGGGGTGGTTTTCAACTTGTTGATGTGCCATGAGTAGGAGTCCTGGAAATGGGCAAGAACGCCACTAGTCCTGCAAGCTGTGGATCTTTAACGCAGTGTATTAATATCTTACATCACTGACAGGTTACCCACCTGGAAGTCAGCCTGGCCGACAGCTTTGGTTTCAAATTGGGTGGGAAGCACTGGAGAAGAGGCTGCAAGACCGGTTAAATCAAATTCCAGACTGAATGTGGAGACAGGGTAGTGCTGAGATCTTGGAATAGGTTTTTATGCAGGTGGGATCTAATATTCATGAGAGCTTGAAAAGACCAAATGAAGCATTCCTATTCCTCCGAGCTAACAAGAGGTTTTTGCGGAGCCTCGCCTGCAGCTACCTGGTTTTCCTCAGCCCCCCTGATGGAATTGGGTCCTTACCCCTTGTCCTGCCTGATTAAATGCCAGCTTCCTGATACACTTCTCTTTTTGGCCATTTAACCCACGTCAGCTAACTTTGTCCTTTGTCTCTTCTGTACAAATCTCATACTTTCCCTAAAAAATGAATGCAATTTGTAACTCTCACTATTTTTAAAGCATAACCTTTAGAGCAAGATGCTGGTCAAAATGTACCAGGACTTGGTGCATAAGTTGTACATCAGGTCATGGAACATGTGCAAGCAAAGAAGAAAATGGGATGGCTGCAAGCTCAGAACCCAGTTGAAGTTAGAAAAGTTGAAACATGGGAGTGCATGGCAAGATGGGACTGTGCCATCTTGGGGTGCCCAAAAAGCAAGAAGGCTGTGTAGAACATGAGGCCTAAAATCATGAAGAAGGGCTAAGGAAGTTTTTAATTCCCAAATAGCATGCAAAAAGTAGCTTTCAACAAAATTGCAAAAATCTCTTTTTTTCGTTCAAAGATACTTACTGTAGAATTATAAATATTGAAAATGCTCCAAATAATTTTTCAGAAGACATTTTCATGCAGGGGAGGGAAGAAAGAAATGCAACGCCACAGACCTTGTTATAAAATACAATTTGTATGTGTACCATTTGCACATTCCTTCAAGCTGTTCTGTATTAATTCGGCCCTGTTCAATAAGAGATGGAAAGTCTGGTACAGCTATGGTCAAAATCGAAACATACATCCCTCTGCATTTCATATAAGTGGATAACCTCGCATTTATCTACAATATACTACATCTGCCATACATTTGCCCACTTACTCAACTTGTCCAGATCACACTAAAGCGCCTCTGCATCCTCCTCACAGCTCACCCTTCCTTCCCACCTTTTGTCATCTGCAAATTTGGAGACTTTCTTTCACACGATTAGGTTATATTTAAAGCAACTGAGGAGTTTTCAGCTTATTTGAGGTAATATCAAGTAAATGAAATATCGCTAGCTTTCTGGATGGACAAGTCTGAATCATTATCCTCTGCTACACCTGAATGAAGGGCATTACTGAGCTGGCGAGGGGGTTGTGCCCACATGCATTACTGAAGCTAATGAACTCCAGGTTAATCATAGAATCATCTGGCGCAGAAGATGTCCTTCGGCCCATCGAGTCATTGAGCAACTCTGAAGATCAAACAATAGCATTAGCTAGTGTGAAGGTTTATGTAGGACAGCAGTTGAACTGGGGAACTATGTTTCCAACCTTTTCTAATTTCAACAAAAAATTCAAACACTATAACTAACAGGAATTTTTCAAAGCAATCAGAAAAAATGTAGAAAAAGAGAAATACATGATTTTCCAACACATTTTTGTTAAAAAAAAGCGCTTTCAATTTCCTTATAATCTCTGACAGTAACAATGAACAAAATAGATCACAAGTCTCCAAGATTACAGAGAAAGTCATAAACCATTTATTACTAATGCATCACTACAGGTACTCTTGTCAGACACTGGAGAATAATTATAAAACTTTTTACAAAACATATACACACACCAATAACCTAATTACTACCTAAGCCAACTTTTCAAGAATTTTCAATTTCTTTTAACACAAGAACAAAGAACAGTAGTGATGCGCATCAATTGGACACGAGGCACGAAGCTTCGGTAAAAGAAGGCTTTTATTAACTAACAATGGAACTATCAGAACTTTAACACACTATCCCAGACTGAAGAGGTCCCGCCCGAGCAGGGGGTCTTATACCTCTCCCAGGAGGCGGAGCCCGACTGGGATGTGCCACAACAGTTACAACCACAGGTGTATATATCCCACCCTAGTCCAACAACAACATTAGAACAACCCAACAACAACATTAGAACAATCCCACAGTGGGAACCAACGATGGTTCACCACATTCACCCCTCCTTTGAGAACAAAGGCCGGCGGGGTACGAAAACAGACTAAAATGTCAACAGATTATAAGTTCAGACGGTCTGGAGGACCGCACCGTTGTTGTGACCTCCTCAATATCGGTGACACCGGAGTAGGTGCTTGCGGTGGCGTTCTCCCCAAAACAGCATCCAGCCATTCTCCCACGGACTCACAGGCCGGTTGACCCTGATGAAACGGTAGTGCAGGGGATCCTGATACATTCTGCGATGGCGACGATCTTCGGGGCTCAGGCAAGCTGTGCATTGGAGTAAAACTGTTAAGCATTGGTCCCGATGCTGTCCGCGCCACGTCCGGGGGAGAAATAAGGGATTAGTCACTGGGGGTATGGGAGCGACAGGGGTTGCTACGTCCCCTGCGGGCGCCAGGTCTCGGATCGAGACTGTGTCCTCTCGCCCGTCAGGATATGCCACATAGGCATACTGAGGGTTGGCGTGGAGGAGGTGGACCTGTTCGACCAAGGGGTCGGACTTGCGGGCCCTTACATGTCACCGCAGGAGGACGGGTCCTGGGTACGTCAACCAGGCTGGTAAAGATATCCCCGAGGACGACTTCCGAGGGAATGAGAACATCCTCTCGTGGGGAGTAGCATTGGTTGCCGTACACAGGAGGGAGCGAATGGAGTGAAGAGCATCAGGGAGGACCTCCTGCTAACGGGAGACTGGAAGGCCTTTGGACTTCAGCGCCAATAGGACAGCCTTCCAGACTGTAGCATTCTCTCGTTCCACCTGTCAATTACCCCTAGGGTTGTAACTCATGGTCCTACTAGAGGCAATCCCGTATGAGAGCAGGAATTGCCTCAAGTCATTACTCATGAACGACGAGCCCCTGTCGCTATGGATATAGCTGGGTTACCCGAACAGGGTAAAAAGATCACGGAATGCCTTGATCACCGTGGCAGCCGACGTGTCCGCGCAGGGGACAACAAACGGGAACCGGGATGTACACGTTCCGATCTGTTGAGGGAAGGGGGCCCTTAAAATCCACACTCAGCCTCTCGAAGGGGCGAGTGGCCTTGACCAAATGTGCCCGGTCAGGTCGGTAAAAGTGCGGTTTGCATTCCGCGCAAATCCGACAGCTCCTTGTCACCGACCTGACGTCCTCCACCGAGTAAGGCAGGTTGCGGGCTTTGATAAAGTGGTAGAGCCGAGTGACCCCAGGATGGCACAGGTCATTATGGAGGGCGTTCAAGCGATCCTCCTGTGTAGTAGCGCATGTTCCGCGCGAGAGGGCATCCGAGGGCTCATTGAGTTTCCCTGGACGATACATGATATCGTAGTTATAGGTGGAGAGTTCAATTCTCCACCGCAAGATCTTATCATTCTTGATCTTGCCCCTCTGCGTGTTGTTGAACATGAACGCCACGGACCGCTGGTCCGTGATCAGGGTGAACCGCTTTCCCGCCAGGTAATGGCGCCAGTGTCTGACGGCCTCCACAATGGCCTGGGCCTCCTTTTCCACCGCTGAATGCCGAATTTCGGGGCCTTGGAGGGTGCGGGAAAAAAACGCGACGGGCCTGCCCGCCTGGTTTAATGTGGCGGCCAGGGCGAAATCAGGTGCATCGCTTTCCACCTGAAAAGGGATGGATTTGTCTACCGCGTGCATCGTGGCTTTCGCGATGTCGTGTTTCAATTCCTTGAAGGCCAATTGGGCCTCTGGCGTGAGTGGAAAAGTCGTGGACTTAATAAGCGAACGGGCTTTGTCCGCGTAGTTGGGGACCCACTGCGCATAATAGGAGAAGAAGCCTAGGCATCTTCTCAGTGCTTTTGCGCTAGCGGGCAAGGGAAGTTCAGCAAGGGGGCGCATACGGTCTGGATCAGGGCCAATGACCCCGTTTTCCACCACGTATCCCAGGATGGCTAACCGGCGCGTACGGAATACACACTTCTCCCTGTTGTAGGTCAAATTCAGGCGAGATGCAGTGCGTAAAAAGTTCTGGAGATTTGTGTCATGGTCCTGCTGATCACGGCCGCAGATGGTGACATTATCCAGGTACGGGAAGGTAGCCCGCAGCCTGTTCTGGTCCACCATTCGGTCCATAGCACGCTGGAAGACCGAGACCCCATTGGTGACACCAAATGGAACCCTAAGGAAATGATACAGACGACCATCCGCCTCAAAGGCCGTGTACTGTCGGTCCTCTGGGCGAATGGGGAGTTGGTGGTAGGCGGACTTAAGGTCTATGGTGGAGAACACCCGGTACTGCGCAATCTGATTGACCATATCAGATATGCGCGGGAGGGGATACGCATCCAGCTGCGTATATCGATTAATGGTCTGACTGTCATCAATGACCGTCCGGGGTTTGTTCCCGCTCTTGACCACCACAACCTGTGCTCTCCACGGACTAACACTGGGCTGTATGATCCCTTCTTTGAGGAGTCGCTGAACCTCAGATCTGATGAAGATCCGATCTTCAGTGCAGTAACGCCTACTTTTAGTAGCGATGGGCTTGCAGCCTGGTACCAGATTCTGAAATAAGGAGGGTGTGGTGATCTTTAACGTAGAAAGATTGCAGGCGGGGCGCTTTGGACAATTTGGAGACTGCAGCTGTTCCCCCACTGTCAGCGAAGGGAGTGGCCCACCGTACTGTAGGATCACACTCTTCATGTGGACCATAAAGTTTAGTCCGAGGAGAATTGGTGCGCAAAGATGTGGCAACACAAGGAGCCTGAATCGCTCGTAAATTGTGCCTTGCACTTTCAAAGTTACCACACAACGTCCTAGCACAGCGACAGACCGGGACCTTGATGCCATAGAGATTGTCTGTTTGGCAGGTTGAATCTGGAGTCCACACCTCTTCACAGTGTCAGGGTGAATAAAGCTCTCAGTGCTCCCGCTGTCAAACAGACAATAAATTGCACGACCATTTACCTGTATATCCATCATCGAACAATTAAGCCTGTGATGCTTAGCCTGGTCCAGGGTGATCGACGCCACCGTTGGTCCGTGAACGTCACTGCAGGCAGCTGAGGTCGATGCTGAGGACCCCTGCTGGTCGCTCATGGTCATCGTCGACCAAAATGGCCGCCCCCGTGAATCGCACATGGGTGAGGGCGCCAAACGTAGCGACTCCTGGTGGTCATCCTCCTCCGACTCCGTCGACCGCAATGGCATCATCCTGGACTCACACGTGGACGAACCCCGTGAGTACTTCGATGACGATGGTGATGATCCCCGTTCCGAAGGGTCACAGGCCGCACTGCCGTTCTTGGGCTTCGATCTGCACACCTTCGCATAATGCCCCTTTTTACCGCATGAGGTACAGACTACCGCTTTAGCGGGACACTTTTGTCGTGGATGTTTGGCTCCTCCGCAGAAGTAGCACCGCGGGCCGCATGGGGCTGCAGCCGTCGTCTGGTCCACATGGGAGCACGCCATAACACTGCACTTCAAGCCCGTGGGGCGAGGAGGGATTTGCGACTGCTCCTGCCACGTTGTCTCCACGTGGTCCTCCGGATACAGGACCAAGCTCTTCGAAGCCGCCTCAAGCATTTCAGCTAATTCCATAGCTTGGGTCAGGTTGAGATTTCCCTTTTCTAGCAGCTTGAGACGGATGTATGAAGACCCGGTCCCGGCCACAAACGCATCTCGGGCGAGGTCGTACATGTACTGCTCAGTCGACACAGCTTTGCAGTCACAGCCCCTGGCTAGCTGCAAGAGCTCATTGGCGTAGTCCTCCATGGTTTCGCCCGACTGCTGACGTCGTGTAGCGAGGAGGTAACGAGCGTGGATCTCGTTAGGAGGTTTTGTATAGCGCTTTTTTAAAAGCTCGAGGGCCCTCGGGTAAGTGGTGGCCGCACGGATCGCGAGGTAGACTGTGTCACTTACCCTCGCATGGAGGACCCGGAGTCTGTCATCATCTGTGGTGACCGCTGCGGAGGCTGCTAGGTAATCTTCAAAACACTTCAGCCAGTGGTCGAAGGTGTTAGAAGCGCCCACCGCACGTGGATCTAGCGTCAGACGTTCTGGCTTTAGGATTTGCTCCATACTCTCCTTTCTTTTTTTTCTTCCGTCGAGAGTTTAATGTTAGTTAATAAAATTGATGCGCATCAATTGGACACGAGGCACAAAGCTTCGGTAAAAGAAGGCTTTTATTAACTAACAATGGAACTATCAGAACTTTAACACACTATCCCAGACTGAAGAGTACCCGCCCGAGCAGGGAGTCTTATACCTCTCCCAGGAGGCGGAGCCCGACTGGGATGTGCCACAACAGTTACAACCACAGGTGTATCAATCCCACCCTAGCCCAACAACAACATTAGAACAACCCAACAACAACATTAGAACAATCCCACAGTGGGAACCAACGATGGTTCACCACAAGTAGAGCACAGGAACAGGCCCTTCGACCCACCAAGTCTGTGCTGACACAGATGCCTCTCTATCTAATTTAATATTTTCTTGCCTCTACCCGGTTCATATTCCTCCATTCCCTGCTTATTCATGTATTCATGAATCTATCCAATTGCCTCTTGAATGTTGTTATAGAATCTGCTTCCACCACTTCCTCCGGCAGCACATTCCAGGCATTCATCACCCTGTATGTGAAAAACCTGCCCCTCGTGTATCTTTTAAACTTTCCCCCTCACACTTTCAACCTTTGGCCCAGAGTAATTGACCCTTCGACCCTGGGAAAAATACACTTGACTATCCACTCTGTCCAAACCTGTCATAATCTTGTAAACCTCTATCAGTTCCCCCCTCATCCTCCGATGCTGCAATGAAAACAATGCAAGTTTGTTCAACCTTTCTTCATAGTCCATATCCTCCAAACCAGGCAACATTCTGGTAAATCTCTTCTGCACCCTTTCCAATGCATCAACATCCTTCCAGCAGTGTGGCAACCAGAATTGTACACAACACTCCAAATGCGGCCTAACCTATGTCTTATAAGGCTGCACAGTAAGAAGTCTCACAACACCAGGTTAAAGTCCAACAGGTTTATTTGGCAGCACTAGCTTTTGGAGTCTCAAGCTCTTTCATCAGGTGAGTGAGGACTTGTGTTCACGAACAGGGCATATAAAGACACAAACTCAATTTGCAAGATAATGGTTGGAATGCGAGTCTTTACAGGTAATCAAGTCTTAAAGGTACAGATAATGTGAGTGGAGAGAGGGCCAAGCACAGGTTAAAGAGGTGTTAAAGAGACATCGTTACCCTTAAGAGGATACAAAGATTTTGACCAAGGCGTCAGCAATTTCCTCCCTCGCCTCTCGCAGTATTCTGGGATAGACCCTAGCTGGCCCTGGAGACCTGTCCACCGTAATGTTTTTCAAAACCTCCAATACCCCCTTCCTTTTTATCTCAATGAGTCCTAGAATGTCAACATCCTCCTCTCTACATTCACCATCCACCATATCTTTCTTCTTTGTGAATACTGACGCAAATAACTCATTAAGGACCTCACCCATCTCATCTGACTTCACACACAAATTCCCTCCACTGTCTTTACGTGGACTTACCCTTTCCTTAGCTACCCTCTTCCTCCTTGTACAAGCATAAAAAGCCTTGGGATTCTCCTTAATCTTGTCTGCCAAGGATATTTCATGGCCCCTTTATGCCCTCCTAAGTCCCTGGGGTTTAAGCTCTTTTATGCTTTCTTCGCATTCTTCAAGAGCCTCATCTGTTTTCAATTTCCTGAAATTTATGTATGCCTCCTTTTTCACTAAGCTCACAATTTCTCTTGTCATTCCTGGGTTTCGGAATCTTGCCATCTTTATCCTTCATTTTTACAGGGACATACTTGTCCTGAATTGTTAACAACTGACTTTAAAAGACTCCCACATATCGGATGTGGATCTACCCTGAAATAGCCGCTGAGTCGATGTTCCCTAGCTCCTGCCTAATACTGTCATAGTTAGCCCCCCACCCCCAGTTTAGTACTTTCACTCTGGGACTACTTCAATCCTTTTCTACAAGTATCTTGAAACTTATAGAATTGTGATCACTGTTCCCAAAATGGTCCCCCACGGAGACATCAGTCACCTGTCTGGGCTCGTTTCCCAGAACCAGGTCTAAGATAGCCCTCCCCGAGTTGGACTATCAACATATTGCCTCAAGAAGCACTCTTGGACATATTGAACTAACTCTGCCCTGCCCAATCCCCTGGCACCTAAAACAATCCCAGTTGGAGAAGTTTAAAAATTGTCCACCATAACAACCCTACTGCTTTTACATCTTCCCATTATCTACTGACATATTAGTTCCTCCATTTCACGTTGGCTGTTGGGAGTCGTAGTACAAACCTGACAGTGTGATTGCCCCAGTCCTGTTCCTGAGTTCTACCCATATGGACTCACTGCATGGTCCCACCAAGGTACCCTCCCTCTGCATAGCTGTGACGTTTTCCCTAATCAGTAAAACAACACCCCCACCTCTTTTGTCACCCTCTCTATCTCACCTGAAGCATCTAAATCCTGGAATGCTAAGCTGCCAACCCTGTCCTTTCATCCAAGTTTCTGTAATTGCTACATCATCATAATTCCATGCAATAATCCAAGCTTTTTCACCCACCTTATCGGTCATACTCCTTCTGTTAAAGTAAACACACTTCAGACCATCTGTCCTGTCATGTTTTGTACACTCTCCGTGTTTTATTTCTCATAGCTTTCTTGGACCCATTCACTGAGTTCTCCACAGTCTCTGTACTGTGGCCCTTTTTGATTTTTGTCTTTGGTTTCTCTGCCTTCCACATTTCCACTTATTGCCTCCCCAGCCAGGAATGTTGCAGTCCAGCGGGGTTTACAATAGCTCCCCGCTTGTGGGAAGCAGGCGGCCCTATGCTGTTGGAGTGAAGGAGGGCCATGGAGGTTCCCGAAGGAGGTAGAGGGTAAGAGGGGGGGGGGGGGGTTTAAAAATTGTGTTCAGATTTCTGACAAAAAGATCCAAAGTGGAATGTCAGATGGTTACAAATTGCAGAAAATGAAAACAGTTAATAAATGTCAATGGAACTCACACTAGCAGCCTGCGTGTGTTGCAAGCTGCTCACACAGAATGATGTCACTGAGACATTAGGAAGCAAGTGGCTCCAAGAATAGATTTGCTGGTATGAGAGTTTAACATGCACTGCCTGGGGCTTTATGCTATCCTAATGTATAATGGTACGCAGGAAATAATTCTACATGGAATAATGGAATATACTGCACATACGGCAGGTGGCTATTGTTACTAGATGGGTGCCTCTGTACAAAAACTGCAGTTTGGAATTTGAAGTTTCCTCAGCTTCATTTTTAAGACTGAAAGGAAGCAAATGTTGTGCCGTTATTTAAGAGAGGCAGCAGGGAGAACCCAGGGAACTACAGACCAGTGAACTTAATCTCAGTGGTGAGTAAGTTGTTGGAGGGGATTCTGAGAGACAGGGTCTACATGCATTTGGAAAGGCAAGGGGTTTTTGAACAATGAGGGCAGTGTGGCAGACATTATCTATGTGCACTTTAGCAAGGCCGTCGACAATGTACCACATGACAGACCGGTCAGTAAGGTTAGATTATATGGCATCCATGGAGAGCTAGCCAACTGGATACAAGATTGGCTTGTCGGTAGGAGAGAGAGGGTGGTGGTAGAGGGTTGTTTTTCAGACTAAAAGCCTGTAACCAGCAGTGCGCCACAGGGATTGGTGCTGGGGCCACTGCTGTTTGTCATTTATATAAACAAATTAAATGAGAATATTGGAAACATAGTTAATAAGTTTGTGGATGACATCAAAATTGGTGTTGCAGCGGACAGTGAAGGAGGTTATCTCAGACTACAACAGGATCTTGATCAACTGGGCCAGTGGGCAAGGAATGGCAGATGTTTAATTCAGAGCAATGCAAGGTGATGCATTTTGGTGAGACAAACCAGGGCAGGCTTACGCAGTTAATGGGAGGGCCCTGAAGAATTTTGTTGAACAAAAAGACCTCGGGGTGCAGGTACATGGTTCCTTGGAAGTGTCGTCATACGTTGACTGGGTGGTGAAGGCGGCATTTGGCACACTTGCCTTTATCGGTCAGAGGAGCATTGAAAACAGGAGTTGGGACATTATGTTACAACTGTACAAGACATTGGTGAGGCCACATTTGGAGTACTGCGCACAATTCTGGTCGCCCTGATATACGAAGGATGTTATTAAATTGGAAAGGGTGCAAAAAAGATTTACAAGTATGTTACCAGAACTGGAAGGTTTGAATTATATGGGGAAGCTGGATTGGCTGAGACATTTTTCCCCTGGAGTGTAGGGGGATGAGGGGTGACCTCAGAGATTTATAAATCATGAGGGGTATCTATAAAGTGAATAGCCAAGGTTTTTTCCCCCAAGGATGAGGGAATTCAAAACTAGGGGGCATAGGTTTAAGGTGAGAAAGGAAATATTTAAAAGGGGCCTGAAGGGCAACTTGAGGGTGGTGTGTATATGGAATAAGCTGCCAGAGGTGGTGGTAGAGGCGGGTACAATTGCAACATTGAAAAGACATTTCGACAGGTACATGGATGGGAAAGGTTGAGGGGGATATGGGCCAAATTCAGGCAAATGGGACTGGTTCAGTTTAGGAAACCTGGTCGGCATGGATGAGTTGGGCAGAAAGGCCTGTTTCCATGCGTATATCTCTATGACTGAAATTTGACTTGCATTCTTTGTGCTGGCTTTCCTAAGCTGTTGTTCATCTTATCTCAAGCTGCACAGAGATTGGTTTGTTACCCAAAAATGAAGCTTCACATTTTGCTCAATTTCATAAAGGCACATAGTGATATTTAATGCAGAAAATTTAAATATAATTTAACAGAGACTGCTGAATGGTGAGTTGAGAGCATTTGTGCTCAAACATGTAAATATATTAAAGTGTGAAAGTCTGTTTAATAGTTACAAAGCTAACCACACAATTTATGCCTGCGAGATGTTTATCCCAATTTAAATTGGAGACTGTTGACTTTAACTTGAAACAGATAGCAATTTAACTCCCAAGATCTTGATGATGTTAATACATCCTTTAGGGGGAAATATAATTTATTTTGCACAATACCACAAGATAATGAAATTATTACAATACTGTACAAAACAAGTGTCACACAATGTATACTGTATGAATACATTCAGCAGGTATGTTTACAATCACACAAGATTTATCTTTGATTAATTATATTGCAGTTTATGATGCCAAGGTTCAGTCATACTATCAAATTCAGTATACTCATATCTAACTCAGAAAACACAATGTATTAAACACAATGTATTAACCTATAAAGAATGCTTGAGCAAATAATGGCAAGCCAAGTGAGGAAAGTATTATTAAAGCTTCACCTTGACAGGATCATTTAAGGTTAAGTAATACTTTCCCTGTTTATTATGGTCCATTTGGAAGGTCTCCTAAAAGCATCCATTCATGCTGGCTTCTCTAAAGGCAGGGCAGCTTGTCAGAACCATATCCAGTAACCACTTTTCATGTGTTGGCCTTAACAATAGGTACCAGAATTCTATTCAATATTCAAGAAGCTAAACTCTGCAAACTGATGCCCACACACATTGCAATATAAGTCACTTAATGATATTTAACATTGCAAACATTTTCAGACTTTTCTCCTCCCAAGCCCAGAAATTGGTTCACCACTAACATAAGCCAGCTGAGCACAGTCCCGGAATAGAATCTTGTCTGCATGAATCAGTTCAACAACTGTGTGTTTACCTGCAGAGTCATTCCTACCATTTTAAAAGCTAAAATTAGTAGTCATTCAATTGAGCTTCAATTCTTATGTGCCTTGAAGCCACTAAAGTTGCCAGACCCTCGCCTCCAATAACTAGATCTTTCCATATTAGTAATCCATTTGAAAATGTTAACCAATATTTGACTGGCACTACTACCTGCAATACCTGAAGAGGCATTTTTCCTACAACTCACAGATAGAGTAATACCAGGGGCAAGAATCAGTACTGTATCTCTCATGAATCATGATTATTCCGGTTGCAATTTTCTCTCTACTGATATGGAGAACAGAAATGAATTCCTAATATATTTTTTAAAAAGTACACGTGTGCAGAGTTATCTATCCCACCGCTTGATTAGGATGCATTCCACCACATCCATGTTTCAACAAAATGAACTTCTATTTTCCAAGGTAAAAAAAATTCAAAAAGTGGAGGATTTTTTGGGGGGGGTTATTTGCTAATTATATCAGTTTTACTTAAACCCATGCAAGTTGACACCATTATGATTTTTCCTATAAATGTGAAACAGTGAAGAAAATACTCCTCATAAGTAGCTTACATTCAATCTCTTTTGAAAGCATTCAAGTCATTTCCTACTCAGTTCCACTGAACTCAAAAACCTCCCAACCCCTCCTGCAAACCAACCGGCGATGCTGCGACCATGAAACTGAAAAGTTCACATGGCAAAGTCTGCCTCTTGCATGGTCTTCACCACTACTTGCACACAAGGTTCCACAATTAGTTTTTAGAAATGTTAAATAGAATTCTGGTACCTATTCTTAAGAAGTCTCACAACACCAGGTTAAAGTCCAACAGGTGTATTTGGTAGTAAAGGCCACTAGCTTTCGGAACAGGCTGTCCCTTCGTCAGGTGGGTGGGAGTTCTGATCACAAACAGGGCACAAAGACACAAACTCAATTTACATGAATAATGATTGGAATGTGAGTCTTTACAGACACTGTCTGTACCTTTAAGACTTGATTAGCTGTAAAGACTCACATTCCAATCATTATTCATGTAAATTGAGTTTGTGTCTTTGTGCCCTGTTTGTGATCAGAACTCCCACCCACCTGACGAAGGGACAGCCTGTTCCGAAAGCTCGTGGCTTTTGCTACCAAATAAACCTGTTGGACTTCTTACTGTGTTTACCCCAGTCCAACGCCGGCATCTCCACATCATGACCTATTCTTAAGGCCAACAATGAAAAATGGTTGGTTGTGTAAGGTTCTGAAGAGCTGTCTGCACGTAGAGAAGTGAAAATGAATGGGTGTTTTCAGGAGACATTCAGGGAACTGTCAGTGACCATATAATCAGCTTGGTAGTGAATTTTAGTAGTACAGTCAGAACACCAGCAGAATTCCTACTTTTTTTCAAATTACGCAGATAGGACTCCAGCAAAATTCCTATTCTTCAAATTATTTAAAGTTTTTTTTACATCCATCAGAACAGAGCGATAGACTCTCAGTTGATCATTTCACCAGAAGGCATCACCCAATGCAGCTTTCTCAATTTTTCACAAAAGTGTTAGTGTTAGCCGAGGATATTCATGACCTTCTGATTCACAGATGAGAACACAAACAACAGAACCAAACTGACACGATAGGAATCATGCAGAATTGCTTAATGCATAAAAATGAGAAATAACAATTTGGACTAATTGCTAGAATTCAAAATAGAACCATTCTACATTTTGAATTATTCACGATTATCTTTTGTCACAACTCCTGAAAACACGTGAAGGTAATCACCCTGAAGCGGAGAAAATGGCGGAGACAAAGTTTAAAACAGTACAAGGTGAGAGCATTGGAGACAGCTTTAAACAGCATGAAGGGAGAGCGTTGGAGACAGAGTTTATAACAGCACAAGGGGAGAGCAGAGACAAAGTTTAAAACAGTGCGAAAGCGAGACAATTTTAAAACAGTACAAAAGGAGAACGGAACACCATTTCAAACAAAGCGAGAGGAGATCAAGACACCATCTAAAACAATGCAAGTGGAGATTGGGACACCATCAAAAAAAGTACATCAGCAAAGTGGATAAAGGAGAACCATTAGATGTGGTGTATTTGAAATTACTCAAAATCACATGGTGCAGAGCAACAAATTAATATCGATGAAGGATTGATTTATGGCAGCTAAATTTGTTGATAACATCAAGAGGAGATAAGGAGTCTACGAAGAGATATAGATAGGTTAAAGTGTGGCCAAAAATTGGCAAATGGAGCATGGAGAAATGCGATCTTGTCCACTCTGACAGGAAAAACAGAAAGGCAGTATATTAATGAATGGACAGAAATTCCAGAACTCAGGGATACAGAGGGATCTGGGTGCCCTAGTGCATGAATCATAAAAAGCTGGACATACAGATACAGCAAGTATTTAGGAAAGCTAACAATGTTATTGTTTATTGAGAGGGGAATTGAATACAAAAAAGGGGGGTTATTCTTGTACAGGGCATTGGTGAGACCAAATCTGGAGTACCGTATATAGCATTAGTCTCCGTATTTAAAGAAAGATGTAAATGCATTAAAAGCAGATCAGAGAAGGTTTACTAGACTGATACCAGGAATGGGCAAATAGTCTTACGAGGAAAGGTTAGCAAGGTTAGGTTTATATCCACTAAAATTTACGAGTATAAGAGGTGACTTGATTGAAACATTTAAGATTCTGAGGGGTACTGACAGAGTGGATGTGGAGGGGATGTTTTCTCTTGTCAGAGAATCTAGAACTCAGGGTTACTTATTAAAAATAAGGGGTCACTAATTTTAGTCACTGAAAAGGAAATATATTTTCTCTGGGGGTCATGAATCTCTGGAACTCTCTTCCTCAAATGACAGTGGAAGCAGTCTTTGAATGTTTTTAAAGCAGAGTTAGATAGATCCTTGATTAACAAGGGGGTTAATGGTTATCAGGGGCCGGCAGCAATGTTGGATTGAAGTTACAAGCAGATCAGCCATGATCTCGTTGAATGGCAAGAGAGGATCGAGTGATTTACTCCTCCTTTAATTCGTGTATATGCATGTACCTGGATGTCCTGGCTCATGATGCACAGAAAGTTAGTATATATGTAAAGCAAGTGATTAGGAAGGCAAAAGCAATGTTGGCTTATTGCAGAGGAATGGAACATCACAATTTTTACACTGCAGAAGGAAGCCATTCAGCTCATCGAGTTGCACTGGTTCTCTGAAGAACACGATACATAGTCCCAATCTCCAGCCTTACTCACGTGACCTTCCATATTCATTCTTTTCAAATAGTAATCAATTTCCCTTTTGAATACCTCATTTGAACCTGCCTCTACTACACCTCAGGAAGTTTGTTCTGGACTCTAACCACCCTCTCGGTTAAAATATTTTTTCCTCACCTCTCTTTTTCAATCTCCTGTTGGCAATTATTTTGTCCCGGTGTCCTATAGTTCTTGATGTCCTGCTGAATGGGAGGTTTGTCCTATTTGCTCGGCTAAAGGTTTACTGGACTAAATGTTTAGTAAATTCATTAAAAGTAGATCAGAGAAGGTTTACTAGACTGATACCAGGAGTGGGCAAATAGTCTTATGAGGAAAGGTTGGCAAGGTTAGGTTTGTGTCCACTAAAGTTTACGAGTATAAGAGGTGACTTGATTGTCCATTCCCTTTAGGATCTTGAATACCTCTAACAAATCTCCTCTCCACCTTTTCTCCAAAGAAAACAGTCCCAACCTCACCAATCTATCCTCATAACTACAGTTCTCTTCTGAAATCCCTCCAATGACTTCACATCGTTCCTCAAGCATGGCACCCAAAACTGATTGCAGTTGTCTAGATGAAGTAGTATTTATATTTATACTCCATATAAATGTAGGGAAGTTTTACTGCAGCTATATTGGACCTTAAATTGAAGTACTGTGTGCAATTTTGATCTCTTTATTTGAAAAATGATATAGCTGCATTAGAAGCAGTTCAAAGGTGGTTTACTCAACTCATTCATAGAATGTAGGGCTCATCTAATGAAGGTTGAAGAGATTGAACAATACCCCCTGGATCTGGTAGTGGTCTGGAAGGCTCAAATCTCCAGGGCCAGATAAAATTTATCCCAAGCTGTTGAGTGAGACAAGGGAGAAAATAGCAGGGGCGCTGGCAATAATTTTCAATTTCTCCCTGGCACAGGAGAGATGCCAGAGGACTGGAGGACAACCAAGATGGTATCATTACTCAAGAAGGGAGAAAGGGATAAACCAGGAAACTACAGGCCAGTCGATCTAACCTCAGTTGTCAGGAAACTATTGGAAGCAATTCTGAGAGAATTAATCTCATTTGGAGAGGTAGGGATTAATCAAGAACAGTCAGCATGGTTTTGTTAGGGGGAGGTCATTCTGACCAACTTGAGTGAATTTTATGAACAGGTGACCAGGTGTGTAGATGAGGGCAGTGCATTTGACGTAGTCTTCTTGGACTTCAGCAAGACTTTGGATAAGGACCCACATGGGAAACTAATAGCTAAGTTAAGAGTGTGTGGGATCCAAGTAAATTTGAAAAATTGTATCCAGACTTGATAGCGGCAGGAAGCAGAGGGTGATGGTCAAGGGGTGTTTTTATGCCTGGAAGACTGGGTCCAGTGGGTTCCCATAGGGAACCATGTTGGAGCCTTTGCTGTGTGTAATTTATGTAATTGATTTAGACTTGAATGTAGGAGAATTGATCAGTAAATTTGCAGATGATGTGGAAATTGATGGGGCGGTAAACAGTGAGGAAGATAGACTTAGATTACAAAAGGTTTATAGACGGGCTGGTCAGATAAGTGTGACGTGATGTACTTAGGCAGGACAAATGAGTCAAAGGAATACGTGATGAATGGCAGAGCCTTGGAATGCACTGAGGATTAGAGGGGCCTTAGTGTGCATGTACACCAATCCCTTAAGATCGCAGGACAAGTGGATGAAGTGGTTAAGAATGCATTTGGTATATTTGCCTTTATTAGCCGAGGTACAGACTTTAGGAGCAGGGAGATTATGCTGGAACTGTATAAAACGTTGGGTAGGCTACAGCTGGAGCATTGTGTACAGTACAGGAATCCACGTTACAGAAGGGATGTGATAGCACTGGAAAAAGTGCAGAGGAGATTTACCAGGATGTTGCTAAGACTGGAGAGTTTTAGTTATGAAGAGAGATTGGCTAGACTGGGATTGTTTTCCTTGGAGCAGAGGGGACTGAGGAGGGACATAATGAAGATGCATAAAATTATAAAGGGGATAGACAGGAAGAAACTTTCCCCCTTGCTGGAGGGATCAATGACCAGGGGACATAGATTTAAGGTAAGGGGTATGAGGTCAAGAGGGGATCCTTTTCACCCAGGCGGTGGTGAGAATCTGGAACTCACTGCCTGAAAGGGTGGTGGAGGCAGAGATCCTCACAACATCGAGGAAATAATTAGATGTTCACTTGTGATGCCAAGGCATACAAGACTATGGGCCAAGTGCTAGAAAATGGGATTCGAATAGTTGGGGGGTTGTTTTCGATCGATGCAGATGCAATGGACCAAAGGGCCTTTTCCGTGCTATCGACCTCTATGACTCTATGGAGTTTAATGGGATGAGAGGTGGTCATATTGAAACATGCAAGATCCTGAGGGAATTTGATTGGGTGGGCATAGGGATCATGTTTGCAATTGTTGGAGAGATTAGAACTAGGATACAGTTGAAGAATAAGAGGAGTCTGTTTTAAGAGGAAGATGAGGAAAGACTTTTTTTTTCTTGAGAGTTGTTAGTATAAGGAATTCTCTTTCCCAGAAAACAGTGGATGTCGGGTCATTGAATTTATTCAAGGTAGAGCAGATAGATTTTGGCAGATGAGAGAGTCAACGGTTATGGGGAGCAGACAGAAAAGTCAAGTTGAGATCACAAACATATCAATTATCTTATCTCATGGCAGAGCAGGCTAAAGGGCTGAATGATCTACTTCTCAAGTTTTACACTCCTATAAAATATTCTTGCAATTTCAGTTCATCTGTACACACCTTAACATTATACAAGTATAGTAAAGATTTTATGCATTTGCCACTCATACATGAGTCAAATACTTTTCATAAAATGTTTGTCTGCAACTCTCTCCAGATTATACACAGTTTGAGATACTGAATATTATCTACAAAATTCAACAATGTTCAGACATTAATCAGTGCAAAAATATAGTAACTCATTGAAGTGGCAACTGGTCTTATTTGTCATTCAAAATCTATAATAAATGCTGAAAACAATTAGACATTATAAAGTCTGTACAATACACAGTGAATATTAATTATCCCTGGTCTCCATGTGTATCTTTGAACAACCATTCCTAAAACTACTGGGAGGGATTGCTCATCAGCCACCTGAATTTATTTGATATTAGAAGATATTTGTTGAAACTTAATTCACTTAATTATTGTAACTGATTAGTTTCATTTCCGACACCAAAATAAAACTCCAAGGAAATATGTCAGGTTCTTTATTCAAGGTTTTCTGTTCAAAAAGCAGCAAGGGTTTTGACCACAGAAATTGCATCTCAAATGCTTGTACGCTCTATTAAATCTCTTGCTAATAAATGTAATTTTGATCCTGTTTCAGTAATTATTCGCTGGCAGTCACTTGGGCCATGGAAATATTTAAATAACATTAAAAACAAATCAAGAATGCATTTAATGTAATGTGGTTGTAATTCAACTTGAAACATAAATAAGTAACAACTTTTGTGTGTAAAACTTATTAGAAGTAGCACCATATCATTTCAGTTGAGAGCAGTTCCCTCAAACTATTGCACAAGTTAACATGACACTTCACAATCTCCTTCAGGAAACAACAGAACGAAATAGCACATGATGCATATTCAATGATCATACTGGGGATAAATCAGTTTTATTGACCATTATACAAATACCAAATATTTGTATAATGTTACAAAACAAAGCATTTAAAATAGCTAAATTAGTAAGATAGAAAATCAACAAAAGATTTAAGATTTTGGAAAAATCATCAGATCATTTCATGAGATTCCATTCTAATGGGGCAATCCATATCCACCAATCAGATCACTGATGGTGTGGGAAGCAACGTGTCAGCACACAGAATACAAGAAATATACTGAAAAAACCTACATCATTAGAAGCAAATTGAAAGGTCTAACCATCAAGTCTTTCCGGGGCTGGGCTAGGAGAGGGATGACCCAAAATCAACATTAAAATAAATATGTTGTGGCAAGAACATGCATATCTAAATATACCTTCTCTCTTGTGCACTTTACATTTCCAGTAGCACAATCAGCGCCTTAAAAAGAGAAAATATATACAAACAACATAAAAATGAATTTGCCCAATTCTTTGATTGAGGCACACAACATAAGGAAGTGCAAACTATCGGCACAAGCCTTTTGTAAAATGAAACATCAGATTTGTGTGTGTGGGAGGGAAATAAAACGAGTTGAGCCTTGGAGACCGTGTTAAACTTAAAGAAAAGTTTTTATTCCACATGCATGAAGGAGCGATGAACGCGGGCCTGAAATCCCAGGTTGTCTGCCAGTTCACTCTGCCCATTGTAGATTCATACAGACTATTATACTTTTCCGAGTCGCAAAGTTTTACATTATCATATTAATTCTTCGAGTTGGATACAAGATGGTTCTTCTAATCTCATCATGCAAAATACATTGTTCAATACATTCCTGCTAATCATTTCTCTGGATATTTCCGTTGACTCGATTATAATGTCAAAGCGTTGTGATTGCCCAACCAATCTCCAACGATGTGTTAATTGATCACCTAGCAGAGGGAGTGAACATGTTTTCCAGAAGACCATGACGTCCCTAGACTGTATGGAGCCTGGCTGTATTAATGCCAGTTCTCCCATTGTCATGATAACTCGGAAAGATCGCCTGTGCATTACTATTATTAGATAGCGTATGTTAATCGTTATCTGTCGGCAGAACAGGCCTCTAGCTGTCTGCGTTAACCCTTTTCCTCCCTCTGGTGAGGCCTGGCTCTCAGGACTTGCCCTGTGCAACCCTGCATGTATTACACTGAAATCAAACAAAATATGAATGGGCACATTAATTAAAATATAAAAGATATGATCCCTGATATTGGCCTGCAACAGAATGTGATATGATTAGGATTGTGAACCACAGGGCTTGATTATACTTTTACAATGTCATTTTCACAGGACATTCCATCAACTGCCCACCATACCCAAGACCCATCCAAAAAAAATAACTCTCTTGGCTCAGCTTGACATTGATTGAAGTCTGCAAGTTCACATACAAAAACCGTTTTATTGTTTTCGGCATGACAAGCCTGATTTTCATTACACGGTTTATCCAGTCAGTAGGATTCCCTTGGCTTTACTTGTCATAAATATGACTCACCATTGGGAGTACAATTACATTTTCTTGCCTTTATTGCAGAAAATTCAATCAGCAACACCACTATAGTTCAATGATAGAATTAAAAACTAGGATGAACACTTGGAGAATTACAGATCTGAAGAGTCATATTGGACTCAAAACCTTAACTCTTTCTCTCTCCATGGATGCTGCCAAACCTGCTAAGTGTTTCCAACATTTTCTGGTTTTACTTTGAAAATTACATTTAAACAGGGAAATTGTGCAGAACTCTCACACACAAAGCGACAGCATACCAATACATTGCTCATCATTCAACACATCCTCAGACTTCTTATCCTCCGTGATTTCAATCTCCATCTCAACTGATTTTACCATCTCTGTTGAACTCTCAAACCTCCTGGCTTCCCATAACATCCTACTCCATATTCACTCATGCTTATAGCTCCCCCTTTGACTATACCATCTCTTTTGTCTCCATTCCTTTTTCCTTAATCATAAATAGGCCAACTCTGATCAATTCTCTGTACCGTCACCACTGATAATGACCAGATAATCAGTTTTTATGTTGAATGAGGGATAAATGTGTGCCAGAAAACTGGAGATATCTCCAGCACTGTAGCACGCCCTACACTGGTGTGTCAGCCTTAATTTTTGTGCTCAAATTGTGGAGCTAAAGTTGGACCAGAACCTTGTGACTCAAAGGTGAGAGAGCTCAAAGATGATATCAAAGACAAATGTGAACATTTGTGCATAAATGTTTCAACCACTCATGCCATATCCAGCTGGACCACATCAAACAGCGTCACACTCAGCTCAACCCTACCAAACAAGTCACTATCCGGATTGGGAACAGTCCAAAGCAATGGAATTCCCTCCTTCAAATTTCTCACTCTCCACATCACCCTCTCCTCCTTTAATATATTCTTTAAAATCTACATCCTTGACTAAGATTTTGGTCACCCACCCTATTGTCCGCTCCTTTGGCTCCATATCACCTCTGTTTGATTATACTCCTGCAAAATACCTTGAGATCTCTTAACTACTTAAAGCCAATATATACATGCAATCCATCATTACTGTCATCATGAAATATGGAAAAAGTTACTTAAGTAAACTTATAAATTAATAGCATAAGTAGGTCTGAAAGCAACTAAATCTTTCTAGAGAGATTATACAAGATACAAGAAGAAACAATGGGGTTAGATCATTCAAATGGGTTTGGAGGAGCTTCTTGAAATAAATAAAAATGCTTTCTGGACTTATTTTAACTTATAATGACAGAAAAATATATAATAAAAGACCACAAACAAGAATTTCCAACAAACAAGGAGCTTAGGAAAAAAACTATGGTTCAACTTAAGAGTTAGACCACATGCACGCTGCTTGAAGGCCTGTTGATATTACTTATTTAAGTGGGACAAGAAAAGTATCACTTAAGGCCTCAAATGGTCAAAAATTATTCAGGCAAAAAACATCATCCTCAGAGGAGAACAGAACATGGATCACAAATAGAATCAATTGAAATAAAAGCCCTCTGTCTAATATAGTGCCAAGATAGCCACAAAAGATTGATTTAGGGAAGATTAGATCAATGGCACCTAACTTGGATCAAGTTGCCATCATCTTGGCATGACACACATGGACCTGAAAAATGAAGAACTTCAGTACCACAGAAAAAGAAACTAACCATTGCTCCGTAATTAATTCTAGAGTAATATCTTTGATCAAGTAAAATTTTCTCCCTCGCTCTATGATATCATGGATCAATTCACTAAAAGAGGGACAAGTCCAACAGATTGACAGAAGCAGGGTCCAATACTGACATTACCAGGTTAACACAGTAAGAAGTTTAACAACACCAGGTTAAAGTCCAACAGGTTTATTTGGTAGCAAAAGCCACACAAGCTTTCGAAGCTTTAAGCCCCTTCTTCAGGTGAGTGGGAATTCTGTTCACAGAGTTTATAAAGACACAGACTCAATTTACATGAATAATGGTTGGAATGCGAATACTTACAACTAATCAAGTCTTTAAGAAACAAAACAATGGGAGTGGAGAGAGCATCAAGACAGGCTAAAAAGATGTGTATTGACTCCAGACAAGACAGCCAGTGAAACTCTGCAGGTCCACGCAACTGTGGGAGTTACAAATAGTGTGACATGAACCCAATATCCCGGTTGAGGCCGTCCGCGTGTGTGCGGAACTTGGCTATCCGTTTCTGCTCAGCGACTCTGCGCTGTCGTGTGTCGCGAAGGCCGCCTTGGAGAACGCTTACCCGAATATCAGAGGCCGAATGCCCGTGACCGCTGAAGTGCTCCCCAACAGGAAGAGAACAGTCTTGCCTGGTGATTGTCGAGCGGTGTTCATTCATCCGTTGTCGCAGCGTCTGCATAGTTTCCCCAATGTACCATGCCTCGGGACATCCTTTCTTGCAGCGTATCAGGTAGACAACGTTGGCCGAGTTGCAAGAGTATGTACCGTGTACCTGGTGGATGGTGTTCTCACGTGAGATGATGGCATCTGTGTCGATGATCCGGCACGTCTTGCAGAGGTTGCTGTGGCAGGGTTGTGTGGTGTCTTGGTCACTGTTCTCCTGAAGGCTGGGTAGTTTGCTGGGAACAATGGTCTGTTTGAGGTTGTGCGGTTGTTTGAAGGCAAGAAGTGGGGCATCCTGAAACCCATTGTACAAAGAACCCCCAGCTTTTGTCGCGACACGACGGACTTCCTACAGAAACTCGGCACACATGGAGCAGTTGAACCAGGAGCGCTCCTCGTCACAATGGATGTCTCGGCACTCTACACCAGCATCCCCCACGACGATGGCATTGCTGCAACGGCCTCAGTGCTCAGCGCCAACAACTGCCAGTTTCCAGATGCAACTTTACATCTCATCCACTTCATCCTGGACCACAATATCTTCACCTTCAACAACCAGTTCTTCATCCAGACACACGGAACAGCCATGGGGACCAAATTTGCACCTCAATATGCCAACATCTTCATGCACAGGTTCGAACAAGACTTCTTCACCGCACGGGACCTTCAACCGATGCTATACACTAGATACATCGATGACATTTTCTTCCTTTGGACTCATGGTGAACAATCACTGAAACAACTCTATGATGACATCAACAAGTTCCATCCCTCCATCAGGCTCACCATAGACTACTCTCCGGAATCGGTTGCATTCTTCGACACGCGCATCTCCATTAAGGACGGTCACCTCAGCACCTCACTGTACCGCAAGCCCACGGATAACCTCACGATGCTCCACTTCTCCAGCTTCCACACTAAACACGTTAAAGAAGCCATCCCCTACGGACAAGCCCTCCGTATACACAGGATCTGCTCAGATGAGGAGGATCGCAACAGACACCTCCAGACGCTGAAAGGTGCCCTCATAAGAACAGGATATGGCGCTCGACTCATTGATCAACAGTTCCAACGCACCACAGCGAAAAACCGCACCGACCTCCTCAGAAGACAAACACGGGACACGGTGGACAGAGTACCCTTCGTCGTCCAGTACTTCCCCGGAGCGGAGAAGCTACGGCATCTCCTCCGGAGCCTTCAACATGTCATTGATGAAGACGAACATCTCGCCAAGGCCATCCCCACACCCCCACTTCTTGCCTTCAAACAACCGCACAACCTCAAACAGACCATTGTCCGCAGCAAACTACCCAGCCTTCAGGAGAACAGTGACCAAGACACCACACAACCCTGCCACAGCAACCTCTGCAAGACGTGCCGGATCATCGACACAGATGCCATCATCTCACGTGAGAACACCATCCACCAGGTACACGGTACATACTCTTGCAACTCGGCCAACGTTGTCTACCTGATACGCTGCAAGAAAGGATGTCCCGAGGCATGGTACATTGGGGAAACTATGCAGACGCTGCGACAACGGATGAATGAACACCGCTCGACAATCACCAGGCAAGACTGTTCTCTTCCTGTTGGGGAGCACTTCAGCGGTCACGGGCATTCGGCCTCTGATATTCGGGTAAGCGTTCTCCAAGGCGGCCTTCGCGACACACGACAGCGCAGAGTCGCTGAGCAGAAACTGATAGCCAAGTTCCGCACACATAAGGACGGCCTCAACCGGGATATTGGGTTTATGTCACACTATTTGTAACTCCCACAGTTGCGTGGACCTGCAGAGTTTCACTGGCTGTCTTGTCTGGAGACAATACACATCTTTTTAGCCTGTCTTGATGCTCTCTCCACTCCCATTGTTTTGTTTCTTAAAGACTGGATTAGTTGTAAGTATTCGCATTCCAACCATTATTCATGTAAATTGAGTCTGTGTCTTTATAAGTTCTGTTTGTGAACAGAATTCCCACTCACCTGAAGAAGGGGCTTAAAGCTTCGAAAGCTTGTGTGGCTTTTGCTACCAAATAAACCTGTTGGACTTTAACCTGGTGTTGTTAAACTTCTTACTGTGTTTACCCCAGTCCAACGCCGGCATCTCCACATCATTACCAGGTTAGCCATTATAAATTCTACACAACTGGTATAAATTTTAAGCACCACTGCCTCAAAATGTAAATAATTAGTCCCAAATTGGAGTACATGAATAAGAAATAAAATGACACATTTTTTCAAAGTTGTCATTTGGAAGATCACACCATCCACATTTCAGAGTCATCTAAAATTTTCATTAAATTGTGCCATAAAGAATAAATCAGTATTTTTTTTAAAATGAGGACACACCTTACATCTGCATGTTTTCTCAATTTTTACCATCTGTTTAACACTAACATTTCACTTGCTTAAACTGCCATTTATTCAATTCCTTTAAAATTACTGTATCACAATTACGCAAAGAGAATGCAATTAGGCCACTGATCTAATTATGCAAGTTTGCTCTAATTGTCAGTTGCCAATTTATAAATCATGAAAGTTTAACAGCAGCACGTGCATTTTTATGCTAAAATGCAAATGGTTAGGTGCTTCTGTCAGCATCTGCTGAGAAAGAAACAGAGTTAACACTTTGCATCAACGGCCTTTCATTAAACTGGTCAGAATAGTTTCTTTCTCCACAGATGCTACCAAACCTACTGAGTACTTCCAGCATATTCGGTTTTAGTTTCAGATTTCCAGTATTCCAGCATCCAGTATTTTGTTTATGTACTAACATTGAGCATGCGATCTCAATATTTGTATTCACGTGTCATATGAAAATGTGCTTGTTAGTAAAATGGAAAGACAGAAGTCAGAACGTACAATTATTTTTTGATGGAAGTGCTTCACATCCTTATTGAGGGATGGTAGATATTTGTTGAGTTAATATGCACAAATGAAGCAGGATAGATAAGGGGAAACCTGAAGGTGTAATATATTTAGATTTTCAAAAGGCCTTCAAAAAGATGCTACAGAAGCAGTTGTTACTTAAGATTAAGGCTCCTGGAATTGATTATAAAGGACTGATTAATGGCAATAAAACAGGGAGTAAGACTAAATTGTTAATTTTGACTGACAAGTTCGACTGGAATGCTGCAAGGTTGAATGCTTAGGATTCAACTATTTACAATTTATAAAGAGGTTACAAAGAGATATAGACTGGTTGCGCGATTGGGCAAGGTAGCAGATAGAATGTGATGTGTAGATAATGTGAAATTATCCACTTTGATAGGAATAGAAAAGCAGAGATTTTTTTTCCAAAAGGCAAGTCGAGCATGATTTGAAATTTTATTAGATTATTTATTGAGAATAGAAGATTTTTTGATACTAATCAACTGTGAAGTGAAAAAAGGGTGGAAATTTGGTTCCAGGTTACATTTCGGTAGAACTGGAGGGGAACAATGAGGCTTCAAGAGGCAATCAATGAAAATTAAATATGTTTGTAGAAAAACATTATCTAAAGTATACCTGGTTTGATACCTAGAGTTTTGCTGGGAGTTGGTTCTATTCTGTCAGAGTGGTTAGAGTGCTTGAATTGCCTAAACAAAACCCGTGCTGAAAGAGGGAGCCTGTTTTTTCCCTCATCAAGCACTGTTTTATGGAACTTGCTCAATTGAAGATCAAGCAGGAACCTGGACTGACTTACTTTCCCTCAGCCTAGGGCAATGTCAACTGTCAATGCACAACTGCTGACAAAAATTCAAGTTGATATTCGTCATTCTTCTCCATTATTTTAATGTAACCTTTGAAGTGCAGAGTACAGTGAGCTGGGTGCTTTCTCTTTTTCAAGTGAGGAGGAAACCAGAGCACAGAATGAAAACACATCTATGAGCAGTAATTAATGACCTTGATCCAAACTTGGACATTAATTTCAATCTGATTGTCTACACTGGTCAATCTTCATTTGTTCAGTTAAGCCAGTCAATTTGAAATTTCCCAGTAGCACTTGAAGAAGAAAGAAACCAAATGGAACTGGTCCAGTAAATTAGGAAACATTAACATAAGCAAGTCCTTAAAGAATATTATTCCACCATGCCTTGGTTCAGAAAGAGAAAAGGGGGCAGTGAAACAGGCGTCACAAAATTGAGGGGTGCAGTGTGCAGCAGCTAAGATATAATAGAGAAAATAAAGCCGACTTGTTGATTCAACTACACTATACATTTTAAGTATCTTTTCAAATCTATATCAAACTGGCTGGTGGGGTAAATGTTTAAATTTGAGCCATTTTAACTTGATTCATAGTCAGCACATACCCATAGGAGAAAAGGTATACCTGCTCTGCATCACACCTTTCATGTGACCTTTACCAGAAAGTTGTTGTAAAATTTGGAAAAATGAAAAACATCAAGATTCAGTTGGAGAAAAAGCACCTAAGCTGGCATATAAAGTTTAAGGTTAAGAATTAATACAGCTCCATTAAAAATGAGCATAACCTTTATAGGGCATAACCTGGTTGAAAAAGTCCTCTTTAAAAAAACTGTTTAAGTTCTAAAATCCAATAAACAATACATTTCAGGTAGAAGTTATTAGTCATTGACAGTTGTCCCTGCTTGGTTAGAAATGTATCTGTGTTCCTGCAAATATTAACTTGAAATTAAGATATGCTACAGAATTAACTTTTAAGGAAGATTAAATGTGAATTTTCAAGTGTTTCAGCTTTAGCTGCTCAAATTCAATTCTACCAAATTCTCTGAACCTTGACATTTTTTAAGGTGCAAATCAATACAGTTAAATAAAGCAATTACTGTACATTGCAGAAAACAGTCCCCTTTACAAGCCTATTAAAATAACTTGGCAGCACAGTGGAAGAAAATTAGAAACAGCATTGATTTTTTGAACATGCCTATTAAAGCAAAATATTCCTTGCCAGTTTATTTTCAATATAGATTTCAGCAATTGTTTCAGTCCCTTTTAAGCAAAAGGCACATTAAACTTCCAGAAACAATGATTCTGTTAAAAGGACAGTTTATGTACTAATTCCTGACCTCAGCCCTCCAGAGATACCATGAAATACAGTAAAGAAAATCAACAAATATTTACTCAGCCATGCACTGCATAGTTTTACAAAGCAGTTAAACTTTTGTTACATCTGCAAGAAATTGTGCATTTCCAGGTTCCTACATATCCAGCTGCATACTCCGAACATCTGGCAAAAATCGCGAGTAAATTTGAACTTCATCTTCCCATCACACTGAACAGACAGCAACATCATGCTCATTCGAAGCTGATCAAACAACTTAACCCAATTAAAATGCGGTAAGAAATGTGCAAGTCATTGTCAGCAAATTAAATTCTAATTTTAAAAAAATGGTGCCCTGATCTGCACACACTCTAAACATGAATGGCAGCTTCACAGTCTGATTTTTCTGGAACGTCTTAATCACTCAGAAATCCGTTTGTATGACAAGTTACTTAACATTTACGGACTGAAAGAAAGAATTACATAGAAATTACAACCTGGAAATGTTGGGGTTTATCCTCCACTGGCATGTTCATGCTAATTTCCACCTACCATTCTATTCCCATTTCACTTAACATTCCTTTTCTTCAAATCATCCAACTAGCCTAGACATTAAAAAGGAAAGTCGCCTCACAAGTTAAATAAATCGCCATCAAGTTATCTAATAGCCTGATCTTTTCGAGTATGAGCAGTCCCATTTTCAAGTATTTTGTCGTTTTTGTATTTCTTCACACCGGATAGCATTCCAGGGAATTTGCTCTGTTCCCGCTTCATGGACTTTAACTGTCGCACAAAAATGCACTTAGCATTGCACTTGCATAGATTTTTTTCTATTTGCTCATGGGACACGCTGGGCCAGCTTTTACTGCCCATCCCCAATTGTTAAGAGTCAACCACATTGCTGTGGATCTGGAGTCACATATAAGCGAGGCCAGATAAGGATGGCAGATTTCCTTCCCTAAAGGACATTGGGTAACCAAATGAGTTTGTAAGATCAACAATGGTTTCATGGTGATCATTTGACTTTTAATTCCAGATTTTATTGAATTCAAATTTCACCCTCTGCAGCAGCAGATTTGAACCCAGGGCCCCAGAGCATTACTCTGGGTTTCTGGATTACTAGTCATGACAATAGAAAGATGTATACAAAACAGAAGCAAGAGTAAATCTTTTGGCCCTTCGAGCCTACTCTGCCATTCATGTGATCATAAGACATATGCTTCCCAAAGGATTACGCAACTTTTAAAATCTTCTGAAATCTTGGCAAATCACAACCTAGAATTACGGACCATTGTGGTAGCAGATGCATCAACTATAGGTCTGGGGGCTGTTTCATTTCAAAAGCAAAATGATGACAAGCATAAACTAGCCAACTATGTCTCCACAGCACAAACAAGAAACAAAACCAAAATCCTCCATAACAGAAAAAGCAGCATTGGCAGAAATGTGGACATGCAGAAGATTTTCAGACGATGCGATGGAATTGTGTTTCAAAACCGAAACAGACCATAGATAATCCTTCAGAGAATGAAAGAAAATGCAGATGCCGCACAGATCAAGATTGATGAGATATAACTCCATCACAGAGAATATGTAAGGCAGATATCAAACTATGGCAGACGCAATGTTACGAATGCCATCAGAAGAAATCAAACATTTCAAAGAGATTGAAGTACATACATCCTTAATCTCACAGCACTTTGCAACAACTGAAAAAAAAAATTGCAGGAAATAAAACAAGCCTTGGAACAAGATGAAGAACGACTCAAAATCAGAGAATATTGTCTGGAGGGATAGCGAACTTTATTCACACGAATCCAATGTTACATCAGTGCTTTTCACAGCAGAAGCGTCTCAATGTCATTGACAACTTACTAGTCTTCAAGGAGAGAGATTCTTGAAAGTGTGTACCAAGGTCATCTGGGGGATAGCAAAATGTCACGTGAGAGCAGCAATCAGTCTGGTGGCCAGGCATAACTCACTTGAGAGAAGGATGATTTCTAACCATCTTATTTACATTATAAACAGCTAAGAACAAAAAGGAAACATTATTACAGTGGTAGCACTGCTGCCTCACAGCGCCAGGGACACGGGTTCAATTCCCGGCTTGGGTCATTGGCTCTGCAGAGTCTACACATTCTCCCCATGTCTGTGTGGGTTTCCTCCAGGTGCTCCGGTTTCCTCCCAGTCTGAAAGACGTGCTGGTTAGGGGCATTGGCCATGCTAAATTCCCCCTCAGTGTACTCGAACAGATACCGGAGTGTGGCGACTGGGGAATTTTCATAGTAACTTTATTGCAGTGTGAATGTAAGCCAACTTGTGACACAAATAAATAAACTTTCCATCAAGGCCAAAGGAGCACCTGGGAATGGACCTTTGAATTTTGGGGAAAATGTTCCTCATCGTTGTTGATTACTACTCTCAGTACATTGCAGTAAACAGGCTGTACAGTATTCACACCAGAAGCAGTCTTCCAATCCCTCAAGAGAATTTATACAACCACGTGGTTGATGAATCTGCTACAAAGGTCAGTAATTCTGGATCGTAACTTGCCAACATTTCAGAAGATTTTAAAAGTTGTATAATCCTTTGAGAAACATTTTGTTGATCTATATGCTAGCACCGCTATTGATACTGTTTCATTAGCTGTTTCAAGGGCTTGTTGACCTCTGCTAAATTTACAAGGAACTTGTGTTCCAGAGATTTTCTAATGGGTTTTTTTTCTATAATTGTGCAAACAAATATAGGTTTATCCATGTCACCAGTTCATCTCACTATCCTCAAGCAAATGGAGGCGCTAAGACAAGGATACTAACCATCAAGGATCATTGAGGAAAAATGAAGATCTTGGTCGAGCTCTAGTGCTTGTTATCAAACCACACCAATACAGAATGGCTTCTCAACACCAGAATTACTGAGAGATGAGAGATCGAGAGCATTGCTTCTACCTCTATAACAAAAACTCAAACCCAATGTCACCACAAATGACCAAGTGTGGGTAAAATACAGGAGCAAGAACAGAAAAATAACCTGGCTCAGAACGTTAATCACAAGCATAGGTCACATCTGACTTATGCCGAGTGCCCAACCTATTCCAGAGTCACCATAGAAAAGGTAGGGTGAAATGTACTCCTCACCCCATTAGTGCCACGAATCATAACTCGTAAGTCTTAACATATATTCAAATAACTGTATTGATCATAAGTGCCTGTTCAAAAACAAATCTATTTCCATTTACACTACACTGGTCCCAAAATTCACAGGGAGGGTAAGAGGGTGTAGGGAAAGTGTGGTAGCAGAAGAAAAAACAAACCACAGGGACACCAAGATCCTGTTGAAACTATTTTACAATTATCATTTCATTTCACGTTTTGTGGACAGTCTAATTAACAGGCTGGCCAGTTGTGGGCATGAATACTATTGCTAGGGACCATTGCCAAGGCCGATAACAGGGCAAGTTACAAATCAGGGCTTTGCAGTGAGGAAGAGTGGTGGGGTGGGGCAGAGCAAACATCCCTGCTCTTACTGCCCAAATTTTGCTTTTGGAGTTGGCAGCTATCATCACTATTTCCTTTTGGATTTCCCAAGCTGTAGGAATCCCAGCCAGCTGTAGTTAAATCATAGAAACCCTGTAGTACAGAAGGCGGTCATTTGGCCTATTGAGCCTGCGCCAACAACAAACCCCCTTGACACGAAGGGGCAATTTAGCATAGCCAATAAACCTGACCCACGCATCTTTGGACCAATTCAACTCTCACCCAATTCCCTCTTGCCCGTAGTGGACAGGTTAATATCAAGGACATAATTTAAGAACGAATTATGTCCCACAAAAGAATCGCAAGTTGCAGCAGTCCTATATCTCCAAGTGTTGCACAGGAGTCTAAAATGCAGACCAAATTAACATCACATATCTAACAAACTTACTCTTTCTGATTATGGAAATGATTGGAAGAAAGGAAAACATTGCCAACTGAACAAAAATAGAAAATGTTGGAGAGAAAAACGGAGTTCACGTTTTAGGTCAATGGCCTATCATTGATAAACTTTTCAACATGTTTGGTTTTACTACAGATTTCCAGTATTCAGTTTTTCAGTTTTGCCAACTAAGTAAAACCTGGGTTTTATTAAAAACATGGCCTGCACCACAATCTTTTCTGGTGCAGGGAAGGGGTGGAGAGGAAAGGGAGATGAAACAGAATCATTATATCAAATCATGTTACTGAATAATGTGTTATTGTTGAAGTCAAATTTACTCTGCCAGATAATTTAAAAAATCAAGCCGTATTCTTATTTATTATAGTTTAAAAGCTGTTCATCCTTTATTAGTTACATATTTCAGAATGAGAAAAATCGATGGATTCTTCCTTGCATGCCAGTTGCAGCGACAGATGTAATAATAAGTCCTGCAGTTTGTTAACTCACACATTTAACAAAAATTAAATCTTGATTAGGTGCTCATCTATACTCAATTATAAAACCTGCTCACTTGCAGTACAGTCAATTTACAGTAATAGTGATAGCAATCTGGGCATGAAGCTTCTCCAATTTAAGAATTTCAACTTTCTTATAACAGGATGTGATATCAGCATCCACATGCACCACACTGATGCACTCACGTTTGCCATTAATTTACACACACACACACCACTTTACTGTCAATGAGATACTGATGAATAAAATGCTGAGAATTTAACTATGCAAAAAAGTAATTTGTAGCATGCAAAAAAAGTCAAAGGAAAACTAATTACAAGATTAGCCCTTTAACCCATAATCTCCAGCAGCTACAATCTCGGGCAGCTTTGTGTGTGAAAATGAAAATCTCTGCTGTAGTTCATAAGCACATGTAAAATGTAACTGGTAATCCAATCTCTACATATACAATTGAAGCAAAAATGATCAGGTACTGGGTAATGCATCAGACAGTACAAAATACCTTTGCATGTAGGACAGGGGGGTTAAAATAAAACTCAGTGTAAGAACCTGTCTCCATCCAGTAAAATTGGCAAGAGCCCTGCATGAAAGATGTTGAGCACAGGTACTGTGGTGAACCATCGTTGGTTCCCACTAGATAGTACTGAGCCAGGGTCTGGCCAGTACTACAAGTATGTATATGTTGCTGTTGGGGTTAGGGATGGGTTGTTCTACTTGTTGCTGTTGGGGTTAGGGTTGGGCTGTTACACCTTGTATTATAGTTATTGTGGTACATCCCAGTCGGACTCCGCCTCCTGGGAGAGGTATAAAGGTCTCTGCTCTGTCTGGGACCCTCAGTCTGGGATCGTGTATATAATTAGTAGCTTCATTGTTACAGCAAATAAAAGCCTTTATTTCCTGAGCATCTCAAGCCTCGTGTGTGATAACGCGCATCAATTTTATTTTCGTCGGGAAAAAAACGATATAGAGAGTATGGAGCAGATACTGAAGCCTGAACGCCTTACACTGGATCCACGTGCGGCGGGCGCCTCTAACACCTTCGACCACTGGTTGAAATGTTTTGAGGACTACCTGGCAGCCTCCGCAGCGGTCACCACAGATGATGACAGACTCTGGGTCCTCCATGCGAGGGTAAGCGACACCGTCTACCTCGCGATCCGTGCAGCCACTGACTACACAAAGGCCCTCGAGCTTCTTAAGAAGCGTTATATTAAACCGCCCAACGAAATGCATGCTCGATACCTCTTAGCCACTCGACGACGGCAGTCCGGCGAAACGACGGAAGAATACGCGAACGAGCTCCTACAGCTAGCCAGGGGCTGTAACTGCAAAGCAGTGTCGGCAGATCAGAATATGAACGACCTCGCTCGAGATGCGTTTGTGGCGGGAGTCGGATCATCTTACATCCGACTCAGACTACTGGAGAAAGGTAATCTTGACCTCACCCAGGCAATAGAACTAGCGGATATGTTGGAGACGGCCTCCAAAAGCCTAGTATTGTATCCTGAAGACTACGTGGAGACAACGTGGCAGGAGCAGTCGCTGATCCCTCCTCGTCCCTCGGGTTGGAAAAGCTGCGTGATGGCGTGCTCACGCTCGGGCCAGACGACGGCAGCAGCTCCGGGCAGCCCGCGGTGTTACTTCTGTGGGGGAGCGAAGCATACTCGGCAACGGTGTCCCGCTAAAGCTGTGTTGTGCTCCGCCTGCGGTAAGAAGGGGCACTATTCGAAAGTGTGCCGATCTAAATCTGCTTCTAGGAACAGCAGTGCGGCCTGCGATTCCTCGGACCCCGGTTCTTCGTCGTCGACATCGTCGAGGGTTTTGTCCATGTGCGAGGCCAGGACGACGCCATTACGGTCGACGGAGTCGGAGATGTGTGACCACCAGGGGTCGCTGAGTTTGGCGCCATCACCCACGTGCGACCTATGGGAGCGGCCATGTTGGTCGGCACCGACTGCGAACGACCAGCAGGGGTCATCCTCGTCAATCTCAGCTGCCTGCAGTGGCGCTCATGAACCAACGGTGGCGTCGATCATCCTGGACCAGGCCAAGCCTCATAGACTTGACAAGTCTATGATGGACATTCAGGTAAACGACCACTTGATTTATTGTCTGTTTGACAGCGGGAGCACCGAGAGTTTTATCCACCCAGACGCTGTGAAGCGGTGTGGACTCCGGATTCAACCTGTCAAACAGACAATTTCTATGGCATCAAGGTCCCGGTCTGTCACCATGCTAGGGAGTTGCGTGGTAACTTTAACGGTGCAAGGCACAGTTTACGAGCGTTTCAAGCTCCTGGTATTGCCGCACCTTTGCGCGCCAATACTTCTCGGACTAAACTTCATGGTCCACTTGAGGAGTGTAACCCTACAGTACAGTGGGCCACTCCCTTCGGTTTCAGTGAGAGAACAGCAGCCTCCAAATTGCCCAACGAGAGCCTGTAGCCTCTCGACGCTGAAGATTACCACACCCTCCCTGTTCCAGAATCTTGTGCCAGGCTGCAAGCCCATTGCGACTAAGAGTAGGCGTTACAGCGCTGAGGATCGGATCTCCATTCGATCTGAAGTTCAGCGGCTCCTCAAGGAAAGGATCATACAACCTAGCGCTAGTCCGTGGAGAGCGCAGGTCGTGGTGGTCAAGAGTGGGAACAAACCCCGGATGGTCATTGACTATAGTCAGACCATTAATAGATACACGCAGCTGGATGCGTATCCCCTCCCGCGCATATCTGACATGGTCAATCAGATTGCGCAGTACCGGGTGTTCTCCACCATAGACCTCAAGTCTGCCTACCACCAACTCCCCATTCGCCCAGAGGACCGACAATACACGGCTTTTGAGGCGGATGGTCGCTTGTATCACTTTCTCAGGGTTCCCTTTGGTGTCACCAATGGGGTCTCGGTCTTCCAGCGTGCTATGGACTGAATGGTGGACCAGAACGGGCTGCGGGCTACCTTCCCGTACCTGGATAACGTCACCATCTGCGGCCATGACCAGCAGGACCACGACACGAATCTCCTGAATTTCCTACGCACTGCATCTCGCCTGAACCTGACCTACAACAGGGAGAAGTGTGTGTTTAGTACGCGCCGTTTAGCCATCCTCGGATACGTGGTGGAAAACGGGGTCATTGGCCCTGATCCAGACCGTATGCGTCCCCTCTTTGAATTTCCCCTGCCCACTAGTGCAAAAGCACTGAGAAGATGCTAAGGCTTCTTCTCTTATTATGCACAGTGGGTTCCCAATTACGCGGACAAAGCCCGTCCGCTCATCAAGTCCACTTCTTTTCCCCCAACACCAGAGGCCCGATTGGCCTTTTATAAACTAAAAGCCGACATCGCGAAAGCTACGATGCACGCTGTTGATGAGTCCATCCCCTTTCAGGTGGAGAGCGATGCATCTGATTTCGCCCTGGCCGCCACACTTAACCAAGCGGACAGGCCCGTCGCCTTTTTTTCCCGCACCCTCCAAGGCCCCGAAATTCGGCATTCATCGGTGGAAAAGGAGGCCCAGGCCATTGTGGAGGCCGTCAGGCACTGGCGCCATTACTAGGCGGGAAAACGGTTCACCCTGATCACGGACCAGCGGTCCGTGGCGTTCATGTTTAATAACACGCTGAGGGGCAAGCTCAAGAACGACAAGATCTTGCGGTGGAGAATTGAACTCTCCACCTATAACTATGACATCATGTATCGTCCAGGGAAACTCAATGAGCCCTCGGATGCCCTCTCGCGTGGAACATGCGCCAGTATACAGGAGGACCGTTTGCAGGCTCTCCATAATGACCTGTGCCATCCTGGGGTCAGTCGGCTCTACCACTTTATAAAAGCCCGCAATCTGCCCTACTCGGTGGAGGATGTCAGGTCCATAACAAGAAGCTGTCGGGTATGCGTGGAATGAAAACCGCACTTTTACCGACCTGACCGGGCACAATTAGTCAAGACCACTCGTCCCTTCGAAAGACTGAGTGTCGATTTTAAGGGCCCCCTTCCCTCAACAGATCGGAATGTGTACTTCCCCAACATCATTGATGAGTACTCGAGATTCCCTTTTGTTATTCCCTGCTCTGATACATCCGCTGCCACGGTTATCAAGGCATTCCGTGATCTTTTCACCCTGTTCGGGTACCCCAGCTACATTCACAGCGACAGGGGCTCGTCGTTCATGAGCGATGACTTGAGGCAATACCTGCTCTCACACGGGATTGCCTCTAGTAGAACCACGAGCTACAACCCTAGGGGCAACGTACAGGTGGAACTTGAGAATGCTACAGTCTGGAAGGCTGTCTTACTGGCGTTGAAGTCAAAAAGCCTTCCAGTCTCCCGTTGGCAAGAGGTGCTCCCTGATGCGCTCCATTCCATACGCTCACTCCTGTGTACGCCAACCAACGCTACTCCCCATGAGAGGCTGTTTTCATTCCCTCGGAAGTCTTCCTCTGGGACCTCATTACCGTCTTGGTTGACGTACTCAGGACCTGTCCTCCTGCGGCGACATGTAAGGGCCCGCAAGTCCGACCCGTTGGTCGAACAGGTCCATCTCCTCCACGCCAACCCTCAGTATGCCTATGTGGCATACCCTGACAGGCGAGAGGACACGGTCTCGATCCGAGACCTGGCGCCAGCAGGGGACGTAGAAACCCCTGTCGCTCCCATACCCCCTGTTACAAACCCCATAACTCTTGTTTCCCCTCCGGACACGGCGCGGGCAGCATCGGGACCATTACTTAACCCTTTTACTCCCGTGTACAGCTTGCCTGAGTCCAGAGGATGGTCGCCACTTCAGGGCGGTCGGAACTCCATGGATTACCATCACCTCGGGGTCAACCGGCCCGTGAGACTGTGGAGGAACAGTTGGACATCGCCTTGGGGAGAACGCCACCGCAAGTGCCTACTCCGGTGTCATCGCCGGTATTGAGGAGGTCACAACGACGGTGCGGTCCCCCTGACCGTCTGAACTTATAGATTGATGACAAATTATTCTGGTTTTTTTGTACCCCGCCGGCCTTTGTCTTCAAAGGAGGGGTGAATGTGGTGAACCATCGTTGGTTCCCACTAGATAGTACTGAGCCAGGGTCTGGCCAGTACAAGTATGTATATGTTGCTGTTGAGGTTAGGGATGGGTTGTTCTACTTGTTGCTGTTGGGGTTGGGCTGTTACACCTTGTATTATAGTTATTGTGGTACATCCCAGTCGGGCTCCGCCTCCTGGGAGAGGTATAAAGGTCTCTGCTCTGTCTGGGACCCCTCAGTCTGGGATCGTGTATATATTTAGTAGCTTCATTGTTACAGCAAATAAAAGCCTTTATTTCCTGAGCATCTCAAGCCTCGTGTGTGATAACGCGCATCAGGTACAACATCCAAAATCCAGCTGTTGAAACCTTGGAATTCATGGTGGGAGATCTGGGAATCACCCCAGATGCATGGATGAAGTGTCCATTGTTGGGCTGATCCCAGTGGGTGCAATCAATAAAAGCTATGCACACATAGGACTCCATTGGAGGCCTTAAATATCTGTCTCCCCATCCACCCAGTCCGTCAGGCAGGAAAAACACCTGTTCCATCGGCAAGATAGAGTTGGGGATTCTCTCCACACTTCCACTTGCAGCATTCTTGCCTGCTTTTTGGAGAGAGTATCTGAAAGTAATACTTTCTCTATCCCTGTGAAACCTGTGTGAAGGAATATTGGATAAATCTCAATTATTCATTAGATTGATGCAGGACATGTGTCACATGTGACATATAAATCAGTAGGTGCCAACAAAACATGGTCATCCAAATTCCTGGAAAATCCAAGACATGTACAGTCACAGTTCCAGAGGTGTCAGATTTTCAACAACATACTGCACTCTCAACTCATTATTGCAGGGTGCAGGCTCAAAGCAAAAGATTGTCGACTAACTAATAAAAATTGGCAATCCCCCTCAGAAAGATCACAGAGATAGCAAATCCATAATAAATAACATTCCAAGAACTGATTTCATTTTTACTCCTGGATTGAATGGCCTAGTATTTGAAAATTGAAATACAACTCAAATAGAGATCCATCAGCTGGTGGGCCTCAGTAATTTGTTCAAACAAAAATTGAAGTCCAAGCAGAAAATTCAATAAAACATCAAAATTTAGAGGGACACGGCAGTAAAGTGGGATGAACCCTCTCACGTCATTTGCCGATGAGCATTTTGTAATTTAATTTGAGCAGCTTCAACCCAATTCCTCGAGATCAGCAGCCATTGGGTAATTGAGCACTAACTGGCTGCTTTACTTAGAAGTACGAATTGATGGCATCTATTATGGCCAGGTAAAGGAGGATAGACTGGTTTTCCTCTTTTTCCACTCCCAGCTGGGTTATAGCAGGTTTTGAATTTTAAAAAAGATGCTGTATGACCACTTCATGGTGCACTTGGCTATATGCAGCTGATGATAAGTAAACCAGACAGGTATTCTTAAACAAGTAAGTGGTTGTAATTAACCCAGGATGTGGAGATGCTGGCGTTGGACTGGGGTAAACACAGTAAGAGTTTTAACACCAGGTTAAAGTCCAGCAGGTTTATTTGGTAGCAAATGCCATTAGCTTTCGGAGCGCTGCTCCTTCGTCAGATGGAGTGGATATCTGCTCACAAACAAGGCACACAGAGACACAAAATCAACCAACCTCCGCAGAAGACAAACACGGGACGCGGTGGACTGAGTACCCTTCGTCGTCCAGTACTTCCCCGGAGTGGAGAAGCTACGGCATCTCCTCCGGAGCCTTCAACATGTCATTGATGAAGACGAACATCTCGCCAAGGCCATCCCCACACCCCCACTTCTTGCCTTCAAACAACCGCGCAACCTCAAACAGACCATTGTCCGCAGCAAACTACCCAGCCTTCAGGAGAACAGTGACCACGACACCACACAACCCTGCCACAGCAACCTCTGCAAGATGTGCCGGATCATCGACACGGATGCCATCATCTCACGTGTGAACACCATCTACCAGGTACACGGTACCTACTCTTGTAACTCGGCCAATGTTGTCTACCTGATACGCTGCAGGAAAGGATGTCCCGAGGCATGGTACATTGGGGAAACCATGCAGACGCTACGACAGCGGATGAATGAACACCGCTCGACAATCACCAGGCAAGACTGTTCTCTTCCTGTTGGGGAGCACTTCAGCGGTCATGGGCATTCGGCCTCTGATCTTCGGGTAAGCGTCCTCCAAGGCGGCCTTCACGACACATGGCAGCGCAGAGTCGCTGAGTAGAAACCTACAGCCAAGTTCCACACACGAGGACGACCTAAACCGGGATCTTGGGTTCATGTCACACTATCGGTAACCCCCACAGCTTGCTTCCTGGACTTGCAGAATCTCACTGGCTGTCCTGTCTGGAGGCAATACACATCTCTTTAACCTGTGCCTAATGCTCCCTCCACTCACATTGTCTGTATCTTTAAGACTTGATCAGCTGTAAAGATTCGCACTCTAATCAGTATTCTGTAACTTGAGTTTGTGTCTCTGTGTGCCTTGTTTGTGAGCAGATATCCATTCCATCTGACAAAGGAGCAGGGCTCCGAAAACGAATGGCATTTGCTACCAAATAAACCTGCTGGACTTTAACCTGGTGTTGTTAAAACTCTTCCTGTAATTAACCCACCCAGACAAAGCAATATGTTAAAAATGTACAATTATGTTCTACTTCTAACTAACATTAACGAGCCGACACTGAAGCATGCAGAAATAAATACAAATTTACAAAATATCAGATGTTAAACTTGGACAAGTTAAACAACAGATGAAGTAAAGGAAAGATTTGCTGATTGTGTCCGCAGGCGTTAGTTCTCCAGCTCAGGCAATTGGTTTAAAGTTGTAGCTGGTATGTCCCTTTTCTCCTAAAAATACTGTTGTAGAAATCCAATGGCTTTGAGTAGAGACTCTGCTGTAAGAATGTAGACACACTTTTAACTGGCAAAACATGGCTTTTGGTTGAAAGTTTAAATGGAATATTGTAGAGATAGAGGGTGAGAGACGGCTGATACTTCTAGCACCGAGGATATCTGCTAAATCTCAAATTCAAGCAGCCACACAAAAGGTTACATCACATGACCTTTCCACGTTGGTTGTTCATTCTAAAATGAAGTTGATCAGCTCATGTCTGACACAGCTCCTCTTAATAGCTGTGAAAGCTGAGGTGATTATTTTTAATCTTCCAGCATTTAACTCCTGAATGGTTCATTATCATTTGGCTGATATAGGAAGATAGCTCTTCACACCTCCAAGGAGTTCATTGTTTGTGAAGCCTCCATAGGCTCTACATCTTCATGAAATGAGCTGTAGCTACACAAATGCCTGCTTCTTTTTCAAAAATTTAATATGTGAAACCAGCCGTAGAGAATGTCAACTTAATTTCACAGTAAGAAGTCTCAACACCAGGTTAAAGTCCAACAGGTTTATTTGGTAGCAAATACCATAAGCTTTCGGAGCACTGCTCCTTCGTCAGATGGAGTGGAAATCTGCTCTCAAACAGTGCAAACAGACAGAATCAAGTTGCAGAATACTGATTAGAATGCGAATCCTACAGCCAGCCAGGTCTTAAATGTACAGACAATGTGGGTGGAGGGAACATTAAACACAGGTTAAAGAGATGTGTAAATCCTTAAAGAGAAGGAGCAGTGCTCCGAAAGCTTATGGTATTTGCTACCAAATAAACCTGTTGGACTTTAACCTGGTGTTGAGAGACTTCTTACTGTGTTCACCCCAGTCCAATGCCGGCATCTCCACATCATAACTTAATTTCATACAGCACATCCTCCTCGCATGATGAAAATGGGAAAAAAACATATTGGTAAACTATGTCAATTAAGCCACATTGCTTGGGCATAATAAAGAGATGCTACAGAAAAGGCCTACACAAACCTGGAAGCACTTGATGCAGACACTGGACAACAGAGATAGAAAAAATTGTCCATGTCAATAATTCAGACTTCTATTACAAAATTGAAAGAGCCACAGAATCAAGGTACTATCTGCATCAACTGATTCAGATGTCAAGTGGGACATGTCCTGAGTCAATCTAATGAACAATTAAGATATATCCAATATTATGTTGAAGCAATTCATTAAGAGGGTTCAATGTCATACAATGCTTCACTTTAACTACCCCTATATGAATATCCATAGCTGTACTGTACCAGTATCAGCAATAAGTATTTTCCTTTACAAAATCATATGAAACAGAAGCATGTATTCTAATGTGGGTAAAGATTACTTTCACAATGTGGTCTCATAAACATGCAAGTTCTCACATGTGACTATGGTGGCAGCCAAGAACATAAAGACTTCAATAAAAATAGAACAAATCAAAATTTTTCATATGTACTTCAACACTTGTTTGAACTATTACATTCCTATCAAATAACTGAACCATTAATTTGTGTACTCTTTATGAAGAACTTCAAATCCACCTATCATGGCTTCATGACTCAAAACAAATTTAAATATGGCAAATTAGTTCCAAAATACAAATCAAATCTAGAACAGATCAACTGAAATCTTCCACATTTGTACACATTTTTACGATAGTTATGAACAAAATATCTCTCATTGCATTATTCTATTAAAGCAATTGTGCAATTAAAGTCAAGAAAATATTGGCACATCAGCATCAACAACTCAAAAGTTTAAAACCTGCTGTTTTAAGAGTGAAAGAAACACGCCATCAGAAATTTGAGATGAACAATTTATAAATTATTTTACTGATTTTCAATAGAACATTTTACTGAGCCACCTGGAAATCTGAGAATAAGGACTAATCAATGCTCAATATGAGTTATTAAATCCATGTCTCTCATGCAGTAGTTCCTGAATTTGCAAATACTAGAGTTGCTACTGAAGTGACAGGGAACTAGTAAAGAGCATCCTGAACTTGTGATAACTTGTAAGTTATTATATTAACAAATATATTGACGAATGCTTTTGAAGGTACTTGTTGCGGTTAACAGGCTGATAAGACATGTGATCACTGTGCACAAGTGGAGCCTGTGACTATTCATCATCAGGTTTGGTACATTAATTCGGCATTGACTAAATTACATTGCAGTCCCAGGACCCTGCCTGAATTGTATTGCACATACCATCTATGGATATAATTTCTGGCATTTGAGAGTCATTATTAAACAAATTTCAATATAATACTGTAAAGTGTGTCTGGCAGAGTGGAGAATTTTCTTCAGCTAAAATGGATTCTTCATTGATCTGTAAAACCAAGTCTAAATCTATAATAATTTAGATGAACATAAGAAATTGCCTCATACTATTCTCAAATTACTTTGCAAAAAAATTCCAATCTCAAAAATTTAGTTTAATGATTTTGGGTACTTGATCTGTAGCAATTCAATTATAGATATAGAGATCTTTCAAATATGTATCAATTTTTTAAAATGGTCTTAATGATTTAGATTTCCATGGTACAACTACAAGCTCTCAAAGGATTTTCTTTTTGCAGATACAACATCTAAGCACTGCACAGTGGAATATTTGACGTAGAATTAGATGTCTGCTGCTTGTGCTGATGATGTGAGCTTCATGGAAAAGCAATATGTCCTGAAAATAAAATAAATTCTGCTTTCAATTTACTGGAGACACCTTCTGTTTCATTCAGAAATCTCCATATAAATATCACTGGAATAGCATGATTTTACCATGAATTAGAGACAAATCAGCACAAATATTAATATTTAATCCAAAAAATTTAAATCTCTAAAATTTTTTCAAACTACCAACTGCTCATGGCATGGTGCGTCCTTAATATAGTCCAAAAAAACCTCAATGACTAAACAGAAAGATGCTGCAAAAATCTCATCCTTGTGCATAAACTACGAAGAAAAACTTTCGATTAAGTAGGTTGTTTTTCAAGCGATTTGATTTGATTTATTATTGTCACTTGTATGAGTATACAGTGAAAAGTATTGTTTCTTGCGCGTTATACAGACAAAACATACGTTCATTGAGTCCATAGGGGAGAAAGGAAGGAGAGGGTGCAGAATATAGTGTTACAGTCATAGTCAAGGTGTAGAGAAAGATCAACTTACTACATGAAAGGTCCATTTAAAAGTCTGATGGCAGCAGGGAAGAAGTTGTTCCTGAGTCAGTTGGCATGTAATCTCAGGTTTTTGTATCTTTTTCCTGACAGAAGAAGTGGAAGAGAGTATGTCCGGGGTGTGTGGGGTCTTTGTTTATGCTGGCTGCTTTTCAGAGGCAGCAGGAACAGCAGATGGAGTCAATGGATGGGAGGCTGGTTTGCGTGACGGACTGGGCTATGTTCACAAGCCTTTGTAGTTTCTTGGGGTCTTGGTCAGAGCAGGAGCTATACCAAGCTGTGATACATACGAAAAGGATGCTTTCTGTGGTGCGTCTGTAAAAACTGATGAGGGTCATAGCGGACATGCCAAATTTCCTTAGCCTCCTGAGAAAGGCATTGGAGGGCTTTCTTAACTATAGAGTCAGCGTGGAGGGAGCAGGACAAGTTGTTGGTGATCTGGACACTTAGAAACTTGAAACTCTCAACCATTTCCACTTCTTCACTGCTGATGTAGACAGGGGTATGTCCTCCACTACGTTTCCTGAAGTCGATGACTATCTCCTTCGTTTTACTGATAGAGGGAAGAAATTTTAGCACTGGCATCAAAAATTTGAACTCTAATGCAATAATTTTTTTAATATCCAAGAAATTTAATATAAAAAGGTGTTTTCCTGTCCTGTGAAACTGCTTTCTTTCATAACTTCTGTCTCCTTCTTGTTTCTTTTTTTTATTTGCTGGCTTGATTTTCTCATTTCTTTCTTCCTCCCTTGACTTAGTATGCAGACCACTGCTATCCAGCCATTCACACCTCATCCGCACATCTTTTGATTCTTTGTCCACTTTCATTGGCTTTTGAAACAAAAAACATTTTGCCATTTAATCTCTCCTATCCTCCAACCAATCATAGACTTCTGTTTTGTTGTTCCTCTTACTTCGGCACTCCCCCTACCTCCAACGCTGCCCCCTCCACCGTACTCCACCCTCCAACCACCTTCCCTTCCCCTCCCCCCAAAAGGTGTGATACCTTTGCAGCAGCAAGAAAGGGGAATGGAGGTGCATGATTTATTTGATTCATGGGATGAAAATTAGGCTGCTCTCCTTGCAGACACACAGGATTGAAGTTGTTTACAGTGCGTGCCCTGAAGAAAATGCAATGTTTAACCAATGTCCGCCTAAGTTCAAAGCCTTTAAAGACATGAAGGAATCAGTAGCTGCAAAAGCTATTTCATAGATGGTATAATTAAGGTTCTTAAAGGAATTACATTCCTGTATGAAGAAATAAAATGTTCCAAAAAAATACTGTATAGTAATTCAAGCTATAATTCTGTCACTTGCCAAGTTTGTTAATGTACAACTCTGTAGTTATTCTGCGAATGAACCGCACCAGATATAAAATAATCGAACAGCTTAATATTCAAAAATTCATACATTCAGTTTTTAAAATTAATTTGTGGAATACAAGCCCCAAAGGCTAATTTATTACCCTTTTCCAATTGCCCTTGAGAAAATAGTAGCTAGCCTCCTTCTTAAACTGCTGCAGTCTGCGTGATGTGGATACATGGCAGTGCTTTTAGAAAGGAGTTTCAGGATTTTGACCCAATGACACTGAAAGGATGGGAACATAGTGCAAAGTCAGAACAGTGTGCTGCTTCGAGGGGACTTGCAAGTGGTATTCCCAAGCACCTGCCACCCTTTCCTCCTAGGTGGTAGAGGTCATTGGTTTGGAAGATGCTGTCAAATAATTCTTCTTAAACTGCTGCAGTCTGCGTGATGTGGATACATGGCAGTGCTTTTAGAAAGGAGTTTCAGGATTTTGACCCAATGACACTGAAAGGATGGGAACATAGTGCAAAGTCAGAACAGTGTGCTGCTTCGAGGGGACTTGCAAGTGGTATTCCCAAGCACCTGCCACCCTTTCCTCCTAGGTGGTAGAGGTCATTGGTTTGGAAGATGCTGTCATATAGATTGTACACTGTGCTGACATGAACGAAGGTGGTGGAGGGAGTGAATGTTTAAGGTCAGGGGTGGGATGTCAAGTAGGCTGTTTTGTCCAGAATAGCGTCAAGTATCGTAAATGTTATTGAAGATGCATTCATCCAGGCAAGTGGAGATTATCCCTACACTCCTGACTTATCGATGGTGCACAGCCATAGAGAAGTCAGGAAGTGACTTGCTCATTGTAAAATTCCTAGCCTCCGACCTCCTGTTTTAGCCACAGTATTCATATGGCTGGTCCAGTTAAGTTTCTGGTCAACGGTGACCCCAAGGTGCCGTATAAAAGGCAAGAAAAAGTGTATAAAGTTACGGGTAATGTATTAGCATGGATAGAGGATTGGTTAACTTACAGAAAGCAAAGAGTGGGGATAAATGGGTGTTTTTCTGGTTGGTGACTAGTGGTGTGCCTCAAGGATCAGTGTTGGGACCGCAATTGTTTACAATTTACATAGATGATTGAGTTGGGGACCAAGTGTAGTGTGCCAAAGTTCGCAGATGACACTCAGATGAGTGATGAGCGAAGTGTGCAGAGGATACAAAGTCTGCAGAGGGCTATAGATAGTTTAAGTAAGTGGGCAAGGGCCTGGCAGATGGAGTACTTGTTGGTGAATGGGAGGTCATCCATTTTGACAGGAACAACAGCAAAATGGACTTATTTAAATGGCAAAAAATTGCAGCATGCTTCTGTGCAGAGGGACCTGGGTATACTTGTGCATGAATCACAAAAAGTTGGTTTGCAGGTAATTACGAAGGTAAATGGAATTTTGTCTTTCATTGCTCAAAGGATGGAGTTTAAAAACAGGTAGGTTATGTTGCAGCTGTTTAAGATGAGGCCACACCTGGAGTACTGTGCACAGTTTTGATCTCCTTACTTGAGAAAGGATGGACTGGCACTGGAGGAGGTGCAGAGGAGATTCACGATGTTGATTCCAGAGTTGAGAGGGTTGGCTTATGAGGAGACACTGACTAGACTGGGACTAAACTCATTGGAATTTAGAAGAATTAAGGGGGATCTTACAGAAACATATAAAATTATGAAGGCAATAGATAAGATAGAAGCAAGGAGGTTGCTCCCACTGGCTGGTGAAACTAGAACTGGGGGCATAGCCTCAAAATAAGGGGGAACGGATTTAGGACTGAGTTGAGGAGGAACTTCTTCACCCAAAGGGTTGTGAATCTGTGGAATTCCCTGCTCAGTGAAGCAGTTGAGGCTACCTCATTAAATGTTTTTAAGGCAAGGATAGATAAATTTTTGAACAGTAAAGGGATTAAGGGTTATGGTGAGCGGCGGAGCAGCAGCAATATGATAATGACCAAGACAACTGTTCTTGTAATGTTCAGTGAAGGACAAATATTTGCCAGGGCATCCTGGATAACTACCTTACTCTTGTTCAAAATAGTGCGATCAAAATAGTGCCACGGAATCTATTATATGCACCATTTGCATCCATCCAGTCAGATGGGGTGCTGAGTTGATGACTGAAAGAAGTCACTTCTGGCAGAGATCCTTCAGTACTGCACTGAAGTGTCAGCCTTGATGTTTGTCCTGGAGTGGGACTTGTGTTGGACAATCATGAATGTTTTCCAAGTCTTGCTCCATTTGGGCAGTATCTGAATTGTGAACAATATGGAACACTGTGCAATTATCAGAGAATATTTCCATTTTGACATAATATTGTAAGGAAGGCTATTGAAGGACCTGCTGAAGAAGGTTAAGGCCCAGGACATTAACTTGAGGGACTCTATCAATGATGTCTTGGGTTTGAGGTGATTGGCCTCCAACAACCACAACCATATTCCTTGAATCCAGAGTTAATCCCCATTGATTCTCACTGAAGTTAATTGATGCCACACTTAGTTAAAATGCTGCCTTGATGCCAAGGCAGTCACTTTCACCTAACCTTTAGATTTCAGCTGTTTTGACCATTGTTGTAAGAAGGTCTGAAGCCAAATGACCCTGGTGGAAAGAGACTTACACAGCTTTATTAGCATATCTAGCTCAGTAGACCATGTTACAAAGATTTTACAACACTTGTGCGCAGTGTACTATAAGCAGAATTATTTGACACCATTGATTAAAACTCAAGTTTCTGAACAGTCGCACATGAAAAAGTAAGGTTCTGATCATTTTAATAGCTTATCCTCGTAATTAAACATGAAATGAGCGATTTTTCAGCTTAGTAATCATGTACATTAATAAACTACCATCACACTGCACAGTAAAATTGAATTTCAGCGAGAAAGACAGGATGTTTAAAAAATCTACAGGACTGCAAATTTTAAGTTTAGTTAACTCAATGGCACTACCTCAAGGAAAACTAAACAATTATTCCAACAAAGAATGTCAAGATCAGCAAGATTATTGCAGAAAGGACTAGTAAACACATCAAAAGTGCATTTATTTTAAAGGCACGCTATCCTTTAATTTGTTTAATACATCAAAGTTTTTTGACCGAATTGGCTCTAGGGAAAGTTATGATTGAAATATAGTCACTTTCAGATACTAGAATAGGAATTTAGCCAAATTGAATTTAAAGCGTCACCTTTTAAAACCATGCTGCAGTATGCCAATGAGCATGTTGTTTCATCTCAGAAAGATTAGAATTCTTTTTAAAAATAGGAACATGTCACACAATATTAAATTATCTGATACAAGTATGCTCACTCTTAAGGACCAGATCAGAAACCCAAAGTATGTTATGAAGTTAGACTAGATCCCAACTATTTTTAGATTTTAACATTAGTACAAGGATAAGGTGTTTCACTCTGGGTGTGATTCTATTGATCCACGAGGAAATTTTTATGAAAAGCAAACTTTATTTAACAGTACAGTTTAACAAAAGGATTAGCATAACATTTACCAGTTGAAATACTTAAACATTCCAAGACGCAATTCTTAACTGCAAGCCTATCCCTATTAGTTCCAATTTAAGAAATATTCCTCAAAGATGTACACTCCTCTTCAAAATCAGTTACCAAACAACAGGTTTACATGCTGGTATGTAGACTACTAGTCCTCAAACCTCCAGGACACTTTTGGAGAAAGATATCTATTTTCTAGCAGGTCCCAGACATCAATCTCCTTGCATGTCCAAGCAGAAACTTTTTTTTTTTGCTTTGCAAGTCTAGTTCCTCCCATTAACATATGACGCGCTCTTGTCACCTAATTAACCCATACTCTCAAACCCCAGTGGACAATCCAAAAAATAAATAAAACTGCATGAGCTCAGATTAAAACTAATACTCCAATATCTAGCAGTAATTATTCTTGTGCATTCTGAGCAGGTGGGCTGCCTGGAGCAGACAAAGTAGCACCATTTAACAGAGTTGAATCCTAACATATCCTTCACAAGAAATAATGTCTCCAAAATACAGTTCATAAAGGCACAGTATTGTCACATCACCCTAATCTTTTTCTTAAAAAGTACAGGAAAAAGTCTCAACATCAGATTAAAGCCCAACAGGTTTATTTGGTCCAAATAAGTCTGTTGGACTTAATCTGGTGTCGTGAGACTTGTTACTATGCCTACCCAGTCCAACGCCAACATCTCAACATCATAGCTACCACCATTTTTTTTTTAAGTAGTTCAGTCTCAAATAAAAATTATTATTCTGCAGATGGAAAGAGAAAAGGATGTCACCTTTCATAATGTCTCACCTGATATTGCACAATGGAGAGTCAACTGGCTGTCATTCTGCTTTATACACAAGCATGTTGTTGGTATGCTTTTAATTATTTGGCAAAAGAGGGCATGGAGATAACAAAAATGGAGAGAAGCTATGTCTATAAAGGTTGAATTCTATCATGGCAAATAGTACAATATCCTCTTGGACATTAAACTTCCAAATATAGAAAGAATATCAGAGGACTTGCAACTTAATGGTACCGAACAATCAAGCAACACAACAGTGCTCACCTTGAATGGTTGAGACAAAACATACACACTGCTCGAACATATTTGTTGTCAGATAAGAAACACAGAAAACAAGAGGAGTAGTCCCTTTGAGACTGCTCTGCCATTCAACATGATCAGGGCCGATTCTCTAACTCAGTGCCATAACTTCCGTGCAATCCCCATACCCCCTGATGCCTTCAGAGTCTAGAAACATGTCTATTTCCTTATTAAATATGTTCAGTCACTTGGTCTCCATAGCCTTCTGTGGTAGAGTATTCCGCAGGTTCACCACCTTCTTAGTGATGACATTTTTCCTCATCAATGCTAAGTGGCCTACCCCATATCCTGAGAATGCAGTCCTTTGTTCTAAACACCACCCCCCACCCCAGCCTCTAGAGGAAGCAACATCTCAGCATCCACTCTGTCCAGCCCTTTCAGAATTCAATGCGTTTCAATTAGATCCCCTCCCATTCTTCCACATTCCAGTAAATACAGGCCCAATCGACCCAATCTCTCCCTCATATAACAATACTGCCATCCCAAGAATTAGTCCGGTGCCTTCCTTGAAACTCCATATGGCAAGTATATCCTTTCTTGGATCAGGAGCCCAAGACTATACACAATACTCCAGGTGTGGTCTCACCAAGTCCATGTACAGCTGCAGTAAGACATCCTTGCTCCTATACTTAAGTCCGCTTGCAATGAATGCGAATGTACAATTTGCTTGCTTGCTGTACTTGCATTCTTGCTTTCAGGGATTGGTGTACAAGGACACCCAGGTCCCCCTTTGTTGGTCAACATTTCCCAATTTATCACCATTTAAATAATACTCTGCCATTCTGTTTTTCCATTTGAAGTAGATAACTTCACATTCATATACATTATACTGCATCTGCTATGTATTTGCCCATTACTCAACTTGTCAAAATTATCTTGAAGCCTCTTAACATCCTCTCCAGAGAGAAAGACAAGAATAGGTCAATACTAAGTGTTAATCAGAGCAACAGCAGCTGCTGAAATCCAGCAGTTGACTTCACCGATGGGGGACTCTGGTAGTTTAGCATTGTTCTGCTTTGTCTTTTATAAGTATAAAGTTTAACTTTTATTAGTCAAGCATGATATTAGCATGGATTTTGCGATCATAATAATGGTGAAGCCATCAGCTCTCTCTGTTATAACTCATCATTATCATCACTGGTCTGCCTGAAGGCAGATGCTTGGCTCATTGGAGGCTTTCCATGTCTCTCGATCCGGTGCCAGTCTTTTCATTTGCCAGCAACCTCCTTCAATTCTCAATCCATACAGCATTGGTATTTTCTTCCTTCTTGTTCCTCTTTTTCCTTGAAATCTTCCTTCCATAACATCTCTTAAAAGCTTGTTTCCTCATTTTCAGAGAATAAATATGACAACAACTTCTCACACCACATGTGCACAGTTATCCAGAATTTGCTGTCAGAAATAGCCTTGCCCCTCAACTGGTTCCCCTGTTGCAATCCTCCTGATAGACTGCACAGAAATTAAGTTTAAAATGATAGTTCTTTACCTTTTCTGTGTTTCTTATCTCTCTCCTTTAATCCCACGTGTTTTAAATTCTTTATTTCAGTTCCAATACAGGGTTTAAATATATTTTACATGTTCTATATTTTTTACTTACTGGCTTGCATTTTGCACCTCTTCACAAGATTAGCTCACCTGTTTAATTCTACAGGCTCACTGTTGCATCATTGGTTCACAGGTGTCACATCTCATCTGTCCCCTCCCTTTCTCTGTAACCTCCTTCAGCCCTACAACTCTCTTGAGATATCCGTGCTACTCTAATTCCAAAATCTTGAGCGATTTAATTGCTCCATCATTGGTGATTGGTGCCTTAATTGCCTGGACACAGATTTCTGGAATTCACTCCCTACACCTACTTTGCTTTCCTCCCTTAAAAAGCACCTTAAACCTACATTTTTGAAGAAGCTTTTGGTCATCTGAACTAATATCTCGTTATGAGGCTTGGTGTACAATTTTGCTTTATAATGCCTCTGTGAAGCATCCTTGAGATGTTATATTGTATTAAAGGTTCTATGTAGATTATTGCAACTGTCATAAAGATAACGTCACTTTTAAAAGACATACATATACAGTCATGTCTATTGAGATAGACATCAACCTAAATTATATTTCAAGACACTGACATGCATGCAAGTACTATAAGAGCGGTTTGAATGCAGTTTCAAAAAAAAATAGAAACAATACCAGACATTCTAGCTTTTCCTACAGCAAAACCAAAATATACATTTCCATATCCAATATACAATTCTCTATTTGGTAGTGGGTATATCTGAATTTCGCCTCCCAAAACAAAACATGAAAATGCTTAATTTGCAAAAATTTCATCTTAGCAACACAAAACGTAGGACATTAAAATTTTTACTATCTGGCATGCACCAGGAATGGGTGTTGCCATTTATCAAATACAGAGAGATTCATTTATCGATGGAATGTAGCACAATACTTAGAGCATAAACTAATATGCAAGGACTCAGGATGTAAATAACAGTATTCTTTTTACTTCTAATCTTCAATACATTAAAACAAATTGAAGAATAAAATAATACAATACAGGTAACCTCAGATTTGCAAATATCTCTTTTTAATTTGTAGCCGAAAAGTAATTCTAATGAGGGGCTGGATGATAGGGGCAGCATGGTGGCACAGTGGTTAGCACTGCTGTCTGACAGCGCCAAGGACCCGGGTTTGATTCTGGCTTAGGTCACTGTGAAGTTTGCACGTTCCCCCCGTGTCAGCGTGGATCTTGTCGGTGTGCTAGTTTCCTCCCACACCCCAAAGATGTGTGGATTAGGTTGATTGGCCATGCTAAATTGCCCCTTAGATTAGCTGGGTAAATATGTGGAGTTATGGCAATAGGGCCTGGGTGGTACTGTTGGCGGTGCAGGCTTAATGGGCTGAATGGCTTCCTTCTGCACTGTAGGGATTCTATGATTTAACTATCAACACAATGTCCTCTCACTTCTGGGACTGCCCACATTGGTCATATTGAAGGCTTTGTTTTTTCTAACTATAAACTAACAGTCTGAGACAACCATGCACTTGTGGAAAATGGAAATTATAGTGGAATACAACACATGGGGGCAAAAAAATCAAGTGCTTTATTTTGCCTCCATCTCATTTTATACCTGATCTGGAAGTGTTCAACGCCAACAGTAGGTGGGCAAAGTAGGTGTGTTCAACGGATCATCAAACACAAGGCAGAATTTTGATGAGACGAGCGGTCTTGCCTGCCAGGTGAAATGCCGGTGAGAGACACACACTGCCTCTTTTCGGGATGGCCCACTGAATCTCAAGCCAATCAGGCAGAAACAAAGCCAGCAGCAGACCTTCCCCTGGAATTAAAACCCCAGTGACAGAAGTATCACCTATCAAGAGTTGCTGGTCAGAGACTGCTAACTCTTTTGCTCAGAACTGCCACTGGGGAGGCCGTCTATACTGGAAGGACAGGCACAGGAAACCCAGGATCATGGAATTGTAGAGCAACCAAGGCCACAAGTATGTAACGCGATATTTGGGGTCAGGGGAAAGAAGGAGCTTTGCAGGGTAGGGGGGTCACAAGCAGAGAGGTGCAGGAAGATTGGCAGCAAGGAAAGGAGGGGGGGGGGGGAATAGCTCTTATCAGACTCCACTTCCTGAAGTTGAATCCCTTGAATTGGGTGAATGCCAGTGACGGTAGAGTGAGGCCCTTAGGTGGCCTTTAATAGGCCACTCAAGGTCCTCAGTCGGCAGAACTGGTAAGTCGACCTTGGGCCTTCCCACCTAGAATTTAATTCTGGAAGAGGCGGCAGGGTGTCTGTATGCCTTTGTCCATCGAATTACACATCCTTCCTTATCTCCAAGTCCGCCACCTGTGAGAGCACAGGATTCTGTCCATAGCCCCTCACAGATATCATGGTGTAAAGAGGCTGAGTAAATGAGTGAAAGCATATCAGAGTTTCTTCAAAGGTAGGATAAAAAAGGATCTGAAAGAAGTCATTTAAAAATAATACTCAAACTATTATTTTCTAACAGGTTCTCGTCAATTTTCAATTGCATCATTTGTAAATATTGATTAGGATGCCATGGGAAACAAATGATGCATTTGTGCAGCTTTATTAGATTTTTGATGCATTCCCATCTGTAGAACAGATGTAGAACTTATTTATTCAAAACACCAAGTGGTTTGAATTAAAGTAGAATTCAGTTATCTGTGAAAGTTCTTAATGAAAATGTCTTGTGAAGTGCCAGTGTTCTTCCTCAAAGCATGCGTGTTTGGGAAAACCTGGATTTATATTTACACAAAAACTCATTCTACTGCTGTAAGAACAAATGAAATGAATTAGTAGTACTCACCGAAACTTTGCTTCCAGTTATCTGAATGCAGTGGTTAGTGCGGTATAAATTAATAATGTTGGGAGAGACAAAACAAAACAAAAATCACAACAGCATTATTAGTGAGCCCAGCTTTACATAGGTTAATCAAAACGCAGTTTAGTTACAGCATTAGTAATACATTTATAGCTCTGAGAACTGAAGATTTCCATTCAGAAATTAACAATTTTTGATAAACGATTTCAGCAGGTTTCACAGTAAAATGGTACCAATTTTGATAAATAAGCAGGGTCCATTGTGATGCATTTAAATTTACCTCCTGGCACAAAGTAAGTAATTTTACAGAGCCTAAATATCAAAAATGCTAATGTTGTCTGCAGTATAATTTTTGTATGCCACATGTGATTCATTTTGTTTCTTTCGCTTAACTTCAACTAGAATTAACAATTCTGGATGCACAAATATTATTTTTCAATGAGGATATTTAAAATTAATGTGACCACAGGCAGAAACTGCATATTATATCATTAGGCTGCTCCTACTTCTTGTTACAAATTATGCTTATCTTGCATTGTTTTAGGTTGTCTGTTTTGCGTTTACCAGCTCCAAAACAGAGTATTTCAAAACTATCACACTTCATCAATACAGCTATGTTGGTTAGATTGGGCAAGTGTGGAACAGTAAATGTGGAGCATCTCCCAAAATTACCATTATCTTCAATTTTAGTGGTTTCCTCTGCCCTGATAAGGCAAAACTGCAATAATGTTTGCTTTGTTAATTATATAAGTATTATTTTCTTATGTGGTTGCCGTTGAGCTATGGTTGCTGGTGCTATAAGTGTATGATGTTTCTGTTGCATTCCTGTACATTTATTTTACCAACAATGGTAATTCCATTAATTGATCTTTGTTCTTTATTTCCAGTTTGACCTTGCTAATAGATAGCCATTACAACAAACGCTAATTAGTTTGTTTCAACTATGCTTTGTGAAGATCCTAAATGTGATGGACAAGTCAAAAATATTCCGAATTATGTGAAGCTGTACTTGCTACCTGAAAATATTCAGCAAAACAGATTGAATATCTAGTGGCATTTATATCTTGTAATACAGAATAAAATACTGCACATTGCAGTTAAAACACCAATTTCAAAAGAAATCTGGCTGCCAATGCAAACCCCCAAAAAATAAGGGCTACATTATATGCTAATACCTCCTAGATCACTCCATGGACCTGGAGAGAGAGCCCATGTGCTGACTTTGTTTGAAAAAGCCAATTACTAAGGTCTAGAAAGCTATTTAGAAAGTTAAAATGAAAGGACAAAGCATTAGTGCAGGGCAACAATGTGGGTAATGCTATAGTAAGAAGTCTCACAACACCAGGTTAAAGTCCAACAGGTTTATTTGGTAGCAAATACCATAAGCTTTCGGAGCAGAGCTCCTTCGTCAGATGGAGTGGATATCTGTTCTCAAACAGGGCACACTTTGAGAACAGATATCCACTCCATCTGACGAAGGAGCTCTGCTCCGAAAGCTTATGGTATTTGCTACCAAATAAACCTGTTGGACTTTAACCTGGTGTTGTGAGACTTCTTACTGTGCTTACCCCAGTCCAACGCCGGCATCTCCACACGGTAATGCTATAACCAGATTGTGACAGGAAATGACAGAGCATGCAAACATAACCATACACCAGGAAAGAGAGTCAGAATAGGGAAAATTAGTAAACGTGCAGAATTAAAAGCTTTGTCTGAATACAAATGCAACATATTTATCAAGATAGAAGAATGAATGATAGTCATTAGACATGGTGGCACGGTGACCAAGACTAGGAACTGAATAATCAGTGGTATTTGACACTTCAAAAGGATAGCAAGAAAGGAAAATTTGATGAGATCAACACAGTAGTGAGGAATGAACTTGTCATAGAAGAGCAAGATGTGGAATCGGTTTTAGTAAAGATAAGAAATAGCAAGAGAAAGAAATCACTGATGTGTGTAGTTTATAGGCATCCTAACAGTAACTACACTGTAGGACAGAGTTTGATTCAATTGGGCCTTGCAATGAAGGTACGATGATAATCTACAGTGATTTCAATCTTCAAATAGATTATACAAATCAAATTAACAACGATAGCCTTGAAGTTAAGTTCATAGTGTGTATTCAGGGCAGTTTCTTAGAATAATACATTCTGGAACAGACTATTTAAGACCTGGTAACATACAATGTGACAATAAATTAACAATCTTCTAGTAAAGGATCCACTAAGGAAGAGTGTTCATGACATGATAGCATTAAAAACTAAATAATGGTAATTACAAAGTTATGAACAAAGAGTTAGCTAAAGTTGACAGCGAAACTAAGTTAAAAGCTAAGACTGGAGAGGACCAGTGACAAACGTTTAAGGAGATATTTCATTACTCTCAATAAAGATATATTCCAATGAGAAAGAAAGACCCGACAAGAATGATGCATCATTCATGGCTAACTAAGAATGTTAAGGATGGCATCAAATTCAAGAAAAAGCATGAAATGCTCCGATGATCAATCTATATTAATGATATGGATGAAGGGACCAAGTATGTTGCAACCAGATTTTCTACGATACAAAGCTAGATAGGTATGCAAGTTGTTGAGGACAAAAAGAATCCGCAAATGAATATAGAAATGTTAAATAGATAGGCAAAAAATTGCCAAATGGAGTATAATGTGGGAAAATGAGAGATTGAACATTCAGAAGAATAAAAAAAACAGAATATTATTTAAATAGAGACACTTCAAACTGCTTTGGAACAGAGGGATCTGCATTTCCTCATGCCACAATCATAAGTAGGTTAGTTTGCATATGCAGCAAGTAATTAGGAAGGTAAATAGAGTTATGGTCTTTATTGCAAGAGGCATGGAGTACATGAGTAAGGAGGTCTTGTTACAATTGTATAGAGACCAGGCCTGGAATACTACATACAGTTTTGGTCTCCTTATTTAAGGAGGGAACATAGAATCAGATTTATCTGATTCCTCAACAACACTCCTGTGCACGGTATGGACAGCAATGCTCTGCCAATTCCTTTAAACCAACACAGCAAAGTTAAAGTTTATTTATTAGTCACAAGTAAGGCTTACATTGACACTGCAATGAAGTTACTGTGAAATTCTCTAGTCGCCTGTTCGGGTCAATGCACCTAACCAGCACGTATTTCAGCAAGAGTAACTTCAATCTTCCTTACATCTGCCCTTAGATTCAGCCTTCCTGTTTTTCAACTGCTTCACAATCTTATCACCATTGTGGGCCAATTTCCTTTGCCAGCTGGGATCATATGAGCCACTTTACATCCCACAGTCCAGGTCATGTGATCACCTGGTCCCCCAAAAGTACTCTTTTCCACCTCTGGGAACTCACTTCCAACTATGGCCAGGCAAGTATCCTGGAGCCCTGGGTCAAGGAGTGGCATAGATAGCGCTGCTGCTGCCTCTGACTAAGCTCTGGCCACTCTCCGTTCATGCATATGATCCTACTACCTCCAGCCAATTTGCTCGTGTTGACTCCATCACAACTACAATCTAATTATGGTGGAGTAATATAATTACTAATAGACTATGAAGACTTCACATTGTACTTTCACTTTGGGGCATTACACCATCATAATGCACTATATACCCATCTACCTGTGTGAATCTAATTATTAGGACTGATGGTGCATACTGACGGAGCCTATTCATATGGTAACTGTACTTACTGGGTGTTGCATCCTTTTACTGTGATCTTTTCTGCTTAAAAGTAAATTAGCAAATGGTGGAAAATAAGACCATATAATGAAATAATATTGCTAATGCCCATTTTAACAAATTCTTTATTGAAGGAATTTGTGGCCGAAGTTAGGGCCATATATACCAATTGGACTGCCTATGTAATTAGTGAGATGTGGAAGTTATAGCTTATATTAATTGTAATTTGCTAGTTAATTCATATTTAATTTACATTAATTTTGGTTTATAGTTGAAGTAAATTTTTAAAAGTGAAATCTTGCCAATTGTTTTTCTTGTTGCGTTGCGTGGTAAAATTACTTCTTTTGGTTTATTGGGGGTGGCCACTGGGATGATAATCCAGTTAAGGTTGCACAGCCCAAGTGGAACTTTGCAGAAGTATTATTGTAGAAAACTAAGAGATTATGAGACTGCATTAGATCTCCACTGTATCATGAAAGTCTAAATGTACAAAGTAACTAAATGTAAAATAATACAATGAACCACAGCATTTCTCCATATTCTACGAACTGCTCTAATCTCAGTAAACACTTTAAAAATCCATACATTTTGAAATGCTGAAGTCTGCTGACAGCTTTGTGACCTTTTACTGTAAAACCTGCTAAATTGTATTAAACATATGGTGAAAGAGCAATACAGATATTTACACAAGGCCAAAATATAACATCGCTCCTCAGCATACAATTAATTGTATATTTTGTTTTACTGCACTATACTTTGATTTTCAAATAGATATGGTATATTCTTTCAATTCAAAGTTACTTATTTTAAATTATTTGATGATGCAAATATTTTTATCATAAAATCCCCACTTAGCTGTCTGTGCTTTTCACATGGGTAATTCCAAATTTTGGACATAGCAATTTTTAACAAGTCGTATTAGACCACACAGTTCAGATAATTCAGTCAATGATTTCAGAGTAACCAATTACCCACCATTCTGCCTCCTCAGAATAACTCAATCAGAGCAACACAAGTTGAATTTCAAATTTGATATATCGACAATCTTGACATAATTAGTGTGATGGTGCACTACTAGCCTTTGCAATCAAATTGTTGAATTTAAATGCAAAACACATTTTTTTCCCCTGGCAACACAGCCTATTCAACATTTTATGGATACATCACAGCAAAGTCAACAGAGGGCCGATCACTTATTCTGTGCCACACCTCACTGCTATGCTAATTCTTGATAAATGTGGCAGAAACCAGATTACTACGAGTGTATAACTGAAAACACCCAATCCAGTTTTAGCTCCAAGAATTCTAATTCATGCTATTCTTCACTCTGGACTCAAGTTGGTTTAACTTAGCATTTATAAATGGAAATAACATAACCTGTTGTACCCAAATGAGAACAAAGACTCACTCTATCAGTATCCTCTACTTGTGGAAAATCTAAGGAAATTTACCGAATTACTTGGGTTTACTGAAAAAATTCAATAGTGGTTGAAATAATCAATGGTGAGGATATATCCAACACAAAAATCGGAAGATTAATATACCAATTTTTCTACATTGATACATTTTTATCCAGATAAAATGTGCATTTTTTTGATAAGCTTCAAAATTCAGAAGAATTTACTATATTGTACAAATGCTTACCGAACAGAAAACTTTAATTCAAAAGGGAAATAAACATGTGGGCCTGAATTCTGCAGTCATGCATGCCCCGCTACCACTGGCAGCAAGAACGGAGGATTTGGCATTTAGCCAAATCTCTGTTCACAGCAGCGGGACTGGACAATCCCAACCGCAGGGGAAGTTTGAGAATTCCAGCATGATGTTTGGAGGAAAATAAAATAGTACATTATGTTATGAGCATACAGAGGTTGCTACAGAACTAGGAAGCGTCAATAATAAAAGCATGTGTCAAATGACAAAGGCAGCAAACATACTTGGATGACAACACAACTTTTCAGAGTGGATATGGGAGCTTGATAGGTATAAGATAGTGTCAAGTTAACCTAAATATAGGTGGTTTCGTTGCTTAGCAAAAGGGACATTCAGCATGTTAAAGCAACAAAAATAGCAACTTTCTCCATTAATGAAAACCATACTTGGCTCAGAATAAAAAAGCAATAAAAGAAAAGTGGGAGGGAAATATCTGAATAAACATTGTGAAAAGATGGAAGTCTTCATGAACTTTTTTGTCAAGTTAATAAACAGGACAGTTAATTAACTTTTATTTATATAAGCATATATATAGCAATTAAGGTTAAGTGCAGCTAGATTTTTGGCAATGAAATGAGAATGTCTTAGGTTTAAGAAAATAATCTGAAGATTATTTAATAATTAAGGAAGAAAATATGCATTGATGGAGTTAACCAAACAAATCACACTTTAACAAATCATTCTCACCTATAATTCATGCTTCTACTCCAATAAAATGGAGAAAAATGTTCTAGGCTTGAATCTCTAAAACTTCTATCATATGTTTTGGTTCTGACACACAAAACAAATTTTGATCTTTTAAGCTGAAATTGTCAGTTTGAGCAGCTTTAAACTAAATGTCAATGTATATTTTAATTAGGTATTAATGTTCAAATACCACAACTGTGCATGGAAGTGAAGTTACAGTTTATGACATCTTATAGCTCCAAATTTCTCAGTGTCAAACCCAAGCTTCAGTAATCATGTTGATGCCTTTCAGGGAAGGACTGATCACCTTGTAGAATGTCACAATACATTGTTTGACTGGTTAGATACCCAGAGGCTGAAAGGAAACTTTGAATAATCTTTTGCTGCAAAAAAAACTCTAGCTTTTTATTTTAACTGAAACTTCAGTACATTTTTCAATTCTGTGCTGAGTCACATTAGTCAACAATTCTTCAAATGCTACGGTTAACTCAAGGCAATTCATTTTTGAATCACAAAGAATATTTTCAAAAGTAAATCAAAAACCTCAGTATTGATTATATCATGACCTTGAACTGTTCTGCTATACTTGTATAGCACCCGTGTAAAATGCACAAACAGCTGGGATCCTCTTCCACAAATACAATCACCACCCATTCTAAAGAACATATACTCTATCAACAGCCACATGCATGGATCTGCAATCTTTTGTAAGCTCGAAGCTAACAATTTGCCTTTGCAAGGACATGTTTCATCACAAAGAAATTGCCAAGATATTTCAAAAGTGTTACCTTGACGAAGGCAAACGGTTGATCTGACAAACTGCATGCATGGCAATAAACAAACATTGCGGGCCTCTGACTGGCAATTTTCGCCACAGGGAAGGAATGCTTTTGCAACATTTTAGACAGTAGCATCAATTTTGAATTCATAAGATAGCCAGCTTTGCAAAGATCAAAAGTGATACCAATAAGCAGCAAAAGCACGAGCTAGATTCAGCTGAAACAGAACTTCCCAAGTTAGTATGTAAAAATTCTGCAGAAGTGTGTTATTACTTTTGTCCTAATAAATAGCCTTCGCCTGCATTGCGTCTTAGTTTTGAATTTTTGTTGTGTACTTGGCTACTTCTATGTTTCATCAAGGAGATGCTCTTATTTATGGTTTTTCTGTATCTGCAAAATCTTTGCAAATCCTGTTCATCAATTACAGCATAAGCATTTTAAACAAATAGCGATTGAAGTCGCACAACCCATGAAATCAGAAAATGCCAGGAATGCTTTTGTGCTTCAAAAATTGCTCAATTTTTTAAAGTGGTGCCAATATGAACAACTGTTAGAGCACATTACATACTGTGTTTGCAAACAAATCAAAAAACTACAGTGTTCATTCATTGCTGATGATATGTTAATTTAAACAGGTATCCCATGAATATTTTTTTAAAAAATGGATGAAATTCAGTTCATTAAATCAACCTCAGGCTTCCGACACTCCCACCGATGTTTTAGGTTATTTAGAGAAAACATTACATCAGATATTTGCTGCATCATAAGCAGAATCTCTGGAGGCATATATCTGGGTAAAAAGCTCCAGAAAAATAAACAAAAACAAAAAATCAGAAAATCGAAGTGAAACCTATATATGGCATGACTGTTCATGTTTACAGGAACTCCCGGTATCACTTCAAACCCATACCATGAGAAAACTTTAAAAGTTTTTTTTTGCTCCAGCAAAACTACTCAACCATGGTCAGGAAATATTTTGATCTGCAGCTCTGCTGGCTTCAAGGAGTATGTGTTTGAAGACTGTAAGCAGGTAATTTTTCAATAGTATTCAAATTTATTTTCAGATAATTGCAACTATAAATAACATTGCATTGCTCTTCATGGACTTTGTCATATTCAATTCAAACTACTAAAACTACATCAAGGTGACAGGTTTAGGAACAATAAACTCAGTCACACAGGTTAATAAGCAGGTATTTTCAACAATCAGGACATTGTGTGTGTAAAACTCATCCAATTCTCTCAAATATTCCACAGTGATTTGTTTTGAACAACCGTCACCTCTTCTATTAACCCTCAAAAATAACTAAAATTAATAATCAAGTGAAATTACATTCTGCATATGTTGAAGGGTGAACAGCTGTAATTGGCCGACAGAAGCTACTCCCGGCACAAAACACATCACCCAAGATTTAAAGAGCACATGGATTACCCCAGGGCAGTGGATGCAGGAGGTACTAATGGTTTATAGTAATAAAAGCATCATGTTTCAGATTAGAGTATTTTGTGTGATGTGTTCCAAATCCTCACGAACAATTTATCCACAGTATAAGGCATTTTAAAACCACATTATTAAGCAGCAGCTTTAGGCAATAAAAAAGGGAACATTTAGGCAGCGATCATGGATTGCAGCTTAGCAAAAGCCGAAAGCAGATCATTCTAAACTTATTATATCTGACTGTTAGAGAAATGGCATTTACTGTGCTGTCTTAAAAATGGTAATTTTATTTTAAAAGAACCTTACAGATTTGGCAGTTGCAGAAATGTATTGAACCACCATTTCTCTCTTTGTCGTCAAATCCTTTCCTCGGAGTGGAACCTTACGATCCTCATTCAAATTCATGTCTTCCTGTTGACAAACAATTAAAGAAGAATATTAATTAAGCAATTAAGTTCAACAGACAGAACATCTAGGTCTGAGAACTTTAGACCATTTTCATTAATGTAAGGGCATGACTATATCACTCCATAATCCTGGAACTTGGGTTGGTGTTTTTACCATTGCATTTCCTGAGACACTGCTGAGCAGAAAAGCTAACCACCACTAATTGGCTGGCAGCTCTTGGTAAGCAAGACTTCCATCCCTGGAGTTTTGATTCAAGGGAAGGCCTACCACTGCCATCATCATTGTTGACTTGGCTGTGGTGCAGCAGGCCATCCTGAAAAGAGGCAGCATGAGTCTCGCACCAGCTGGTAAGACTCCTGACTCCTCAAAGATTTTGCCCATGGAGTTGAAACCATAACTGCTGGACTTGACTTGACTGCTAACTGTAGTTGAGCTTCCTAAATTGTTGAACAGACCATTAGATGGTAAGCAATTCCATCTGGAAAGGCAACAGGTTTTTTTCACAAACTAATTTCTTTATACTTAGAACTACAAATGCATCTTCTTAAATTAAAAGGGCCACTATAACACTGATTTGTATAGCATGTTTAGAACATATAGAACAGTACAGCACAGATCAGGCCCTTCGCCCCACGATGTTGTGCCGAGCTTTATCTGATGCCAAGATCAAGCTATCCCACTCCCTATCATCCTGGTGTGCTCCATGTGCCTATCCAATAACCGCTTAAACGTTCCTAAAGTGTCTGACTCCACTATCACTGCAGGCAGTCCATTCCACACCCCAACCACTCTCTGCGTAAAGAACCTACCTCTGATATCCTTCCTATATCTCCCACCACGAACCCTATAGTTATGCCCCCTTGTAATAGCTCCATCCACCCGAGGAAATAGTCTTTCAACGTTCACTCTATCTATCCCCTTCATCATTTTATAAACCTCTATTAAGTCTCCCCTCAGCCTCCTCCGCTCCAGAGAGAACAGCCCAAGCTCCCTCAACCTTTCCTCATAAGACCTACCCTCCAAACCAGGCAGCATCCTGGTAAATCTCCTCTGCACTCTTTCCAGTGCTTCCACATCCTTCCTATAGTGAGGTGACCAGAACTGCACACAATATTCCAAATGTGGTCTCACCAAGGTCCTGTACAGTAGCAGCATAACCCCACGGCTCTTAAACTCCAACCCCCTGTTAATAAAAGCTAACACACTATAGGCCTTCTTCACAGCTCTATCCACTTGACTGGCAACCTTTAGAGATCTGTGGATATGGACCCCAAGATCTCACTGTTCCTCCAGTCTTCAGAACCCTACCTTTGACACTGTAATCCACATTTAAATTAGTCCTACCAAAATGAATCACCTCACATTTATCAGGGTTAAACTCCATTTGCCATTTTTCAGCCCAGCTTTGCATCCTATCTATGTCTCTTTGCAGCCTACAACAGCCCTCCACCTCATCCACTACTCCACCAATCTTGGTGTCATCAGCAAATTTACTGATCCACCCTTCAGCCCCCTCCTCTAAGTCATTAATAAAAATCACAAAGAGCAGAGGACCAAGCACTGATCCCTGTGGCACTCCGCTAGCAACCTGCCTCCAATCCGAAAATTTTCCATCCACCACCACCCTCTGTCTTCGATCAGACAGCCAGTTACCTATCCAATCGGCCAACTTTCCCTCTATCCCACACCTCCTCACTTTCATCATAAGCTGACCATGGGGGACCTTATCAAACGCCTTACTAAAATCCATGTATATGACATCAACTGCCCTACCTTCATCAACACACTTAGTTACCTCCTCAAAAAATTCAATCAAATTTGTGAGGCACGACTTGCCCTTCACGAATCCGTGCTGACTATCCCGGATTAATCCGCATCTTTCTAAATGGTCGTAAATCCCATCCCTAAGGACCTTTGCCATCAATTTACCAACCACCGAAGTAAGACTAACCAGTCTATAATTACCAGGGTCATTTCTATTCCCTTTCTTAAACAGAGGAACAACATTCGCCACTCTCCAGTCCTCTGGCACCATCCCCGTGGACAGTGAGGACCCAAAGATCAAAGCCAAAGGCTCTGCAATCTCATCCCTTGCCTCCCAAAGAATCCTAGGATACATTTCATCAGGCCCAGGGGACTTATCGACCTTCAGTTTATTCAAAACTGCCAGTACATCCTCCCTCCGAACATCTATTTCCTCCAGCCTATAACACCTTCTCTTCCTCAAAAACATGGCCCCTCTCCTTGGTGAACACTGAAGAAAGGTATTCATTCATCCTATCTCTACTGACTCCATACACAAGTTCCCACTACTGTCCTTGACCGGCCCTAACTTCACCCTGGTCATTCTTTTATTCCTCACATAAGAGTAAAAAACCTTGAAAGGTCTAATGCAATGAAAAGTTTAATGCAATGAAAAGTTTAATGCAATGAAAATTCCAAGGCACTCGATAAGAGCATTACAAACAATATTACAGCAATCCACTTTCGCTCTTAGAGCAGATGGACAATAGCTCACTCTCAGAGGTAGATTTTAAGAAGTGTCATCATGGAAGAGACAGAAGGAGAGCGGTAGAGAGGTGTACAGAGCAAATTCCAGAATTTAGGTCCTAAGTAGTTGAAGTCATTGACATCAATGGTGGAGCGATTGAAATCAGGGAATTTCAAGGAGAGGGATTTTCCCAAAAAGTTTCTAAGCGTCATAACAACAAGAAAACAAGAGTTTTTCATGCTGGTCTTTTCAGTGTGCTTCGCATCGAAATCTTTCAATGGAGTGCACTGAAAAAACCTCCATATGGTCCACACCATCATGGAGACTCCAAGCACGTGACTCACAAAGTAGCCACTGCTGTGCATCATTAGGCAGGGAGGAGCTCCACTGAAAAAACTAACGATGCACTCAGTCAGTCATGCCTAGGATGGTCCACGAAGAGCCCAGGGATTTCTGATGCAGCTATCATGCACACTCCCTGGATGCCACGCACATGATACGACATTAAAGGGAGTAGATTCCCTTCCTGTTAATGAAGGGCACCACTTGATTGCCTCCATATGGTCCACACCGTCATGGAGGCTCCAAGCTCGTGACTCACCCAAAGTGGCCACAGCTGTGCACTGTTAGACGGGGGAAGCTCCACTAAAAAAAACTAACAATGCACACAGTCAGTCATGCCTGGGATGGTCCTCAAAGAGCCCAAGGATTTCTGAGCTGTGCCAGATGCAGCTATCATGCACATTCCCTGGGTGCCATGCATATGATGTTCAGAAGATGGTCGCACACAATAAGACATTATGGGAGTAGATTCCCTTCCTGTTAATGAAGCGCACCACTTGATCGTGTGGGGTCAAGCGTGCCGTTTATAGCCCCCTGCAGGAGGCATCCCAGCAATGGTTGAAGCCTGCAGTCCAGGCTTCCTGTTGGGCTCAGGTCAAAATTAATGTAGTGGCTTGCCCAGGCATACAAGGCATCTATCACTTCATGAATGCACTTGGGCACAGAGGACTGGCAGATGACGCAGAGCTCATCAGTGGAGGCCTGGAAGGTCCCATGGCGTAGAGGTCGACCTCATAAGCCACTCCTCAGGGTGGTTCAAGAGAATGCATGCAACACGAGCCCCCAAGCCAGAGGAAAACCCTGAGATGAGACAACACCCCACCCCACAAAACCACTGCACCAATGCAAGCCCCAGCACACCCCGCAACATGGCAGTGATTGAGACACCCACTTGCATCCTGGGGATTGGTACTCAGTGGTACTTCTAGTTCTTCTTTCCTACTGCTGCGTCTGAACCACACTTTTATAGAGAAGCAGTGATTTGCGCCAAATGACATCATGCCAGAGACATGGGAGGCATTGAGGAGGGGGAATGTGCCAACTTCGCTAATGATAGAAATCCATTCAAATTCATGCCAATAAGCTTTGCGTCCATTCCAAGTGAAAAGCGGTTCACAACAGTAAAAAGGGGCTGGGAAGATAAACTCTATGTGCTGAGCATGAATCAAATTTTTAGCATCTCAAGCTATTTTCCAAGCTCACCACGCTGATTGACAGGTGTGGCAAGGTGCGCCCCCCTCCTTACAGAACTAGAGAGGTCCCAGAAGATTGTGGTGTTGGGGAGGATTACAGATAGCGAGGGGTTAGGCCACGGAGGGACTTTAAAATGAGGACAAGAATGTTAAAATAAATACATTGTTTGAGTGGCCACCAATTAGAAATCACAAGGGTAATAACTTGAACCAAGTCCCATTCACCTAAGGCATGGACAGCAGAATGAATCACATTGAAACACACAAAATTCTGAAGGAGCTTGATAGGGTAGTTGCTGAGAGATTGTTTCCACTGGTCAGGGATTCTAAAACACAGGGGCACTGTTTCAGGATAAGGGCCAATCATTTAGGACTAGGATGTGGAGAAATTACTTCACTCAAAGGGTTGTGAATTCTTGGAATTCTCTGCACCAGAGGGTTGCAGATGCTCCACTACTGAATACATTAAAAGCTGGTTTAGACAGAGTTTTGGTCTCTCAGGGAATTAAAGAAAATGGAGAGCGGAGAGAGAAGTTGTTGAAGTCAGTGATCAGCCATAATCGTATTGAATGGTGAAGCAGGCTTGATGGATCATATGGTCTATTCCTACTCTTATTTATTTTGTTCTTGCAGAAGCTCAAGCTCACCTTGGGGTCAAAAACGTCACTAATATTGCAAGCTGACCAGTGTAGCCTCAGAACAGGAAGGAATCATTCACTAGGAAAAGTAGTTTGGTGTAGGAACCAAAAGCAATGGCTCCAGTGTATCCACAGGATGTGGGGCTCCTGGAGATGAGCTGTTACAGGGCTTGAGGGGAGATAGAAACAAAACTCGATAAAGATGCAGAGTTTGAGCAAGGGCAGCAGGGAGCATGAGAAGAGGTTTGGCTAGTGGGAGGGAGGAATGAGACAGTTACAGCTGATCAGGTGGTTTTGATCTTCGTGACGATGAAATGAACTCTTTGCACTGTTCAAGCCAAGGGTTGGAAAACAAGAGAGAGGAATTCAAGATGATTCATAGTAGGTAAAAGAAGCCAAAGCTTTGACACTGGACTCAGAACCCAAATTGCTGCCAAATAGTGTTAGTTCAAACAAAACTAGTTTTGAAACAAATCCCCACTCACCTGAGAAGGCAGCAATGGATTAAATGAAGCTTCAATGCCAATTTCTGAACGTACTAAAATAATGCTGATTTGCAAAATTAGTGTGTATTAATGTGTGGATGGCATGGTGGCATAGTGGTTAGCACTGCTGCCTCACAGCTCCGGTTTCCTCCCACATTCCAAAGATAGGTGGATTGGCCATGCTAAATTGCTGCTTAATGTCCAAAGATATATAGGTTAGTGGGGTAAATAAGTGGGGTTAAGCCTGGGTAAGAGTCGGTGCAGACTCGATGGGCCAAACAGCCTTCTTTGGCACTGTAGAGATTCTATTCTATCAGAATTACCACATTCACTGCAACATGTATAACAGTACATCATCTGTAATATTCAAGATTTCTTCAAAAATGTCAAACAAATCTGCATTATAACTCTCAGAAATCTTTGCATGACAGCTAGATTGTAACCCTCTTGGCTATATAATAATTAGGCTGCAGAACCCCATAATAGTAGCCAAAAGACTAGATGTTTTTAAAATATATTCGTATTTAGTAACAAGAACCAAGACTAATTTCTCATTAAAAAGATTTGTTTTGCAATTTAACATTGAAAAAGGTGAGCTGCTGCTTATTATAAAAACTCTTGTGAAAATGATAGCATAAACTTGGCTATGGCTAAGCAGAACAAACAAAGCTTAGCAAATCTTTAGATTCAAAATATTGCCAACGAACAGATTTCTGTCATATAGTAAGTGTTCATTTTGACATCCTGAAAGGTATTATATATCATGCCTTGGCTCAATGATGGCATTCTTACCTTGAGCCAGATGGTCATGTGTCTAGCCCACTCTGGAAGCTTATGCACATAAGCTCAGCTGACACTTCAGAAAAGAGGGAGTGTTGCAGTGTTGGGAGATGCTGCTTTTCAGACGAGATGCTAAACATCTGTCAGCCATTTCAGATGTATGCAAAGGATCAGCACTATTAAAAGAGCAGAGGATTTCACCAAGCGTCCTGACTAATATTTACCCTCAAAGTGCAATAAAAAACGTCACTTGGTCAATTGGCTCACTGCTGCCTGTCAAATCTTCCTGTGTGCAAAATGGCTGTTAAATTTCAAAAGTTACGTTGCTTCAGAGAAAAAATGGCTGAGAAGCACTTTGGGGTGTACCAATATCATGAAAGCCTTTTTTTTCTATTTAAAATTCCAAAAGGAAGCTAACTTTGCTTATTTAGAGTGCTTTATCATGTGGCTAAAAATGGACATTGTGCAGGACAGTAAAAAAAAAGAAAGCAGGATAGGAGTTGAAACCTAGACAAACAGCAAGGTTTTTAAGAAGACCTCTAAGCAGAGAAGAAGGTGACAAACAATAGAATTTCAGAAAAGAGTTACAAACAGCAATGACATAATGGCAGCGGACAAGGACAAACTGGTCTCATTGAAAATATAAGGCTATGTTCTACAGAGATATAACAAGAGGTTGTGAAAGGTACAGGTTGCAAGGGCAGACAGAGATTTGAAAATTATGCAAAACAATTTAAGATTGAAGAGTTAAAAATTAGCTAGAACAAGAATGACAGAATGCCATAATTTTATACATTGAGGAAAAAAGCCCACAGCATTTTGAATGTAATATGCTTGGACCAGCAACGAGAAATCAAGAATGAGTTGAAAGGCTTGAAATAGAAAAACAATGGAGAAAAAAGGAGAGTGGAATTGGGTATCGTTGCAAAGGTGGAGGGAAAGCAGCCTTGGTAATGAGCAGCATGCAAGGAAGGAAATTCAGCTCAGAACAAACAGGCACACCACCAACATGGCAAATCTTGAGGCAAACATAAGCACTCCAATCGCTGATAACAATCAAATCGCACTTGGCATGAATTGTTTACTAAAAGAGTCCCCATTTAAAATATCTAAGAACTGCTGAATTAAACCAAGGAACAGTCTCAGCGATTCATTGAAACCGAACATGGTGACAATGATGATGTGAGAGCATGCAGTATTAGTTCCTCCAAGACCCATGTCCAAGGTGATATGGCAATATTGTGGGAATATGCAATTTAATCGAGCAAAGGAAAGGTCCCTACAAGATAGAAGCAGGAAAACTGTATATCCTCCTGTGATCTGAGCTCTAGGTAATCATGGATGAATTATGGTGAACCATGGAGTCAGAGAAAAGACATATGCAAGTATCATTTTGCCTTCAATCAAATGACTTAACCGAATATTCAAGACAGCAGTTCCATAACTCTTTGGTTGACATTTTATCTTAATGAAAATATTGTTTGTGCAATAAAAGACCAAAATGAAATGTGAAGCATTCTTAAAATCTAGATTTATGAAATAGATCAATAAGAATATCATGAAAGGTTAGTAAGTTACTTTGAAAAGGCTGGACTTTATTTCTTACTGCATAGGAAAATAAATAAATACTTTGTAAAAAATTATTTAAAACATTTTTTGACCCTGTTGTTATTCTGAAAGGGGTCAAAGATTTAACGCTGTAATTTGAATGAGATTATTTAAAGGCTTATATATTTGTTATAAATTTTACTCCCTTCTTTAAGTTACAAAGCAAATGCATAGAGTGGACAAGGCTAACCCATAATCCATCTCCTTGTTTGCTCCAAAAAACAATTCAAATTGAATTCAATTTATGGTCCCCATAAGAGAGACATACAAGATCTAAACTGACAAGAAAATGCACTGTGCCTGATCCGACACTTGATCTTAGCCAAAAGGCCAATTATAATAAAACTGCTGACATTTTTTGACATTGGTGTTATTTTAAAAAGATTCAAAGATATGATGTTGTAATTTGATTTGATTTGATTTTTTATTGTCACATGTATTAGCATACAGTGAAAAGTATTGTTTCTTGCACACTATACAGACTTAGCATACCGTTCATAGAGAAGGAAAGGAGAAAGTGCAGAATGTAGTGTTACAGTCATCGATAGGGTGCAGAGAAAGATCAACTTAATACAAGATAGGTCCATTCAAACGTCTGATGACAGCAGGGAAAAAGCTGTTCTCAAGTCACTTGGTACCTGTCGTCAGACATTTGTACCTTTTTCCCAACGTAAGAAGGTGAAAGAGAGCAAGTCCGGATGCGTGGGGTCCTTGGGCTGCTTTTCCGAGGCAGCAGGAATTGTAGACAGAGTCAATGGATGAGAGGCTGGTTTGTGTGATGGACTGGGCTTCGTTCACGATCCTTTTGTTTTTGTGGTCTTGGACAGAGCAGGAGCATACCAAGCTGTGAAACAACCAGAAAGGCTGCTTTCTATAGTGCATTTTGTAAACGTTGGTGAAAGTCATAGCCGACATGCCAAATTTCCTTAGCCTCCTTAGAAAGTAAAGGCATTGGTGGGCTTTTTTAACTATAGCATAGAGACCTGGTGGGCTTTCCTGACTATAACATTGGCACGGAGGGACCAGGACAGGTTGTTGGTGAACGTGACACTTAGAAAGTTGAAGCTCTCGACCATTTCCACTTTGTCTCCATTGATGTAGACAGGGGCATGTCCTCCACTGCTCTTCCTGAAGTCGATGACTATCTCCTTCGTTTTGTTGACATTGAGGGAGAGATTATTGTGGTCGCACCAGTTCACCAGATTCTCTATTTCTTTCCTATACTCCATCTAATCATGGTTTGCGATCCAACCCACTTCAGTGGAGTCATCAGCAAACTTGAAAATCGAGTTGGGGGGGGTCATGCGGTCATAGGTGTATAAGGAGTATAGTAAGGGGCTGAGGACAGCGTTGTGAGGCACCAGTGTTGAGGATAATCATAGAGGTGGTGGTGTTGCCTATCTTTACTGATTATAGTCTGTGGGTTAGGAAGTCTGGAATCCAGTCGCAGAAAGAACTGGCCATAGTGTTTGGAGTTAAGTTTTGTAGGCATAATGGTGTTAAAGGCTGAGCTTTAATCAATAAATAGGAGTCTGACATAGGTATCTTTGTTGGCTTGGTGTTCCAGGGTTGAGTGCAGGACCAGGAGATGGCATCTGCTGTGGACCTGTTGCGGCGGCAGGCAAACTGTAGTGGATCCAGGCAATCCAGGAGGCTGGAATTGATTCATGCCATGTCTAACCTTTCAAAGCACGATATAATGATGGATGTCAGAGCCACTGGACGATGGTCATTAAGGCACTTTGCCTGGCTTTTCTTTGGTACCGGGATGATGGTCATCTTCTTGAAGCAGATACTCGAGACTTCAGATTGGTGTAAAGAGAGGATAAAGATGTCAGTGAATACCCCCGCCAGCTGGTCCACGCAAGATTAGAGTGCTTGCCCGGGTACCCCATCCGGGCCAGTCGCTTTCCATGGGTTCACATTCATGAAGGCTGTTCAGATGTCTGCGAGGCCTCAGGAAGTTTCGTCTCAAGGCTATTTGTCGTGGTGTATATTTCGTCCAGCACGGTCTTCACGACCACGTGGGGTGGGATGTAAACTGCTGTGTAATTTGAATGAGATTATTTAAATGCTGATTGATACTGTAATCCAAGTTGGGCATGAGAGAGCCTTTATAAAAACCTGGGGACTGCTTAGAATGACGTTAGCAATAAATTAATCAACTCTCATACTTATTTCAACCTAACTCATGTTGAACATGTGCCACCTGCAGATAAGACACATTACAAAATAAAAAGCAAGTACCAGTTATCTGCCAGTCCCACGAGTGGCCATCTACAATATTGGACATTGCACTGGTGAAACATTTGCAAATTCAAAGCTCCCTGTATACATCTAATAATTTTCTGAAACAAATGCTTTATATATTTCCCTTTTCTAGAAATATCATTGTCCAATTGCAATTCTGTATTAGTTAGTGCTTAAAAATTATGTTGAGAAGTCCACATTATACACAAGGCTTTTAATACCCTGTTTCTGGATATCCTTTAGCATTGTGCAGAATAACTCGGAGGGACTCTGATTTGGACCAGTGTGGATTTTGGCTTTGCTGGGTACACACAAACACAGGAAGTGAAAGGGAAAGAGGGTAATATTGACAAAAATTGAGGCAGAAGAATGGTTTGAAAATAGAGCAGAGCAAGAGGCAACTGCATAGATGCTGGAGCCCAAACAACATTGAATCATAGAATCCCCCAAGTGCAGAAGGAGGCCATTCGGCCCATCAAGCCTGCACCGAAAACAATCCCACCCAGGCCCTATTCGTGTAACACCACACATTTACCCTGCTAATTCCCCTAACACGAAGGGGCAATTTAGCATGGCTAATCAATCTAACCCACACATATCTGGACTATGGGAGGAAACTTGGGAGCACCCGGAGGAAACCCACACAGACACAGGGAGAACATGCAAACTCCATACAGTCACCCAAGGCCAGAATTGAACCCTGGCATAGTGAGGTAGCAGTGCTAACCACCGTGCTAACCCTTTTTTCTTCTTTTTACTGAAGATGCAAAAGATGCCAGGGAGCTATGCTAACTGTCGGATAGACCCAGGAGCATGGTTTTTTGAAGGAATGAAAGTATGGAATAAGGACTGAATACAGCCATGCAACAGTGACCTGCCTGAGAGCAGGTACTCTCATCAGTTCCCCGCATTTTGCGGTCTTCTGCTTTCCTCTCAGTTGCTTGTCAGAGCCTCCCATTTTCAAGTTCTCCAACTTCATCACTCTCTTTCTCCCTCTTGATCTACATCCATCCAACCTCCTCTGTCACCTTCTTCAGCAAATTTTCCTGTCTTGGAATGTGGCCAAACAAATCTTGTCCCCTTTTCTTGATGATATTTACGAATGATCTTTCCTCCTCCACTGTCCTAAGAACTTCTTAATTGTTCTTGTGCTTTCTCCAATTGGTCCACTCCATCCTTTTCCGGAACCACATTTCACAACTTTCTAGCCTTTGGATATCCATTTTTCTCAAGTTTTATGTTTCAAATCCATACAACAAGAAACTTCAAATCACAGTCTGAATAATTCTTTCCTTATGAGCTGAACTCATTCCTATACTGAGAATTCTTTATTTTGGAGAATGCATTTTTTGCCATTGTTATCCTAAGTCTGAAGCATCAGCAAAGTAGTAGATATAAGAATAGAGGGGCAGAAAGAGAACAGTAGCAAGAGTAAATAAGTAAAAGCTCTTTTTAATTAAAAATATTTTCCAAATAGACCTGATAATAGGTTCTGAAAGTTTAAGTTTAAAGTTAAAAAATGTATTTATTAGTGTCACAAATAGGCTTACATTACTGCAATGAAGTTACTGTGAAAATCCCCTAGTCACCACACTCAGGCGTCTGTTCGGGTACACTGGAGAGAGAATTTAGTATGGCCAATACACTGAACCTTTCGGACTGTGGGAGGAAACCGGAGCACCCGGAGGAAACCCACAGAGACACGGTGATGTGGGGGTCGAATTAGGCTAATAAATACACAACCATAGATTTAGGAACACTAACACAACACTAACTTTAGAATGAATGATCTTGGGCTATGGGAAGGTAGGCCAGCCAGGGTTGTTGCCATAGAAGACAGCTCTGTATGATTAACAAATATTTCTCATTTAAAACATGTACTCTGAATTTACAAGATGGATGTGTTTTGCTTTTGGTTACATTTTATGAAACTTCAGTCAGTGACAAAATATAGCAGGCCCTAGTGGGTGGGGTAAGAAACAAGAGATCTCCTGAAGGCAGTAATGCTATCAGCAGTGGTCGGGAACAAGATGGCTACCAATGTTAGCCTTATGAATGGGGTCATACAACTTCGAGAGATAAAGCAGGTGGCGAGCAGAGAATAAAGAATTTCTCAGGGTCAGACAAGAGTCACATGGTTTCAATTCAGTGGGAATCATTCTCCAATTTCACTGTCCAGCGTTGCATATTGCTGGGCAACAGAAGGGAAGTAACATCCAAAATTAATGACAAATGAAATCCCATGAGGTCAGGATATGTATTGTTATTGGCTGGAGTTAATGACAGGATAATTATTGACTCATTTGTTTTACTGGATAAGGCCCACCGGAAAGGTGGGCAATATGATTTTGGGAACGTATAATTGCCTTCACAGGGACATTGTTCTTTAGAATGATATCCGGCTGCCCGCATTCTTTATCTTGAGTGCAAGGCTTCCTCATATCATTCTCTCATTCGGTTAAATAAAGTCACGTCTTCAAAATCAATACACTGCATTGAGTCTTTGTACTAGCTTAAGTCTGAGCAAATACATAGCCTCGAGAGGAAACTCCCGTCCACACACGATTAAAGCGTGCAAACTCCACATACACAGTGACCTAAGCTGGGAATAGAACCAGGTCCCTGGCGCTGTGAAGCAGCAGTGCTAACCACTGTGCCACCGTACTGCTCCAAACCGGCACATCCAGAGGAAACCCACAGAGACATGGAGAGAACATGCAGACTTCGCACAGACACTGACCCAAGCTGGGAAACTATGAGGCAGCAGTGCCAACCACTGTGCCACCATGCTGCCCCTGAAGAAAACACTAGAGCAATGATGTGCAGGTTAAGTGGATGGGCCGTGTTAAATTGATCCTTAATGTCTCACGATGTGTGGTTAGGGGATTAGTGGGGTAAATACATGGGGTTACAGGGATAGAGCCTGGGTAAGATGTACTGCTGGAGAGTTGGTACATACTTGATAGGCCAAATGACCTCCTTCTGCACTGTAGGGATTCTATAATTCTATAAGACCCGAGTGAGCAGCATTATCTCAAGGTTGAAAGCCCACATTGACAGTGCAACAAGCATTTGCTTATATAAGAATTTCCATTCTCACTATTTATGTAGCAATTATATGGCCTAAGAGCAATCGAAAACCATAATATGGACAGTGGTGCCATATGAAATAATCTGCAAATTTGTACAAACTGAAAATAGCTACTTGGGCCCATAATATAACCTATGTTTCTGTTTGAGCAGTCATATATACTTGCATGCTGAAAAATCATGTAGATAAACATGATGTATTCAACATTAAGCCATACATACCAAATAAATCAAGGCAAAATATCAACCTTCAAAATCTTCCAATTAAATTCCAAGGGAAAGATAGCAACAGTATCTTTTGGCCTGTGTTATCTAAATGTTTAGTGTCCATCTTTAGCAGATATCTCTACAACCATTTGACATACGGGAGATAATATAACCGAATACAATTTGAAACAATGATGCTGTCCCATTTTTAAATCATAGTGGTTAGTGCTGCGTTTAAATTAAATGTATAATACTGTAGCAGAATTTGCCACTAGAGGGCATTCAGATTCAATATATTTCTCATTCAAGTTTCATAACATGGCACAACTAACTATAAACCATAAGCTTAATTTCCAAATGCTACAGTACAAATTTATGCAATGCATCTGAGTGAAGTATAGTGGGAACAGAAACTGTAGCTGTAAGTCAAAATATTGCCATCACTGAACCTTTTATGGCAAAATATCTTGTGGAAAGCTTGACTCGATAATTTTCCCCGATTGAAGATGTGAATATTTCCACAATCGTTCTCTACACCCTATGACTGTAACACTACATTCTGCACTCTCTCCTTTCCTTCCCTATGTACGTTATGCTTTGTCTGTACAGCACACAAGAAACAATAGTTTTCACTGTATACTAACACGAGACAATAAATCAAATCAATAAAGGAACATGTCTTACTTACAATAGGAACTTACTTTGTTTGATGGTTGGTTTCAAGATCATATCAAGGATGGAACAGTTTATGAGCATTAGCAGAAGCCTCAAGATTATATTGCAAGTTTAAAATCATTGTCAATTATTGTCAGCTCTCCACAAGCCTTTGAGCATTCTTTCAAAGTAATAGGAGACCAAATATTGAGTGGAATGCGAGACAGGTTGAGGGATATTGAAAAAAGTAGTCTTGTATTGTATCAGAACCTGGAAAGTATTCAGATTTGTGCTGGTAAATGCTAAGCAATGACCAGCTCAAACAAGGCTTGCCTTAACATTTCCCTTTCATATTTAATAACATTACCATCATTGATCTTTTTTTTAATTCACAGGATGTGGGTGTCGCTGGTTAGAGCAGCATTGGTTTCCCAACCCTCTTTGCCCTTGAGAAGGATGTGATGAGCCATCTTTTTTAACTACTGCAATCCATGTGGTGTGGGTTTATGCACAATGCTGTTGGGAAGGGATAACATTCTGGGTACTTAACATTGACCAGAAGTCTAACTGCGCCAGCTACCTAAATCCTGTGGTTAGAAGTGCAGGTCAGAAACATGAAATTCTAAGCAAGTAACTCACCTCATGGTTCCAGAAAGCCTGTTCATCATCCACAATATTCAAGTCAGGAGTGCGATGGAATACTGTCTACTTGCCTGAATAAGTGCAGCTCCATCAACACGCAACTCAACGTAGTCCAGCATAAAAAGCCTGATCCAGCAGTCACCTTAAACATTCACTCACTCCACCACCAGTGAACAGTGGCAGCAGGCTACCATCTACAAAATGCACTGCAGCAACTCACTAAGGTTCCCTCAACACCAGCATCTCCTAATTGCATGACCTTTAACACCTGGAAGAACAATGTTACTGTCCAAACCTGCAAGATTCCCTCAGAGTTAAAAATCATCCTGATTTGGAGGTCAAAATCTTGGTATTCATTCTCTAAGAGCACTGTGAGCTATCTACATGACAGACTGCAATGGTTCAAGGTAGCTAGCGGATCACCATCACCTTAAGGGATGCAAGGCCATGCAACATATGAACAGAAATAGGCCATCTGGCCCGTCAAGTCTGTTCTACCATTCAATGTGATCATGACAGATCTGATACGATAATCCTCAACTCCAATTTCCCACCTTGTACCCATAACTATTGATTTCCTTACTGATTAAAAACCTCTCCATCTCAGCCTTGAATATACTGAAATAATGCAGCCTCTACAAGAAAGAAATTCACAGATTCAATACCCTCTTGAGGGGAAAAACCCCTCCTCGCCTGTTGTAAATGGGCAACCCCTTACTCTGAGATTATGCCCTCTGGTCCTATACTCTCCCACAAGAGTCAACCTCTCAGCATCTATCATGTCAAGCCCCCGAAGGCTCTTGTACATCTCAATAAAGTTGCTTCTCTTTCTTCAAAACTCCAATGAATACAGACCCAACCTTCTCAACCTCTCCTCATAAAAAAATCCTTCCATACCCGGGATCAACCTGTGGACCTTCTTTTGCACTGCCTCCAGTGCCAATATATCTTTCCTTAGATAAGGCCAATTAGGGTTAAGTAATAAATGCTGGCCTTGCCAGCGAAGTTCTCATCTCATCATTGACGAGGACGAACAATGTTCTGAAGACCCAAAATAATGAAGGACATGTCAATGTCTTTGCTCTCCAGCAATTTTTGTTTGTTCTTTGTCACCGTAGACTTAATGAGGTCATTGGCAGTATCTCATTTCTATCAGTATACATCTCAATGTTATCCACCCATCCGGTTTGGGATTTTGCACTGAATTGGACAGTGAGTCCCAGGCTGGCCAGTGATTAGAACAGTTCTGCCACCAATTCAGCACTTTTGGGAGAATCGCGGTCAAATTTTCCTGCTTGAAGTATACCAAAGTTTGGCAGTTATAAAAACATAAGAAATTGGATCTGGACTAAGCCATATAGTCTCACTGTTCCTCCACTATTCAATAAGATCATGGCTAATGCATTTTGGTAGAAACAATGTAGGGAGGAGCTATATGATAAATGGCAGAACCGTAAAGGGTGTAGATACGCAGAGGGACCTGGGTGTGCAAGTCCACAGATCCTTGAAGGTGACGTCACAGGTGGAGGTGGTGGTGAAGAAGGCATATGGCATGCTTGCCTTTATAGGACGGGGCACAGAGTATAAAAGTTGGGGTCTGATGTTGCAGATGTATAGAACGTTGGTTCGGCCGCATTTGGAATACTGTGTCCAGTTCTGGTCACCACACTACCAGAACTGGAGGCTTTAGAGAGAGTACAGAGGAGGTTTACCAGGATGTTGCCTGGTATGGAAGGGCTTAGTTATGAGGAGAGATTGGGTAAACTGGGGTTGTTCTCCCTGGAAAGACGGAGGATGAGGGGAGACTTAATAGAGGTGTATAAAATTATGAAAGGCATAGATAGGGTGAACGGTGGGAAGCTTTTCCCCAGGTCGGAGGTGACGTTCACGAGGAGTCATAGGTTCAAGGTGAAGTGGGGAGGTTTAACACAGATATCAGAAGGACATATTTTACACAGAGGGTGGTGGGGGCCTGGAATGCACTGCCAGGCAAGGTGGTGGAGGCGGACACACTGGGAACGTTTAAGACTTGTCTAGATAGCCATATGAACGGAGTGGGAATGGAGGGATACAAAAGAATGGTCTAGTTTGGACCAGGGAGCGGCACGGGCTTGGAGGGCAGAAGGGCCTGTTCCTATGCTGTATTGTTCTTTGTAATCTGACCTTGGTATCAAATCCACTTCCCTGCCTGTTCCCTATAGCTCTTGACCATAATTCAAAAATCTGTACATCTCGACCTTGAATATATACAACGGTCCAGCCTCCATTACTCTAGGGTAGAGAATTCCAAAGACTCTCAGCCCATTATTACTCCGTTAGGTCTTAAACTGCAGCCCTTATTCTGAAACGATGCCCCTAAATTCTGGATTACCCCATGAAATCTCTCTGCTTCTACTCTGTCAAGCCCCCTCATAAGTTTATACTTTGATGATGAGAGTTGCCCTGATAGTCCTTAATGTTGACTCCAGACCCCATGAAGTCTAATGGTGCCAGATCAAACATAAGCATAACCCCTTTTCTGATTACTACCTACTCCCACCAACTCAGCTGATGAATTATGGCTGCTGTGTTGAACATCAATTGGAGAAAGAACAGAGAGAAAAGGGCACAGAATGTACTCTGGGTGGGGAACTTCAATGTCCAGCATCAAGAATGGCTCGGTCACACCATCACTGACCAAACTGGCCGGGTTTGACATAACATAGCAGCTAGACAGATGAGGAATCAACAGGACAGAAATACTTAACTTCACCCTCACCAATCTAGATGCTGCAGATACATCTGTCCATGACAGTATTGGTAGGAGTGACTACTATACAGTTCTTGTGGAGACAAAGATCTGTCTTCACATTGAGAATATTCTCCATTATGTTGTGTGGAACTATGGTCATGCTAAATGGGATAGATTCCAAACACATCTAGCAACTTAAAACTGGACATCCATGAGGGTGCTGTGGGCCACCAGCAACAGCAGAATTGCATTCAACCAATCTGTAACCTCATGAACTGGCATATACTCACTCTCTGCCATTACCATCAAGCTGGGGAATGAAACATGGTTCAAAGAGTGCAGGAGGGGCATGCCAGGAGCAGCACCAGGCACATCTAAAAATGAAGTGTCAACCTGGTGATGCTACAACACAAGGCTACTTGCACGAAAGCAGCAGAAGCTGCATGTGATGGATAAACTATGCCACAACCTATGGATTTAAGCCCTACAATCCTGCCACATCAAGTCATGAATGGTGGTGGACAATTAAACAATTGGCTGGAGGAAGAGGCTTCGTAAATATTCCCATCCTCAATGAAAGGGGAGTCCAATAAGGACAAAAATTTGTCACCATCTAAAGACAGAACAGTGGATGATGCATCCTGAGATCCCCAGCATCTCAGGTGCCAACTTACAGCCAATTTAATTCACTCCATGTGATGCAAGAACTTGATGAAGGCACTGAATACGGCAAAAGGTATGTGCCCTGACAACACCCCAGCAATAGTACCAAAGAATTATGCTCCAGATCTAACCATGCTATTAGCCAAACTCTTCCAATGCAGTTGCCACACCGACATCTATCGAGCAATTGGAAAATCTTCCAGCCATGTTCTGTCCACAAAACGCAGGACAAATCCAACCCTGCCAATTGATTCCCCATCTGCCTACTCCCAAATATCAGCTAAGTAATGGAAGGTGTAATCAATTGTGTTATTAAGCAGAATTTACTCAGTAATAACTTGCTCACTGACACTCAGTTTGAGTTTCGTCGAGGCCATTCAGCTCCTGATGTCATTACAACCTTGATGCAAACATGGACAAAAGAGCAAAACTCAGGAGGAAAGGTGAAAGTGACTGCCTTGACATCAAGACAGCACCTGACCAAGTGTGGCATCAAGAAGCCCTAGCAAAACTGGAGTCAACGGGAATTGGGGAAAAATTCTCCACTAGTTGGAGTCCTTCTTTTCAAACAAGGAACCTAATTCTTCAGCTGAATGCATAGCATTCCTTTCTTTCCACTGAAAATTTTTACATTTAATTTGACTGATCTATTGACTCCTTCTACTTCCCGCTGCCTCAGAAAAACAGTCAGCATAATTAAGGACCCCATGCACCTTGGACATATTCTCTTCCATCTTCTTCTGTCGGGAAAAAGATACAAAAAGTCTGAGATCACGTACCAACCGACTCAAGAACAGCTTGTTCCCTGATGCCATCAGACTTTTTGATGGACACACCATATATTAAGCTGATCTTTCCCTACCTATGACTGTAACACTATATTCTGCATCCTCTCCTTTCCTTTTCCCCTATGTACTTTATGAACTATGTACAGTATGCTTTGTCTGCACAGCATGCAAGAAACAATACTTGTCATTGTATCCCAATATATGTGACAATAAATCAAATTAGCCTCAATTTTGGTGTTCATGTACAAGAACATACAACCTTCTGACTCAGAGGTGCAAGTGCTACCACTGAGCTATAACTGACATTAAACATCAATAAATGACCAGATAATATGCTCTTATATGCGCGGTCACAGTGTAATCTAAATATTTTTCAAAACAGGATTCACATTGACTTTCTCATTAAGGTAATTGGTGAGATGGATTTCATGCCCATTTCCAAATTAGACAGCTAACAAGCTGACAGTAGTGTTAATATACCAGTTTCTAAGTACCACGGAATGGAAATGAACACAAGTTAGCATTTCATTCTGCACAATTACTGTACAAAGTTTGGTTACGTGAAGGTTGTTTTGGAGGAGAGCAGGTAGGCAGGAGGAATGTCAGCATTACATAGTTTTACTGCCTTCTTGGTAGAAAGCTGTTGCGCATTAGTAGTAAGAAGTCTAACAACACCAGGTTAGACTTTAACCTGGTGTTGTTGGACTTCTTACTGTGTTTACCCTAGTCCAACGCCGGCATCTCCACAGCACATTAGTAGTGGCATGGAAACAGGCCAGGTCTCCTTTCTCTGTTACAGAAGTGTCGGGGTCCAAGGGAAGAGGGGATAGAAACATTAGCATAACCAAAGTCAAACTGAAATGTGGCGGACCAGATTTTCATGTTATTCATGTTTAAATTGCATAGCAAATTCTACATCTTCCGATGCATACTTTCATTTGCCAGAAGTTGCTGTCCAAGGTGAACAGTCCTTCTGTACATTAAGCAGTTATCTGGAAGCTATGACTTTCTGAGCAAGAGCAGTGAAAGCAATTGTGGGATGTAGCAACTAGGCTAGATTTCTCTCTCCCTTGAATTTTAGAATCATATACTGAACTCAGAATTTGTATTTGCTAATAATCTAAATTTCAAGATTATGGGAAGTCTTTCTCCAGGAACACTACTGCTATCCACCATAATTTCATTAGAACGGCCATGGAAACTCCAGAAATACAGCATAAACAGCAGTTGTCCGAGTTCTCTGCCCTTCTACCAAATTCACAGCAGATAAGCAAATGAAATCAGGTAGCACATTCACTCCCTGGAGTAAAAACAATATACTGTGGATGCTGAAAATCAGAAATAAAAACAGAAAATGCTGGAAAAACTCAGCAGGTTTGGCAGCATCTGTGAAGAGAGAGACAGAGTTGATGTTTCAAGTCCATACGACTTCTTCAGAACTAAAGAGGCATCTTTGTCAAACCTAACCCTGAGCTCTCACCCCAATTCTGAGTTCTCACCTAACATCCTATTTTGCTCCCTCTGCTCCATCCCCTCTCAAACAGCATAAACTCCATCACATTTCTCCCTCTCTTTGACTCTGAAGAGTCATTGGTCTCAGAATACTCTGTTTCTCTTTCCACAAATGCTGACAGGCCTGCTCAGTTTTTCCAGATTTTCTATTTTTAGATATTTTATGTCGAGGATTGGCAAATGGACTTCAATACAGATAAATGTGAGGTGTTGCAGTTTGGAAAGTCAAACCAAGGTAGGACTTGTAGAGTGAATGGTAGGCCCCTGGGGAGTGTTAAGGGACAGGGAGACTTTGGATTACAAGTACATCGTTTGTTGAAAGCAGCAGCACAGGGTGGTGAAGAAAGTGTTTAGCCTTTATCAGTCAGGACCTTGAATATAGGAGTTGGGGCATGTTACAGTTGTATACATCGTTGGTGAGGCCGCACTTGGAGTATAGTGTGTAGTTTTGGTCACCCTGGTATAGGAACGACATTGATAAACTGGAAAGAGTGCAAAGGAGATTTACAAAGATGTTGCAAGAACTGGTGGGCCTGAGTTATAGGGAGAGGTTGGCTAGGCTAGGACTTTATTCCTTGGAACATAGGAGAATGAGGGATGATCTTATTAAAGGTGTATAAAATCATGAGGGGCATAGATAGGATGAGTGGGGGAAAATTGAAAACTAGAGGTCATAGGTTGAAGATGAGAGGGGAAAGATTTAAAAGGGGCCTGAGGGGCAACTTCTTCATGCAGAAGGTGGTGCATGTGTGGAATAAGCTGCCAGAGAAAGTGGTTGCAGGAGGTACAATAGCAACAGTTAAAAGCATTTGGATAAGTACATGGATGGGAAAGGATTAGAGGGATAGGAGTCAAATGCGGGAAATGGGACAAGCTGGGAGGACACCATGGTCACTTGAATCATACCTGGAGTGAAATATCTTATGCTCACCTTAAAGCCAAAATCAAATGTAATAGTTAGGATCTAGACTAACTTCATAAAATACCTTGAAGTTTCTGATCTGGGCCTTAACATAGCAGGTTTGAGAAATGAACTGTACGGCATTAATACTCTAAAAATGTCTCTTCTGAGTATGGGTCCAGGTACATTAATGAGCCATAGTAGTACATACTTTACAGTTCACACCATAATCTCATCTACATTATGCCTGACTCTAACCACTGGGAATGTATACAGAATTACAGCCCCCACCATTTGCTGACCATTATAAATAATAATTATCAATTGTACATAATAACTCTAAGCAAGGCATTTAATTTTTGTTTAAGTGACAAAAATGCTCCAGAAATTAAATTTGTGCCTTCTGCCATTAGGTTTGTGAAAACAACATTTCACATTTAACCTTGTGAGTTTTGAGAAGTTGCTGCATTTGTATACTAATTGTCCCTTAAAACTGCCCCAAGTTAAATCTAATAATTAATAGTTCAGGTGCTCTACTAATGACACATTAACAATAGTTGCCGATGAACATTACTAACCCAGAAAGTAAAGAACAAAGTGTGGAATTGCATTCCGGCCTGTACTGAATGATTGCGGGAGATTTTAAAAATGACATGACATTTTTTCATTATTTTCTTACTTTTCCTTTAGAACATAGAACATAGAACAGTACAGCACAGAACAGGCCCTTCGGCCCACGATGTTGTGCCGAGCTTTATCTGAAACCAAGATCAAGCTATCCCACTCCCTATCATCCTGGTGTGCTCCATGTGCCTATCCAATAACCGCTTAAATGTTTCTAAAGTGTCTGACTCCACTATCACTGCAGGCAGTCCATTCCACACCCCAACCACTCTCTGCGTAAAGAACCTACCTCTGATATCCGTCCTGTATCTCCCACCACGAACCCTATAGTTATGCCCCCTTGTAATAGCTCCATCCACCCGAGGAAATAGTCTTTCAACGTTCACTCTATCTATCCCCTTCATCATTTTATACACCTCTATTAAGTCTCCCCTCAGCCTCCTCCGCTCCAGAGAGAACAGCCCTAGCTCCCTCAACCTTTCCTCATATGACCTACCCTCCAAACCAGGAAGCATCCTGGTAAATCTCCTCTGCACTCTTTCCAGCGCTTCCACATCCTTCCTATAGTGAGGTGACCAGAACTGCACACAATATTCCAAATGTGGTCTCACCAAGGTCCTGTACAGTTGCAGCATAACCCCACGGCTCTTAAACTCCAACCCCCTGTTAATAAAAGCTAACACACTATAGGCCTTCTTCACAGCTCTATCCACTTGACTGGCAACCTTTAGAGATCTGTGGATATGGACCCCAAGATCTCTCTGTTCCTCCACAGTCTTCAGAACCCTACCTTTGACCCTGTAATCCACATTTAAATTTGTCCTACCAAAATGAATCACCTCACATTTATCAGCGTTAAACTCCATTTGCCATTTTTCAGCCCAGCTTTGCATCCTATCTATGTCTCTTTGCAGCCTACAACAGCCCTCCACCTCATCCACTACTCCACCAATCTTGGTGTCATCAGCAAATTTACTGATCCACCCTTCAGCCCCCTCCTCTAAGTCATTAATAAAAATCACAAAGAGCAGAGGACCAAGCACCGATCCCTGCGGCACACCGCTAGCAACCTGCCTCCAATCCGAAAATTTTCCATCGACCACCACCCTCTGTCTTCGGTCAGACAGCCAGTTACCTATCCAATCGGCCAACTTTCCCTCTATCCCACACCTCCTCACTTTCATCATAAGCCGACCATGGGGGACCTTATCAAACGCCTTACTAAAATCCATGTATATGACATCAACTGCCCTACCTTCATCAACACACTTAGTTACCTCCTCAAAAAATTCTATCAAATTTGTGAGGCACGACTTGCCCTTCACGAATCCGTGCTGACTATCTCGGATTAATCCACATCTTTCTAAATGGTCGTAAATCCCATCCCTAAGGACCCTTTCCATCAATTTACCAACCACCGAAGTAAGACTAACCGGTCTAGAATTACCAGGGTCATTTCTATTCCCTTTCTTAAACAGAGGAACAACATTCGCCATTCTCCAGTCCTCTGGCACCATCCCCGTGGACAGTGAGGACCCAAAGATCAACGCCAAAGGCTCTGCAATCTCATCCCTTGCCTCCCAAAGAATCCTAGGATACATTTCATCAGGCCCAGGGGACTTATCGACCTTCAGTTTATTCAAAACTGCCAAGACATCCTCCCTCCGAACATCTATTTCCTCCAGCCTATTAGCCTGTAACACCTTCTCTTCCTCAAAAACATGGCCCCTCTCCTTGGTGGACACTGAAGAAAAGTATTCATTCATCACCTCGCCTATCTCTACTGACTCCATACACAAGTTCCCACTACTGTCCTTGACCGGCCCTAACCTCACCCTGGTCATTCTTTTATTCCTCACATAAGAGTAAAAAGCCTTGGGGTTTTCCTTGATCCGACCCGCCAAGGACTTCTCATGTCCCCTCCTAGCTCTCCTAAGCCCCTTTTTCAGCTCATTCCTTGCTAACTTGTAACCCTCAATCGAGCCATCTGAACCTTGTTTCCTCATCCCTACATAAGCTTCCCTCTTCCTTTTCACAAGACATTCCACCTCTTTTGTGAACCATGGTTCCCTCACTCGGCCATTTCCTCCCTGCCTGACAGGAACATACCTATCAAGGACATCCAGTATTTGTTCCTTGAAAAAATTCCACTTTTCATTAGTTCCTTTCTCTGACAGTTTCTGTTCCCAACTTATGCCCCCTAATTCTTGCCTAATCGCATCATAATTACCCCTCCCCCAATTGTAAACCTTGCCCTGCCGTACGGCCCTATCCCTCTCCATTGCAATAACAAAAGACACCGAATTGTGGTCACTATCTCCAAATTGCTCTCCCACAACCAAATCTAACACTTGGCCCGGTTCATTTCCCAGTACCAAATCCAATGTGGCCTCACCTCTAGTCGGCCCATCCACATATTGTGTCAGGAAACCCTCCCGCACACACTGCACAAAAACTGCCCCATCCAAACTATTTGACCTACAAAGGTTCCAATCAATATTTGGAAAGTTAAAGTCCCCCATGACAACTACCCTGTGACCCCCACACATATCCATAATCTGCTTAGCAATTTCTTCCTCCACATCTCTATTACTATTTGGGGGCCTATAGTAAACTCCTAGCAACGTGACCGCTCCTTTCCTATTTCTAACTTCAGCCCATATTACCTCAGTGTGCAGATCCCCCACGAAGTGCCTTTCCGCAGCCGTTAAACTATCCTTGATTAACAATGCCTCTTATTTCTCTCAATCCAATATTTTCTTCCTTCTCTTCATTTCTATTTCGGCACTGACTTGATATTAAGTTTATCCACGTTAATTTACACCTGCTTCTCCCTAGCCCTGCACTCAACCCTGGAACATCTTGATAACAAAGACACCTATGTCAGACTCTTATTTAATGACTACAGCTCAGTCTTCAAGACCATTATTCCTAAGAAAACCATCTCCAAACTCGGTGACCTGCGCCTCGGCTTCTCCCTCTGTGATTGGATCCTGAACTTCCTAACCCACAGACCACTAACAGCAAGGTTAAGCAACAACACCTCTTCCACGATCATCCTCAACACTGGTGCCCGACAAGGCTCTGTTCTCAGCCCTCTACTCTCCTCCTTACATATCTATAACTGTGTGGCCAAATTTCCCTCCAGCTTTTCAAGTTTGCTGATGACACCACCGTAGTGGGTCGGATCTCAAACAACAACGAGACGGAATACAGGAATGAGATGGAGAATCTGATGAACTGGTGCGACGACAATAATCTCTCCCTCAGTGTCAACAAAACAAAGGAGATTGTCAGACTTCAGCAAGAGTAGTGAAGAACATGAACCTGTCTACATCAATGGGGACAAAGTAGAAATGGTCGAAAGCTTCAAGTTTTTAGGTGTCCAGATCACCAACAACCTGTCCTGGTCCCTCCATGCCGACACTATGGTTAAGACAGCCCACCAACGCCTCTACTTTCTCAGAAGACTAAGGAAATTTGGCATGTCTGCTATGAATCTCACCAACTTTTACAGATGTACCATAGAAACTATTCTTTCTGGTTGTATCACAGCTTGGTATGGCTCCTGCTCCACAAGAACTACAAAAGGACGTGAATGTAGCCCAATCCATCACACAAACCAGCCTCCCATCCATTGACTCTGTCTGCACTTCCCGCTGCCTCGGCAAAGCAGCCAGCACAATTAATGACCCCACGCACCCCGGGCATAGTCTCTTCCATCGTCTTCCGTCGGGAAAAGATACAAAAGTCTGAGGTCACGTATCAACAGATTCAAGAACAGCTTCTTCCCTGCTGCCATCAGACTTTTGAATGGACTTACCTCACATTAAGTTGATCTTTCTCTACACTCTAGCTATGACTGTAACACTACGTTCTGCACTCTCTCCTTTCCTTCTCTATGTAAAGCATGCTATGTCTGTATGGCGCGCAAGAAACAATACTTTTCACTGTATACTAATACATGTGACAATAATAAATCAAATCAAATCAGTCCAACCTAATCATTTCTTGATTCTTAAATCTCTGCAATTATACACCATTCGCTATGCCCTTCGTCATGGTCCCTGATGCTGCCCCATTGAGTTTGTAGTTCCGGCAACTTACAGGGCAAAATATTTTTAAGTTGAAAGGCACAAGAACAACTCTAACTAGCAGCACATTTGGATACCTCATTCAAGCAAATTCTGAACCATTCCGCCAGCAACAAATGTTTGTTGCAGTAAAAAATTTCACTTTTGCAGACAATTCATTGTTAGACATTTACCTTGACCAAAATAATAAAACTGGAAAACAGTTCATTAATCTCGGGTAAAATATGGCATACTCGCTGTAGCTCCAGTAACTTGCCGCAATGTGCTTGCAAAATACCATGGGCAGGGTTTCCTCTTATGTCAGTGGCAGGATCAATTGTGAGCAAGAACGGAAAGTTTGACATTACAGCCAAAACTCCATTCACGTTCAGAGGCATCAGAAAATGTCAGCCACAAACAAGGACGGAAGATTTTGGCCCATAGGTTGAAGTGGCAAACACCATGGATAAATTGAGTAAACCATCCACTGCACTCAGGGTTCCACTACCAAGTTTATTACAATGTTGCCAGAACAATATTGTAATGCTACAATTATTGTGTTGCCACAGCTGTTTAGTGCTTCAGTGAGACCACATCTGAAGTACTCTGTACAGTTTTGGTCTCCTTACTTAAGGAAAGATATAATTGCTTTAGCTGTTCAGAATAGCTTCACTCGACTGATTCCAAGGAGGACTATGGTTGAGCAGTTTGGACCTATGTCCACTGGAATTTAGAAGAGTGGTGATCTTATTAAAACATGCAAGATCGAAAGGAGACTTGACAAGATGGATGCTGAGAATATGTTTCCCCTTGTGTGGGAACCTGTAACTAGAGGACACAGTTTAAATATTAGAGGTCTAACATTTAAGGCTGTGATGATTAACTGTTTTTTTTTTCCAAGAGGGTTATTAATTTATGGAACTCAGTTCCCCAGATTGCAATGGAGACTGAATCATTGAATATATATGAAGTTGAGTTAGATAATTTTTGATCAACTGGGAAGTCAAACGTTATGAAGAGCAAAACAGGACAGTAGAGTTGGAGCCAGAATCAAATCAGCCATGATGTTACTGAATGCAAGCCTACTCCTACACCTAATTCTTGTGTAATTCAACAGAGACATAGACAATACAATTAACATTTTAAAGCAAAATTAAGTATTTTAAAACATATACGTAGCATTTTGTATCATTGCAATCCAGAAAACATGCAAAGAATCTACACATTATCATCTGCTCATTTGAAATGAAAGCTGAAGCATTTAAAATTGCTGACTCACAGTATTATGCTTTGCCACAAATCTAGCATGAAGAAGAAACTATTTGGTAGCAGATTGCAATCAAAAGTACACAAGAATTTAGAACCATTGAATTCCTACAGTGCAGAAAGAGGCCAAACGGCCCATCAAACCTGCATTGACTCTCTGAAAGAACATCTCACCCAGGCCCTCCCCCCCACCCGTAACTCTGTGCATGGTTAATCCATCTAACCGACACATCTTTGTGGCATTAAGGGGCAGTTCAGCATGGCGAATCCATCTAACCTGCACAACTTTAGATTATGGAATGAAACCAGAGCACCTAGGAGAAACCCACGGAGAGAATGTACAAACTCCACACAGTCGCCCAAGGCCGGAATTAAACCTAGGTCCCTGGCGCTGCGAGGCAGCAGTGCCAACTACCATTCTTGAATTATTTGTTTGGTAAAGTAATAAACCTACCAGAAATGAGTGGCATTTCAAAAGCAGAATAATTTTGAAAAAAAACCTACAAAATGTTTTAAGTCTCTAGCAGCTAAAGAAAATCAATTACATCTTGATGATAATTCAACTAAATTGTAGAATCTGTAACATCTTTGGATTTTCTTCCTTAACCACTTTTTAAAAGGGTCAGTTTGAATTTCTGTCAGATAATTAACAGTCAAGATAATTGGGGAACAGGAAAGAAATTGTACATAAGAAACTATACTTGATCATTTCTGACTTTAATGGTGCTGCTAAGCCTGAATTCAAGGGGTTTTCTGATTTGAAGGAATAGTTAACAGCATCAAGTTCAACAGTAAAATTTATTTATTAGTCACAAGTAAGGCTTACATTAACACTGCAATGAAGTTACTGCGAAATTCCCCACGTCGCCACAGTGCGCCGCCTGTTCAGGTCAATGCACCTAACCAGCACATCTTTCAGAATGTGGGAGGAAACCGGAGCACTCGGAGGAAACCCACGCAGACACAGGGAGAACGTGCAAACTCCACACAGACAGTGACCCAAGCCGGGAATCGAACCCAGATCCCTGGCGCTGTGAAGCAGCAGTGCTAATCACCATGCTACCATGCCGCCCACAGTCTAAACATATTGTCATCCTAAGTTCAAAGAAACTAGGTATTGCTTTAATTGATCTGTATGATATTAAGATAAGAAGTCATCTTCATTTTTGATGTTAGTATCTTTGTTGTGGGGTTGGGCTTAAAATATGCTGACGAGGTGACTTTATTCTTCGTATTTGAAAGAAATGTAATATTTGTCTGAAATGGCATGAAAACTCTGAGGGATCCACGGGAAGAAGATGAACATTTGTCTTCAGCCTATATGGCTCTAGTTACAGAGGTGGGGTGACACAAGATGCTTTTCAGCCTACAGCTTATAGCCAAAAGGGTAAATTTGGATCAATTCCAAAAAAGGAAGGCGAAATGAGAGACTGAGGAATAAAAGTTGAGAAATCATTGTCCTTGTTGGCACATTGATATCATAGCTTCTGGGGTATGACTCTTCTGGACACAGTTCAACATCCTTTAAAAGTTAGAGGGGAGAGATCGTCTCTGCTGCCAACACCTAGATTCCTGAGTGATGGGAAACATCGATGTTGCCTTCTCGGCTTCTTCTTAATTTGTAAAATTCTGCTTAATAAATTCTACATGGTTCATAGAAACTAGTTATTCATACCTTGTCTGTCAAGCACAACTGACGTCCCTTGTGTTACAAATTAAGGGGGTGATCTTTCCAAAAAAATGCCAAACGCTGAACAAGTGTGAAAACGGGAAAGAATCTGGCCCATTGTTTGGGCAAGCTCCCAGCCGCAATCTTATGGCACTTAGAAAAAAAAGGGCAAAATGTGATTCTCGGCAGTAGGGGGAGTGGATTGAGTCTATTAACGCCAGAAGTTGGCTGCTAACTGCTAGGGAGCGCTATCGTGTATGCACCCTGAACTCCCAGTGTGCTATGTGCAAGAGTACATAGTGCATTGGGAGGTAGTCACTCCCCAAAGTATTGCACCTCCACCCCGCCGATCATGACCCCCTTTGAGCAGAGGCCATTAATGCAAAATGAACCTGGACGATTGCATCCCGGGCTCACTAATAATATGGAAATGAACTTATAAATGTTTAAATCAGCCACAGGGCTGGTAATATTGCAAGAGGCAAGTAACTGGGCTTTAAACCAGTTTTCCACCTTTCACGCGATCTTACCGGCACAAAAAGCCAGTAAGATTGCCCCCTAAGAATTCAGACCTTAAGCATTTTTTTATACTTAAGGGTTTTATAGCTCGAAAGGTTAAACCTTACAAAGCAGAGCATGCTATTGCTTTTGATTGTAAGTGCTTTATTTCCTTAGTTACAAAGTGGGGGTAGTCCAAAAATCTGCAGGTTAGGCTGATTGACCATGCTAAATTGCTGCTTAGTGTCAGGGGGATTAGCAGAATAAATACGTGGGGTTAGGGATAGGGCATGCGTAGGATTGTTGTCAGTGCAGGCTCGATGGGCCAAATGGCCTCCTTTCGCACTGTAGTATTCCATGATTTATTAAGCAGGTGTGAAGTACATGCACTTGTATTGTCTGTTAGCACAAGGCCTTTTCTATTAAAAATTAATGCATGTGCCTAAAACACTAACTGTGGTAACACCTGCATCTTAGTCAGCAAATTTGATTGGACAACACTGGCCTGGAAATGATAATAACTGCTGCCCTTGACAGGCACTGCTCAAGTGCTATTTTTGGTAATGCAATCTAAATAGGACCAATGTAAATTTTGAGGCAAATTATTTCGCGATCTGGATTAACTGGTGCTGCTCCTAAATCCAAAAGAACCGTCCATGTCATCAAAGGTCAGTCTAAGCGTTGGGAGTTGTTTTTTTTTTAAGTGTAACCAATTCCTGGTTTCTCATATCCAAAAATGAATTTATGTTAAATTTCCCTGGTTCTGTTCACCCAATCCAAAATAAAACTCTTTGACAATCTCATTTTTTTTGTTATTTGCGCTTAAGATACAAGATTATGGTAAAGCAAAACGAATATTTGTACCTAAGAATAAATTATTTGAATATTTAATGGAAAATTCATTCCTCCAATTTTGTACAAAGACATGCTTCCCTACAAGTTTCTAGTAACAGAATCTAATTCAAGTTTAATGCATGTGAATATTATTTGCAACAATTTAATTGGCAGCGAATAACTCACCTCCTGACTCCCCAAAGCCTGTCCACCATCTGCAACGCACAAGTCAGATGGAATACTCCCCACTTGCCCAACAACACAAGAAGCTTGACACTTTTCAGGACAAAGCAGCCTGCTTAATTGGCACCACATCTATAAACATCCACTCCCTCCACCACCGACGCTCAGTAACAGCAGTGTATACTATGTACAAGATGCACTGCAACAATTCACCAAAGATCCTTAGACAGCACCTTCCAAATCCACAACCACTTCCATCTAGAAGGACAAGGGCAATAGATGTATAGGAACGCCACCACCTGTAAGTTCCCCTCCAAGCCACTCACCATCCTAACTTGGAAATATATCACCATTCCTTGCAGCCGTTGTGTCAAAATCCTGGAATTCTCTCGCTAATGCCATTGTGAATCAAGCCACAGTATGTGGACTGCAGCGATTCAAGGAGGCAGCTCACAACCACCTTCTCAAGGGCAACTAGGGATGGGCAATAAATGCTGGCCAGTCAGCAATGCACATGTCCCACAAATGAATTTTTAAAAAAATTAGTTTTGGGCGTGAAAACTTGGTAAAGTCGGGCATGAGGCAAGGAGCCCAATCCACACCCACCTCCGAGCCAGTTTCCCCTTTTACCAAGGCCGAAAAATGGCCACGATCGGGACTGTGTTCGAAACGGGCGCGAAGGCCATTTAAATGCATTTAAATTGGTTTCATGGGCTGCATGCCCAACTTTACTAGCACTTCCCCCTTTACCACCACATTTGCCCATCCGGAATCAGCGCAAAACAGACATGCTCCATAAAAGTCTGATTCAGGTGTTCCATCAGTGAGGAGGTAAGTGCCCAGCTCCGATGGCTCTCTGCTCGAGATCAGTAGATCCACTGCCACTCTGCTCGAGATCGCCACTCTGCTCGAGATCGTTTGGGGGGGGGGGGGGACCGCGATCGGTCTGGGTGGTGGAGGAGTAAGGGGGTCAATAATGTTGTGGGCGTGGGGCACTGTCTGTGGAGGCCAGGGGGGCGCCTTATCCGGCCCAGGAGAGATGTGGCTGAGGAGCAGCATTCTATCAATTTTTTTCTGCGCATGTGCAGTTGCCGATTGGAGCTGCAGGGTTTCAGGCGCATTAAGCCCCGCCCACAGGCTGCGCAATGCAATTTGGACTTGCTGATATTTTTGCAGGCAGAGTGCACATGGGGGCGCCTCAGAACGTGTCTAAAAGTCGGATCTGAAACACTCCCAGTTTCAAATCCGCCCAGCATTTAGAATGAAAATGGTAAAATAGGGCCCAAAGTGTTCCAATTATAGTTTTTCTCTTGTTAAGCAAACACTATTAAAGGTATTGATCTAATTGGCACAGCAATAGCAATTTTGTAAAAGAAACCAGTCTGTGGAACGATATACTCCTTAACCAATAAGTTCTTTTAAGTTAACAGTGCATTGTGTAGAGAAGAAATTGGTTCCTGTGCAAATGTTTCTTTTCAAACAAATGTTCCTATTATCCAAGTTTTCATTACCTGCTGATGTTCTGCCATGCATCTGATCATGTGCCCAAGAACTAAAGTTATCACAATGTGTACCAAGGTTGAAGATGCAAAGACACTCATTCAGCTCCTTCAGGGACTCTTCAAATTGAATTCCATACATGAGCTAAATTTCATTTATAAAATTCCTAATCAACACATTTTGTTGCAGTGCTTGCTTGTATATGAAACAAATCATTGCCCTTGCCTTTCTTTCCTCTTGAGAGACTAATACTGTGTGTTTCTATTCCCAGGAGAAAATACCCTGATAATATTTGCTTACATACAAACAGGGACTGGCAGAAAGGAACCAATTCCACTATTAATGGAGGCTCCTTTGTACAATCTGGAGGCTTTTAACACATTTTCAGAATGTAAACAAGATCTTGCAGTATATTTCAGATAAATCCCAAATCACAGCGGTAAAGTTGCAGATGTTGTCCAAAAAAATGTTTGCATCTTATGTACCATCTGACTCTCAAGAAAAAGTGGTAAACAGAACTGCCATATCCCAACTGCATTAACCCACAGTACAGTTCAACAACAACTAGTTTAATTTATGAAGTACATTTCATCCCAAAATGTTTTACAAGAGCAATATTATTTAAAACATTTTTGGTACTAAACCAGAGGAGAAATCAGGAAAGATGATGTTAACTTTAATCAAAGAGGCAGGTTTTAAGAAGCTTCTTAAGGGAGGCTGGAGGGATAGATATGCAGAGATTCAGGAAGGGAACTCCAGAATTTAGGGGCAAGGCAGCTGAAAGCATGGACACAAATCGTGAAGCAATTAAAATCAGAGACACGCAAAAAGCCAAACTTGATGGAGCACAGGATCTCAATTAAGGCTCATTGGACTGGAGGAGCCTACACAGCTAGAGGGACAAATCCATGGAGGGATTTCAAATTTAGATGAGGATCTTAAAATTGAAACAGTCAAACAAGAAGCCAGCAAAGGTCAACAAACACAGAGGTGAGGGATATAAAGATCGGGGTGTAAAGATCAGTTAATTAAGTTACGGGCAGCATTGTTTTGGCCGAGTAATGAAGGGAAGTTGGCCAGAGCAGCAGTAGAATCGTCAGCTCTAGAGGTAACATAAGCATGGATGAGGGTTTCAGCAGAAGATAATCGAAGGTAGGGTCATTCTCGAGCTATGTTGCAGAGGTGGAAGTTGGTAGTCTTGAGGGTGCACGTACATAGCTGGGAACTCAACTCAGATGCAATGCTGGCCTTGTAAGCGACACAAATGAAAGCAACAAACCACAAAGGTGAATGACATATGAAGATATTGGGCATGATTTTCCCGGCCCGCTGCGCTGTTCGACTAGCGCAGTAAGCCAGAAAGTGTCAACGGGAAGGAAAAAATTGGATTTCTTCCTGGTCTTTTTTTTCAAACATAAACATCCTCATGCCAGGGAACAACGCAAGGCTGATTTTAATATTCAAAAGCTGCTCTGCATCTGTTTATCGAGTCTGGGATGCTATCATCCAGGCTCGTTAAAGTTTCTGACCCTGCGGGTGGAGGTCCACACCAGTGGGGATCAAAAATGATCCCCAGCAACTGGGATCAGGCACCAGGGCCTCCCTGGTGGGACCAGAGGCCATTGAGGCCCCTTGGGAGGTCGGGGACATGGGGGTGCCTCTTGGGCAATGCTAGCCTGGCACACTGGCAGTGCTCAGTGGAAACTGGGCAGTGTCAAGGGGGCCAGGCCTGAGGGGTCAGGGCAGACCAAGGTTGGGAAGAGGTAGGAGGTGAGGGGGGGGAATGAGAGGAACTCTGCATGGAAGGTGTGGGCTGGTGGAGGGGTGGAGGATCGGAGGCCGGGTCTGGCCATTGGCCTGACAGCCTCTATGATGCACAGAATGTTGCAAATTCATTCAACTAAGCTCACCCAAAAAACAGGCAGAAAAATCTCCCGTATTCCCGTGGGTGCTTAGTTTTTTTTCCCAGGAAAATCATGCTCATGGACTTTGGGGGGCAGAGAGCAAAGAAGTGAGATTAAGTTTGAATTGCTGTGATAAAGACTGGACGGGTTGAGACAGTCCTCCTCTGTTCTACGTACTTTCATAATGTATCATCTTCTGAATTTTAAATCTGCTGCCATCATTTCTCTCCTCAAAAACACTACGGCCAAAATTTTACAATCCCGCCGTGTCAGGACCTACTACAGGGAATGCAGCAGGTCAGCCAAAGTTCACTGACTTTCGGCGTGACCAGACTTTTGGTGAGCCCAGAAAATCCCACCCTAAGTATAAGCCCTCTGTTCTTGCAAAACATCACCCCATTTCCAACCCACATTTCTTCTCCAAAGTGCTCAGACATGCTGTCACTTCAAATCCATGCCATTCTTCCCAAGGTTGCAAACCGTCTTGCTCAACCTAAGACGGGTAGCAGACTTGCAAGTGATGATCAAGGAACAGAGCTTGTGGAGGGAACTAAAGACAATGTCTTCAGCATTCCCTATGTTTAACTGGAAGAAATATCCTGGATATCAACCAAGCAATGCAACAAGTTAGATCGAGTTGAGGAATCAAAGGAGGTAAAGGTGAGAAAGGGCCGATTGTCATCAAAATACACATGGAACCCAATGTGTTTTCACATGATATTGCCAAGGGGTAGCACATGGACGAGAAACAGAAGGGGGAACAGAATAGATCCTTGGGGAACTCCTGAGGCAAAGATGGGAAGAGAAACCAGATAAGCATGAAACCATGAAAGGGAGCTCTATCAAGCTGGACAATAGAGGAGGAACGTTGGCTAGAATGATATGATCAACTCTATCATAAGCTGCAGGGAAGCAAAGAAGGGCAAGAAGGTGCAGTTTATCACAATCTCAAAGACTATAATTTGGGACTTTAACGGGACTATTTCAATATTGTTGCTGGACTAGGATTCAGATAAGGCAGATTCAAGGATAGAATTGAGAGAAACCAAAATTAATCCAGTTTCTTGACTCGAAGTCCATGGGCAGGATTTTCTGCATCCCTCGTGGCATATTTCACTGCAGCAGAGGTGGCCTGCCATTGGCCAGCAGCAATATCTTCTGGTTCCACCACTGTCAAAGCCAACGTTCCACCACTGTCAAAGCGGTTCCCCGTTGTTTGCACCTGCTGCCACTTGTTTGCAACCCCTGCCACTGGGGAACCCACAGCAGGGGTTCACCATCAGTGGGACCAGAGGATCCCACCAGCAGGAATAGACAGAAAATTCCAGCCTATATCTTTAACAGCCATTAATTCTAACTTTTCCCTTATTGCTCGAAGTATACTTCTCTGTAGTCAATCAATTCCACAGCAATGGCCAGAAACTACAAATAATTGCATGTGCCAGGGGTTTCCTTGCATGCATGGATCAGGAGTGGGCTGTACATGCACAGTAGTGTTTGGCGTTCTTTGGGCTGAAGACAAGTGCCCACCCAATGTACCTCATGAGAAAAAAAAAGCATGAAAACCTGATCATGGAATCCAGGAGTTTGGCATCATAAGGAGAGGAGCCCTGGGATAGGGGAGGAGCTAAGGGAGAGGTCCCAGAGAGAGAAAACCAAGGAAGGAGCGACAATCCCCATTGGCAGGAACCACCAGGGAGAGGAGCAAAAAAAAGCTCCAAGCTTTAAAAGGGATGAAGTTAGCAGGTGCCCTGGGGATCTGAGAAAGCAAGAGAACATTGGAGAATGTGCTGAGGACCGTTGGGGCGAAGATAACCCTTTGGAACAATGGTATTCTGATTGCCATGGCTGGAGAGCTGAAATTGTGCACATCAGTTGGTGCTGGAATGCAGACTCCGAAATCTGGGGGAATGTAGTCTCAAGAGGCAAGATTGAAACACTGGGAGGTGAGCAGTTATTGAGGCAATCGGAGTTGGAGTGACTCCAGAAGGAATTCAGAGGTTAGATCTTCAAAGGTGAAGACTGAATCCCTCCTAAGACAGACAGTGTTTAAACGAGATCGTGACTATAGTTGGCTCATACCAAAACCAAAAGGGAAAATGCTGGAAAATCTCAGCAGGTCTGGCAGCATCTCTAAGGAGAGAAAAGAGCTGACGTTTCGTGTCCAGATGACCCTTTGTCAAAGGGCGATAAATTTCCAAGTCTTTGTCAAAGTGTCATCTTTGACAAACGGTCATCTAGACTTAAAACATCAGCTCTTTTCTCTCCTTACAGATGCTGCCAGACCTGCTGAGTTTTTCCAGCATTTTCTCTTTTGGTTTCAGATTCCAGAATCCGCAGTAATTTGTTTTTATCCAGCGGCTCATACTGACATCTGGGTGGGTTGCTGAGAAATTTGTGGGATCTGTCTTGGTTGGATATGCCATTTATTGTGCAGTAAGGTGTGTTTGACCATAATTGCCTGTTAATTTACATTTGCCTCATATTAATCCAAAATGTTAGAGCATAAGACAGATATTGTAAATTGTTTGATCTTTCTGACCCTGTAAAGCTTATTTTGTTAGTTCATCAACTGTGGAATCTTGCAACATTATACTCTTAGCAAATTTCTTAGACCTCAAACTTTTGTCTACTTTCAACACAAAGTTACTGGTCCCCAACCAGATTGTACCAAAAATTTGGGGATATGGTCCAGAATCAGAACATAAATGTGGGGCTCTTGCAGGACTTTGAATCCACAGACAATTAAGTGCCACACTTACTGAAGTTAGGATTGATAAGTTTTCCATGGTAAATGTTACTAAAGTAACTGAAAAGCAGAATGGTTTTGGTCCATTTGCCATAACTTTTCTGGAGAGAAAAGATTTATCCTCAAGTGGTTTGCAACAATTAACAAGTTTTTAAAAATTCATTCATGGGACATGGGTGTCACTGGTTGGCCAGCATTTATTGCCCATCCCTAGTTACCCTTGAGATGGTGGTGGTGAGCTGTTTTCTTGAATCGCTGCAATCCATGTGCTGTGGGTTGACCCACAATGCCGTTCAGGAGGGAATTCCAGGATTTTAACCCAGCGATTGCGAAGGAATGACGATAAATTTCCAAGTCAGGATAGTGAATGGTTTGGAGGGGAGCTTGCAGGTGGTGGTTCCGATGTATCTGCTGCCCTTGTCTTTCTAGATGGAAGTGGTCATGGGTTTGGAAGGTGCTGTTGAAAGGATCTTTGGTGAATTGCAAAACTGGTGAAAAGTTAGACGTATTCACAGAAAAGTTGATGGTAGAGTTGTGAACAGCTGCTAAGAAAGCAGACGTAACTGAAGTAATAGCAAAACATCTGTGACTGGTAAAGAGAAGCTAATCCAGATGGCAATTCAGTTGATTTGGCTAGAATTCAACTGCAAATTAAAAGATCTGAAATGGAAATCCACTGAAAGAAATGCAATGCAAAAAGCTTGAGCTATAGTGTTTCAATCAAAGAGAGCAAGAAATCAGGCAATATAAACTAGCTAGAGAAAAGCGAGGGTTAAAGGGGGAAAAGAAAGTCTCGTAGCTGAAATGATGACTTGGGTTCCACTCTGGACTTTGATATAAACAAATCAAGTTCCTAAATTCACCGAGGATAGAGTTGATAAATATTTAGTTCATTTGAAAAGGTGGCAGAGAAGCTGAAAGGGCCAAAGGATATGTGGACTCTGATTTTGCAGAGTGTTTTGGTCAGGAAAGTTATTGATATGTTAGCTAGCTTCTCAGAAGAACAATCCTTAGATTGTGAAGTTATAAGGGGGTACACAAGTTTGCCCTTGAAGTGCATCAATTGGAATCTCAGACATCAAAGAAAAGACCAAATGAAATGTTTGAAAAGGAGAAAAGAAATAGTGGAACCAGTGGTTTCAGTCTCTCAAGTTAAAATTAAAATTTGAGAATTTGAAGCATCTAACGATTCAGGAAGAATTCTGAAACAGCAACCGAGCAGTGATTAGGTTTTGAAAGACCATAAAGTTCCTAACTATGGGAAACAGCAAGCTGCTCTGCCTTTCAACACAATAGCTGATCTTCGGCTTCAACCACCCTCACCCTCTCCCCCTCCCAAACCCCACAAACCTGTCCGCTATCTACAAGGCACGAGTCAAGAGTGTTGTGGAATACTCCCCACTTGCCTGCATGAGTGCAGCTCCAACAACATTCAAGAAGCTTGACACCACCAAGGACAAAGCAGCCCACTTGATTGGCACCCTATAAACATCCACCGCCTCTACCATGGATGCACAGTGCAGCAGTCCGTACCATCTACAAGATGCACTGCAGGAACTCACCACAGCTCCTTGGGCAGCAGCTTTCAAATTCACGACCGCTACCATCTAGAAGGACAAGGGCAGCCAACATATGGGGACAGCATCATCTGAAAGTTCCCCTCCAAGCTACTCACCATCCTGACCATCCCAAATATATTGCCTTTCCTTCACTGTCACTGGATCAAAATCCTGGAAATCCCTCCTTAACAAAACTGTAGGTGTACCTGCAGCACATGGACTGCAGTGGTTCAAGAAGACAGCTCACCAACACCTTTTCAAGGGAAATTATAGGTCAGCAGGCAATTAATGCTGGCCTAGCCAGCAATGCTCACAATCCATGAATAAAACTTTAAAAAATGAACTGAACAGAAACTGTTGGCATTAATAGAAATGCTTAAGAAGCCTTTAGAAAAGGCTACGTCAGAGGAAGAAATGGGTGTTAAAATCATAGCATTAGTACAAGTGAAGTGTGTTCCCTCAGAACTGACTGAATATGGCTCACGATAGTCAAGAGAATTCTTCCTGAAGTGAATCAGGCTACTGGTGGTTTTGTCTCAAAGGGAGAAATGCTTGCTTACTCCTCCAATAAAACAAGTAAACAAATTAACATTTTGAGACACACTGGGGCAGATCAGTCATTAATGATGGCTGATGATTCAATTTCTGCTCCAAACAGTTTGATGAAGGAAGAAAGTATTATTACAGGCATTGATTTGTGAGTTATGGTCCTGTTCCCTTGTGTAAAGCCAAATTATGCAGAAATTCACTAAAGGGAATTGTAAATGGTCAGTTGTTCCCACTTTCATCAACTGAAGGGGTGGATTTTAGACTCTGTAATGACCTGGCCAATGTAGATGATAACACGGTGATGATTGTGATCATGCTGATCTTGTCAAACTCCTAAAAATTTACTGTGGCCAAACACAAGAACCTTCACACACAAAACATGAACTTGTCAATGAAAAACAACAACTGATGAGAACACTTGAGTATCTGCAACAAGAAAAGTAATCGCTGATGAATCAGAACATTTGGCTGAATGCAGAATTAAAAACCAAAACTGACAAAATGTTGGAATTTCGTTATGAAAAGAGCAATGAAATGCTTGAATCTCAATATGATTTGAAGAACAAAAAGAATGAGGCGTGATTTAGAAGAGTAAACCAAGACTTCAAAATAGATAAGGAAAATTTTAAGAAACAAACTGAAGATCTAACAGTGAATTGAATGAGCCTAAGGAGCAGTCAGTGTCCATGGAAGAAAAAATCTGCAGTTGACTAAGTATGCATGTGAAACTGTTCAGCTTGTATAACGTTTCTGAAACAAAGACAACTTAACTCAGCAAAGTAGCTGCTGAGCTAGATGATAACATTGGAAAAGAATTGGAAAAGAATTGGAAAATACGAGACCAAACAACTATTTGAATAAACTGTGAAATAAAGTGGAGATAAAGATCCCAATTTTCAATGTCAGCAAGTAGAATTTGAAGGTCAGTAAGTGCTGAGGCTGGGGTCGAGCTGGGGGCCAGGGCAAGGCTAGCTAAGGAGAAGAGCATTCTGGAGCAGGATGACCTGAGTGGGCCTGGAGGTCTGGAGTGCATCTGCTTCAATGCGAGGAGCGTAACGGGTAAGACAGATGAACTTAGGGCCTTAATGCTTACGTGGAATTTGAGCGTGGTTGCGGTGACGGAGACATGGTTAAAAGGACAGGAATGACAGCTGAATATTCTGGGGTATAAGTGTTTTAGGCGAGACAGAGAAGGGGCTAAAAAAGGTGGGGGAGTAGCGGTATTAGTTAGGGAGCATATTACAGCGGTGCAGAGGGTAGACAATTTAGAGGGGTCATGTAATGAGTCGCTGTGGGTGGAGCTCAGAAACAGGAAAGGTGCAATCACTATGCTGGGGTATACTACAGGCCACCCAACAGCCCATGGGAAGTGGAGGAATGGATATGTCAGGAGACTCTGGATATGTGCAGAAAAAATAGGGTTGTTGTAGTGGGAGACTTCAATTTCCCTGGTATAGACTGGAAAGTGCATAGGGCTGGGGGTCTGGATGGGGAGGAATTTGTAAAATGCGTACTGGAAGGTTCTTTGGAACAGTATGTAGATAGCCCAACTAGAGAGGGGCTATACTGGATCTAGTTCTGGGAAATGAGCCCGGTCAGGTCGTCAAAGTTTCGGTAGGGGAACATGTGGCAAATAGAGACCACAACTCTGTTAACTTTAGGATAGTAATGGACAAGGACGAGTGTTGTCCTAAGGGTAGGGTGCTAAATTGGGGGAAGGCTAACTATAGCCGGATTAAGCAGGAATTGGTGGCCGTTGATTGGGAGAGGCTGTTCGGGGGTAAGTCTACATCTGGCATGTGGGAGTCTTTTAAGGAACAGTTGATAAGGCTGCAGGACAGGCATGTGCCTGTAAAAAGGAAGGATAGGAAAGATAGGATTCAAGAGCCGTGGATAACCAGGGAAATTGAGGATCTGATCAAAAAGAAAAGAGAGGCGTACATTAGGTCCAGGCAACTGAAAACGGATGGAGCTCTGGAGGAATACAGAGAGAGTAGGAAAGAACTCAAACGGGGAGTTAGAAGGACAAAAAGAAGTCATGAAATGTTCTTGGCAGACAGGATTAAGGAGAATCCTAAGGCATTTTATTCATATGTTAGGAACAAAAGAGTTGTCAGAGAAAAAGTCGGACCTCTCAGGGACAAAGGAGGGGAATTATGCTTAGAACCCAAGGGAATAGGGGAGATCCTAAATGAATACTTTGCATCAGTATTCACAAAGGAGAGGGATTTGTTGACTGGGAGTGTCTCAGAGGGAGGTGTTGACCCGTTAGAGAGAATCTCCATTACAAGGGAGGAAGTGTTAAGTTTTTTAGGTAACATTAAAACTGACAAATCCCCAGGGCCTGATGGCATCTATACTAGACTGCTCAGGGAGACAAGAGATGTAATTGCTGGGCCTCTGACGTAAATCTTTGTCTCTTCTTTGGACACAGGTGAGGTCCCTGAGGATTGGAGGATAGCGAATGTGGTACCGTTATTTAAGAAGGGTAGCAGGGATAACCCGGGTAATTATAGGTCAGTGAGCTTGACGTCCGTGGTAGGGAAGTTATTGGAGAGGATTCTTAGACAGGATGTATGCGCATTTAGAACGGAACAATCTCATTCGTGACAGACAGCATGGTTTTGTAAGAGGGAGGTCATGCCTTACAAATTTGGAGGAGTTTTTTGAGGAAGTAACAAAAACGGTTGACGAAGGAAGGGCCGTGGATGTCGTCTATATGGATTTCAGTAAGGCATTTGACAAAGTCCCTCATGGCAGGTTGGTTAAGGCTCATGGGATACAAGGAGAGGTGGCTAGATGGGTAGAGAACTGGCTTGGCCACAGGAGACAGAGGGTAGCAGTCGAAGGGTCTTTTTCCGGCTGGAGGTCTGTGACCAATGGTGTTCCGCAGGGCTCTGTACTGGGACCTCTGCTATTTGTGATATATATATATACATATATAAATGATTTGGAAGAAGGTGTAACTGGTGTTATCAGCAAGTTTGCGGATGACACGAAGATGGCTGGACTTGCGGATAGCGATGAACATTGTCGGACAATACAGCAGGATATAGATAGGCTGGAAAATTGGGCGGAGAAATGGCAGATGGAGTTTAATCCGGATAAATGCGAAGTGATGCATTTTGGAAGAACTAATGTAGGGGGGAGTTATACAATAAATGGCAGAGCCATCAAGAGTATAGAAACACAGAGGGACCGAGGTGTGCAAGTCCACAAATCCTTGAAGGTGGCAGCACAGGTGAAGGTGGTGGTGAAGAAGACATATGGTATGCTTGCCTTTATAGGACGGGGTATAGAGTATAAAAGCTGGAGTCTGATGTTGTGGCTGTATAGAACGCTGGTTAGGCCACATTTGGAGTACTGAGTCCAGTTCTGATCGCCGCACTACCAGAAGGATATGGAGGCTTTAGAGAGAGTGGAGAGAAGGTTTACCAGGATGTTGCCTGGTATGGAGGGTCTTAGCTATGAGGAGAGATTGGGTAAACTGGGCTTGTTCTCCCTGGAAAGACGGAGAATGGGGGGAGACCTAATAGAGGTGTACAAAATTATGAAGGGTATAGATAGGGTGAACAGTGGGAAGCTTTTTCCCAGGTCGGAGGTGACGATCAGGAGGGGTCACGGGCTCAAGGTGAGGGGGGCGAGGTATGACTCCGATATCAGAGGGACGTTTTTTTTACACAGAGAGTGGTGGGGGCCTGGAATGCGCTGCCAAGTAGGGTGGTGAAGGCAGACACGCTGGCATCGTTTAAGACTTACCTGGATAGTCACATGAGCAGTCTGGGAATGGAGGGATACAAATGAATGGTCTAGTTGGACCAATGAGCGGCACAGGCTTGGAGGGCCAAAGGGCCTGTTTCCTGTGCTGTACTGTTCTTTGAATGTATGCAAAAGACAATGGAATATCTCTTGGATATAATATCTCCTCATTACAGGAAGGATGTGGAAAAGATTGAAAGTTTGCAGAGGAGATTTACAAGGATGTTGCCTGGATTGAGTGGCATGCCTTATGAGGATAGGCTGAGGGAGCTCGGTCTTTTCTCCTTGGAGAGACGTAGGATGAGAGGAGACCTTATAGAGGTATATAAGATGTTGAGAGGCATAGATCGGGTGGACTCTCAGAGGCTTTTTCCCAGGGTGGAAATGGCTGCTACAAGAGGACACAGGTTTAAGGTGCTGGGGGGTAGGTACAGGGGAAATGTTAGGGGGAAGTTTTTCACACAGAGGGTGGTGGGCGAGTGGAATCGGCTGCCGTCAGTGGTGGTGGAGGCAAACGCAATAGGGTCTTTTAAGAGACTCCTGGATGAGTACATGGGACTTAATAGGATGGAGGGTTATAGGTAGGCCTAAAAGGTAGGGATATGTTCGGCACAACTTGTGGGGCCGAAGGGCCTGTTTTGTGCTGTAGTTTTTCTATGTTTTTTCTATGTTTCTATAAACCAGAAAATGACTTGAGTAAAGAGAGGAAAATTCCCTCGGTCAGACCTAGTCAAGGATTGTAAACCGTATTTATTCACAAGATGTGGACATCACTGGCAAGGCCAGAATTTATTGCCAATCACCAATTCCCCTCAAGCAGATGTTCACCAGTGCAGTCTGTGTTGTGAATATACTCCCACAGTGCTGTTACATAGGGAGTTCCAGGAGTTTCACTTCATGATGATTAAAGAATGCAATCTAGTCAGGATGGTCTGTGACTTGAAGAGGAACTTGGACGTATCTTGGAGGTAGGTGTTCCCCTGCACCTGCTGCCCTTATCCTGTAGGGGTTAGATAGAGATTGTAGGGTTGGGAACTGCAGTCAAAGAAGCTTTGGCGAGATATGTGAACAATAAAGTGCATTCAAAGATTCCGGCCATACTATTTAACAGTCTAATAATCTCACTTACAGCATTTATACATCTTCTAAAAACTATAGTAGTGCTAAATAAATTAGGATGGTCTAATCAGAATCATGTATGATGAGAACTACTATGATGACATTGATAGAATGTAGACCAGAATGTCCAGTGTTGGTACAATCACATTTCTATGGATTGTAACTTGACTCAATGACAATAACTGAAGTGCAAGTAGTTTTCATTTCATCCCATCAGTCGCCATACAGATAACAGTGCTCCCTTGGACAAAGCAATAACTGTGCACATTTGCGTATAGTTAGGTCTTAACAGTGTATGTCATCTCCAAACAAATCACCAGAGAGTAAAATGAAATAAAACATTGAAAACTGACAATAAAGCTTTCAGATGATATCAAAGAGAAACCCAATCAGAGGGCTAAAAAATAACCTCTCAGTCTGAAGCACAGCAAATCAATTGATAAAAATATTCAGCATTCAATTCCTAATTTGCTAAAGAATCATTCACTGATACGTTCACCTTTTTTTTTCAGGCCAGAAAAATGGAACCATTGTGCACAGGGAAGTAGGGGAATTTCACAGTAACTTCATTGCAGTGTTAATGTAAGCCTTACTTGTGACTAAAAAATAAACTTTTACTTTAAAAAGTAAAACTGTGCTCGCCAAATCCTGCAAGGGAAGGTGCTCATCAGAATGCATGCAGAACCATGTGAAATTGATTGAAAGGGTGGAGAGACCTAGAAAGAAAATACAAACATCTTGGCCCGTAACTTCCGCAGAGTGGGAATTTCCATCAGATGCCACTCGCGACAGACTTACCTTGGCTGAAATTGCACAGCTCCCATCTCGCCCACCCTTTCACACTCAGGCTGAGAGACAGGAGCTGTGCACTGCACCCCCAGCAGCATCAGTGCAAAGTAACTGGGATGCAGAGAGGTAGGTAATGCCTCCTTTTCAGAATTATAGAATCTCTACAGTGCAGGAGGCGGCCATTCAGCCCATCGAGTCTGCACCAACCACAATCCCACCCAGGCCATATTTCCATAAACCCACATATTTACCCTGCTAATCCCCTGACACTAAGGTCAATTTAGCGTGGCCAATCAACATAGCCCACAGATCTTTGGACTGTGGGAGGAAACCGGAACATCCAGAGGAAACCGGAACAGACCCTGGCAGAATGTGCAGACTCCACACACACAGTAACCCGAGGCCAGAATTGAGCCTAGGTCCCTGGCGCTGTGAGGCAGCAGTACTAACCACTTTGTGCATCAGTATCTGCTGTAAGGATCAGTGGCTTACAGGGGAGCCAGAAGGAAAAGAATGAGAGGTTGGGTGTGCATGCATGCGTCCTGTACTGGAGCCAGAGAAAATTTGGAAGGGTGGTGGGCAAAGATAGAGTAACCATCAGGTTAAAAGTGGTAGAATCATCTGAACTTCGCAATTTAAATTACTTCGGATGGTTCCCAGCGCAGTGCAATTGTCCAGAGGAAGTTAACACCTCTGGCCAGGTAAACCCTGTAAGAAGTCTCACAACACCAGAGACTTCTTACTGTGATTACCCCAGTCCAACGCCAGCATCTCCACATCAGGTAAACCCTTACATGGGGAATCCTGGAGGGATTTCTCCTGTGCATCATTGGGGAATCTTAAATGCGATGCTGGGAAACCTGGAAGTTATGGGCCATTGTATTGAAAGATACAAAAACAAATTTAGAATTACAATCTAAGTCGATAATTACGAGATGAGGTGAAAACCATAAGAGATACAAGCAGGGTGATTACAAAACAGTAAATATTAACAGTTCCCTCTTCCAAGTATTCACTGGACAAGACTTGAGCAACTATGTCCTCCCCAAACAGAGGAACATTAATTTCCAAGGGAAAAAGGGGGAGTCATCAACATGCTTACAAACTAAAAATGAAAAATATTGGAGTGATTTAAGAAATTAATAAATAATGAAATCAGAGGAGAAACTTGAAGGTCTTTCCAGAAATGGGTTGAATAACGTTCCTATTACCTTGTGAATTCATGTTTATGTTTTAAACTAGTGTACAAACACATTTGAATAGGAAACATAAGTCTGGAGTTTCAGAATGATTTATGTCCAAGTAACAGCTTAATTCTTATTCTGCCAATACTTCAAATTGATCCACAACCTGTGACCAGTAGTCAATTGAAGCCACATAGACGTGTCATGCTCTATTGTAGTAATTAGTTAATTGAAGTCAACAGTGACTAGCATTAAACTGAAACCTATTAAAAAGGAAGACCAAGAGCATTAAATCAGTCAATTAATCTGCTCGGTTTAAAAAGTTGACGAATCATTCATTTGCTGGCAATGCTGTTCTTATGCCAATAACAAACTAATTATCTTGCTTTATTGAGCCGATTCATAGGAGATTTAAATTTTGACTTTTGCGAACCAGCTTGAGCAAAGATGTCAATGTGATGTTACCTCAGCAAAACTGGCTCAATGTCCAGGGTACGTTAGCTGCATTTTGCGGATAACAGAAACTGCACATCAACCTTGAACACAGCCGCACTACAAATAGATAGTAACTAGTTTTGAATTTGAAAGCATTCAATTATTTTTGTTATTATATTCCTGAAAAATCTACTATTTGTTTTAACTAGTGACATTGCCGTGTTATCAAAGTGTTTGCAATGGAAATTAGACAGTCTACAGTATGTATGACTGTCTCAATTTTGTCATGGACAATGAGTGAGTGGCCTTTAAAGATAGGATAGTTCAGATACAATCAGAAACACTTCAAGAAGGAAATGGAGCGCAAATAAAACCCTAGCTCTGAGATGACAAAGGAGTTAGAATAAGATAAAGTGAAAAAATAGGCATCAGGCAGGTGTCAGCTTGATAATACAAAGGAAAATAAGGTTGAATATTAAAAGTAGAGAGAGAAAAAGCAATAAGAGGAGCAAACAGACAAGAATAAATCAGCAGAGGAAAAGTGGGATTGATTAAGGACTGAAATGGAGATCTATTGGTCCATTGCATTCATGTTTACCAAGAAAAAGACTCTGCCAAAATTATGGTAAACAGGAGGCTGCCAGAATACTAAGTGAGATTTTTAAAAGTCGATAAAGAGGTACAATAAAAGCTAGCCATACTGATTTTTAATTTGTTCAGAGAATGAGAGTGGCACCAGCAAAGCTACCCTAATTGTCCTTCAGGTGGTGATGAGCTGCTTTCTTGAACTATTGCAGTCCATGTTGTGCAAGTGCACTTGCAGTGATGCCTGGAAGGAAATGTCGAGATTCTGTTTCAGCATTTGAGAGAACATTATGTTAGGGTGACGTGAAACTTGGTGGGGATCTTGTAGTGGTCCCTGCGACCCTTTTTCTTCTCAATGGTAAAGATTGAAGGTTCAGATGGTGCTGTCAACCAACTTTTAGTGGATATCACCTGGTCTGGATGAAGTCTTAGGTTGTTGAGAGAAGCAAGTTCACAAATTGCAACAATATTGACCATAATCTCCCAATCCTCCTCAGGTACAAGGTGGTGTCCAAGGATCATAAATGTTATGACCTTATTTAAAATCAGGGAGGAGGATAAACTGGACAACTACAGGTCAGTTAGTCTGACAAGGATAAAAAATAGGAGCAGGAGGAGGCCCTTAGAGCCTGGGTCACTATTCATTATGATCATGGCTGATCATCCAATTCTTGATCCTGCCTTTCCCCATATCCTTTGATCCCCTTCACCTCAAGTGCTATATCTAACTGCTTCTTGAAAAACATACAATGTTTTGGCCTTAACCAATTTCTTTGGTAACAAATTCCACAGGCTGACCACTCTCTGGGTGAAGAAATATCTCCTCATCCCTGTCCTAAACAGTATACCTTGTATCCTCAAATTATGACCCTTGGTTCTGGACATCCCCACCATCGGGAACGTCCTTCTTGCATCTATCCCATCTAATCCTGTTAGAATTTTATAGGTTTTTATGAGATCCTCCCTCATTCCTCTGAACGCCAGCTAATACAATCTCAATCTCTCCTCATATGTCAATCCTGCCATCCCAGGAATTAGTCTGGTAAACCCTAAATAATCGGTACTCCCTCAATAGCAAGAACATCCTTGTTCAGATTTGGAGGCCAAAACTTCACGCAATATTCCAGGTGTGGCCTCACCAAGGCTCTGTGCAATTACATCAAGACATCCCTGTTCCTGTACTTGAAACCTCTTGCTATGAAAGCCAACATACCATTTCTCTTTTTTACTGCCTGCTGCACCTGCATGCTTACCTTCAGTGACTGGTGTACAAGGACACCCCAGGTCTCACTGCACATTCCCCTCTTCTAATTTATAGCCATTCAGATGGTAATCTGCTTTCCCATTTATGCTACCAAAGTGGATAACCTCACATTTATCCAAAATATACTGCATCCGCGAGTCATTTATCCACTCATTCAACTTGTTCAAATCACACTGAAGGATCTCTGCGCCCTCTTCACAGATTACCCTCCCACTCAGCTTTATATCATTTGCAAATCTGGAGATATTACATTTAGTTCCTTCATTTAAATCATTAATAATGGTCGATAGCTGGAGCTCCAGCACGGATCCCTGCGGTACCCCACTAGTCACTGCCTGCCATTTGGAAAAAGACCTGTTTATTCCTACTCTTTGTTTCCTGTCTGTCAACCAGTTTTCTATCCATCTCAATACATGTGTTCTAAACATTTCTGCTATCTTATTTGTGTCCTCCTCTGTGACAGAACCAAACTGTATATTCAGTTAGTCAGCCATTTCTTTGTTCCGTATTATAAATTCCGTTGTTTCTGATTACAAAGGACATACATTTATCTTCACCAATCTTTTTCTCCTCACATCCCTACAGAAACTTTTACAGTCAGTTTTTATGTTCCCCGCAAGCTTACTATTGTATTCTATTTTCCCCTTCTTATTCAGTCCCTTGGTCCTCCTTTACTGAACACTAAAATGCTCCCAATCCTCAGGTCTGTTGTTTCTCTTGACCAATTTGTATGCCTCTCTGTTGGACCTAATACTATCACTAATTTAGCTTGTAAGCCATGATTTGGCCACCTTTTCCATTTTACTCAATGATGAGTGACAATAAGAAGAAAATTTACAGCCACTTTGACAAGCACAAATGACTAAAGAAAAAAGCACGCACAAAATTATTAAGAGCAAAGGCATTTGATAAGGTTGAGAAAAAGTGCATGGATGGAACCAAGGCAATTGATGTTTGCACATTTGCTCTTTCGTAAGCTGAGTTTCACACACTGGGCTTCAATTTTGCAAGCAAGCCTATGGGAAAAACAGATTAGTAACTGTACAGATACAAAATTGGCTCAGGCATAGAAAACAAACTAATGTGATAAATGTCTGTTTTACGCACTGGAGGGAGATGTACAATGAAGTTCTGTAAGGTTCAGTGCTAGGACTATTGCTGCTTCTGATGTAAATTAATAACATTAATAAATTAATAACAGTTACAGAGCACAATTCAAAATTTGCAGATGACACAAAACTTGGAAATGTAATAATGAGCATAACTGCAATTGACTTTAAAAGGACAAGACAGACTGATAGAAGGGGTGGACAAGTAGAGGCTAAAATTTGATACAGATACACATTTTGGAAAAATGAGCAGATACAATACATACTAATAACGCAATTTTAAAGGATATACAAAGAGAGAGATTGAGGGATTTTGTGCAGAAAACTTTTCTTGCCACTTCAAAGCAATTAACATTGTATGCGAGATCTGTGGCTTTCTAAACAAAAGCAGAGTACAAAAGCAATGAGATTGTGCTAAATCTATATAAGGCATTAGCTCGGCTCAAGCTGGGGAATTGTTTCCAATGCTGGGTAAAACACTTTAAGAAGGACGTGAAGGCTTTGAAGAGGGCACAGAAGAGATTTACGAGAACAGTCTCAGGGAGGCATGGATGAGTTGGGCCAAAAGGCCTGTTTCCGTGCTGTATATCTCTATGACTCTATAAGGGATCAACAGTTAGGTATATAGACTGTAAAGCTGGGTTTGTTCTAGTTAGACCAAAGAAGACCAAGAGGGGATTTCATAGATCTGTTTAAGATCATAAAGGATTTACCGAGAGTAAATTTAAAGAAATAGTTTCCAAAGGCTGAAGGTTTGATAAGCAAAGGTGAGAAAACCTTTCCGTGCAAAAAAGCGATTGGGATTTGGAATGCACTGCCTGATATGATATCAGTAGTAATCTTCAAAGTGGAATTGGATAAACACTTGAAGAAAAGCACATTGGAGAATAAACAATTGGCTGGAACGCACATTGCTCTTTGAAAGGGCCGGCTCAGACACAGGGGGCTTTCTGTGCTATACTACACTACGATTCCAAAACAGAAAACACTAGCAATACTCAGCAGGTCAGACAGCTTCTGTGGAAAAAGCAATAGCGTTAACATTTCAGGTATTCACCTTTCTTCAGAACTGGCAACGGTCAGAGATGTAACAGGTTTTAAGCATGTACAGAGGCAGGAAAGGGAGCAAGGAAGCACAAAAACAGAAATGAAAATCTGTAATCAGGTGCAAGGCAGGAGTGATTACATGACAAAACAGGATGATAGTGCAAGGCAAAAAGGGATGGTAATGGGACAAGTAAAGAAAGAGATGAGATGAGTGCAAAAGAACTGAAAATAGCAACAGCAGAATCATTACCTCTTATGATAGAGTCATAGAGGTTTGCAGCATGGAAACAGGCCCTTCGGCCCAACTTGTCCATGCCGTCCAGTTTTTACCACTAAGCTAATCCCAATTGGCTGCATTTGGCCCATATCCCTCTATACCCATTTTAGCCATGTAACTGTTTAAATGCTTTTAAAAGACAAAATTGTAACGCCTCTACTACTGCCTCTGGCAGCTCATTCCAGGCACTGACCACCCTCAGTGGGAAAAAATTGCCCCTCTGGACCCTTTTGTATCTCTCTCCTCACCTTAAACCTATGCCCTCTAGTTTTGGACTCCCCTACCTTTGGAAAAGGATGTTGACTATCTACCTCATCTATGTCCCTCATTATTTTATAGACCTCTATAAGATCACCCCTCAGCCTCCTACGCTTCAGATAAAAAAGTCCCAGTCTATCCAGCCTCTCATTATAGTTGAAACCATCAAGTCCTGATAGCATCCTAGTAAACCTTTTCTGCACCCTTTCTAGTTTTCCAATATCCTTGTTCAAAAATGTTCATGCAAAAATATGATGTTCAAAAAAAAAGCAGCAGTGTTTATGATCTGAAATTATTCAACTTAATGTTGACTCTAGAATGTTGCTAAAAGCTGAATGATAAAAAATGCTGTTCCTTGAACTTCCAGTGAACTCCACTGGAACAGTGTATGAGGCTGAGAACAGATTTCAGAGTAGAGTGGGGCTGAGAAGTAAATTGATAAACTTCCCAAAGCTCAGAGTCACACTCGCAAACTGAACATAACAGACTTCAACAAAACTTAGTTTGCATCGTTGAGTAGCGGATGCAGTATAATACATTGAAAGTGCAAGCAAATCACTATTTGATTTGGAAGATTATTTGTGACCCCGGACAGTGACAAGGATACAAGAGAAGGGCAGGTATCCCATTCCATACTGTTACCCCTGACTCTCTAACATTGCAGTGCCTCCTCAGAGCTGCCCCTCTGACAGTTCAGCTCTCCCTATTCTTGGCACAAAACCAAATTCTCTCCCATCTTCAGAATTTCCATTCCACTTGCACTCTTACCCCAGCCCCCTCGCCAGAATAGATTTTTTTAAAATTACAAACTGACGGCTATCATGGTTCTCTCACTCTCTTCTCTTCCTCACTCTGATTTATCTCCCTCTGAACTTGTAGCACTCTTATTTCATTCAGATTCACCCCAATACTGTTATTAAACTTCCATTCCATTTCCTGAAAGGTCTTCATTCTATTCTCCCACTTTCTCGGTCTCCATTGCATCTGCTCTGCTGGTACCACCTTCCAATGTCTTCATGTTTCCTCAGTCAAGGATTTCACTTCACCATGGTTGACATGGGTCTCACTGCCTCATTTCCTGTACTTTTGCTCTTACTGCTTCCGCTTGACCTCATCTTCCATCCCACAGGCTGCACACATTCAAGAGTCTAAGACAACTCTATTGAAATAATTCCGCCACTTGCATCACAATGACACTACCCCAAACTTTTCCCTGTCCAATCAGCATTCCAAAAGGAATGTTTCCTCTTCAACGCCCACTATTCATTCACCACCACCCCCTCCACACCCTGCCAAATGCTTGCTTCCCTTCATAGGCATCTTCTCATGCAAGCACAAGTGTTGCAATGAGCAAGAGAGTGAAATCCACCAATAACTAAAACTAAAACTGAGACATGGATGAAATCCGCCAATGCCTAAAACAGAGCAGGGAGTGAAATTTACCAACTACGGAAACAGAGCAGAGAGCGAAATTCACCAATACCTGAAACTGAGGCAGGGAGTGAAAGCCACCAATACTTATTGTAATTATCTATTGCACCTTCTTCCTTCCTAATGTCCATGGCACCAAATGCTCCTTCTCCAAGTCATTGGTTAATCACAGTTAAAATATTACACACAGTTTGGGGCACCTAATCACAGGAAATGTATTAAAACCGCAGTAAAAGTAGAAAAATTCAGCAGAATAATACCACAAATGAGGCACTGTAAATATTATTGAAGGCTCAAAATTCTCGGCTTTTTTGTCCTGGGCAAAGAACAATGTTGAATTGCAAATTAACTGTTTGAGACAGTCTCAATGGACCAGCCAGTCTTTTCCTCTGCAACTTTTCTTACGTTCCAATGGTTAATGGGGGTGGGAAAAGCACACAACGCTGTTTAGGGAGGAGCGAGAAGAGGATGTCCTTGACAGGTTATGATCAAATTCTTAAGAACTAATTGAAATTTAGATACAATAATCGGCAGTTGCTAGTTTAACTAATAAAGAAAGCCACATGACATACTAATTAGGACAGTAAAAAGAAAAGTATAAAACAAAAAAAGTGTGGGTACACAAATAAAGTTAGGAATGGGTGGAATAGAAGGCAATCCTACAATATGTAGCTAATGGAACTTCCTCATTTACAGCATGTAGGTGGATAATGCTATAATCATCAAGAAATTAGAGCAAATAGTTTGTTTTCATGTCCAGTGCTTCCAAGTCAGCAACATATATCATGCAACATGGTTCAGCAAAGGTGTCGGCACTACATAACATAATGGTCACCTCCGACAATGTGAGGCAAATTTAGTATTACCCCAGGATGTGAAAATGGTTTGTGCGATCGTGACTTTGACTTCACCTGGCAATTCTTGAAATATAATTGTGTCATATAATTTACCAGTGTAACCCAAGGGCTTATTTTATGAAAACACATTTACATCAATAATGACCTAAAAATATTGATAAAGTCTCCTCTTTCTCAGCTTCCTTCAAAATAAAAAGTCTTGTAAAAATAAGCTCTCACTTTTGTAAAATATCAAAAAATATTCTGCAGGACTTCACCAGGTGAATATAATAATATCCACATTTACTGCATTAAAAAAGGAACGGTAGTTTTGAGATCTTTGAACAAAAGCTGACCCTGCTACATGTTGCACAATTTAAAAAAAATATTGTGCAGCACACTACATCACATAAATGTCTCTAGAAGCGCAGCTACACATGCACACAACTATTAGTAATATTACAGTTTGTCATTTGGAGTTAGAAATGTCTGAAAATGTTTCGTCAGTTAAGTCTTACAGAAATTATAAAATTTAATTTTATTCAAATTTATTTTATTAGTATTTAATTTTAAAAACAACAGTACTTACCATCATCTTTTCAAAGAGATCTAAAATCTCCTTCTCAGAAAGATTCATAAAACATTCCTCAAAAACTGGTTGTGCGAGTGGCAAGTCGCACATAGCTGTCTGAGAGTCAGTAGGATGTTGTATGTGAGGTTTCTCTTTTTTCGTAGCTGACTTTCGAAAACTGGTTAATCTGTCACGCTGTCAAAATAAATAAATTATATTAAAATCATTCCACAAAAAACTTCTTGTATTTATATTTTGTCTAAAATATTCTATTACAAGCACATTCTTTACAAAAGCATGCACATTTCCAGGGATTTTATATGTGAAAAAGATACAATCTCATGCTTCATTTGTGACAAAGCTTTATAATTATTGTTGAGTACCAAATTAAAAGCTACACTTTATACCTTTCAAATGCCCATGCACAGAGGAAATTAGAGGAGGATAATTTGGTTTACAATTTACTTGGAAATTTGATGCACCTAACATCTTAGAAGATCATAAACTCTCACGAATATACATGCAGTCATAGCTTGCTTTAAAATAACTTTTTGCCCTTGTTCTAGAAAGATTCCTTTAAACCAAAATGAGGATAAACAATATGAATCTTGAATAAAAAATTCCACTTCACCAGCCATGATTTATTTGGTAGCACTCTTGACTGAGTAACAACACTGCGGATTCAAATCACACTCCAATGTGAGCACAACAGTCGAGGCTGATACTTCAATGGAGCACTGTCAGAGTTGTCATCTTTTGGATGAGACAATAAAGATGGGCATAAAAGATTCCGTGGCTCTACTTCAAACGACTAGGGAGTAATGCGTCCTGGACAATATTTGTACCTCAATCAACATCTCACAAAGCGGGTTATCTAGTTATTATCTCATTGCTGTTCGTGCAGCCATGCTGTGGCTAAATTGGTTGCCGCATTTCATACATCATAACAGGTGGTTACACTTCAGAAGTTGTTCACTGGGACATCCAGTCATCATGCAAGATACTAAATAAAGTATTTTTTTCTTATAATATGGTTTCCCTGCAGACTTAGCTATAAGCACTGAAGCACCAATGTTGACAGATGCATCAAAATGTCAGCTGTTCAAACTTATCTTGTATGTATGTGTATAAACCAAATTGCATGAAGTTATCTCACAGTGCAGTAGTGCTTCAACACAAAATACCATACAATGGTATGTTGTAGTTTTGGGTCTTTGCAACCCACAGGACAAGTCCCTGAACTCAGTTTGCTGCTGGGGAAGATGTAGAGCAGAGGCTTGACCTTTTAGACAAGTCACCCTGAGACAATCTCACATACAATGCAGTCCAAAAACAGTTATTAACAGTCTAAAAATTGTCTGCCTGTTTTTTTTAATGCTGGTCATGGGGGAACCTAATGATGGAGAAAAGCACATTTAGCTAGTTCAAAACTAGCAAAGTCATCATAATCATGCAATAATGGAAGATTTACCTATGCTGTGCCAAGGTACTAAATTAAAAAAATAGTTTTGTTGAATGTTTTAAGTGCCTTGTATCAGTTGTTAGCTTGGCATGCACAGTTAGAACATACAAAATACAAGCAAGTTAAGAAAACCTCGTTAAGTACAAAGATGCTTTTAAGTGGCTTGTTCGTGATCGATCTTGTTGAAGTGCCTGTAGGTTGAGTCACTGCCCATTAATTCAGCTTAACATAAAATATCTTCATGTAATGAGAAACACACCAAGAAAATCCATTCATTATGGAATATGCTTGTGTCATGCACAATATAACAATCCAATCTCAAAAGAATATATCTTGCAATCCCATTTTCAAGTTATCTTACGTGGGCTTAAATTTCATTGGGTTAGAATGCTGATTAATGAAATAATGGTTACCAGGAACAGGCAATCCCATTTATTACCATATTAAAACATAAATTTTGAATCTGCATAGTAGTTAACATGGAATAACTTGTATAATTCATTGATCTCATTAATGTTCAAATTGTTTGCACAAACGATTAGGGATCCCCAGTTTAATGCAACCGTTTTCAATTTATCCACTCAGTACAAATGCAGTAGAGGCCAAGATAGCTCTGCAAATATTGCAGTTTAGTTTATACATTTGAAAAAAAATTTTATACGCAAGATTGAATTGTAATTGTGAACTTTCTACTCCTAAAAGGAGCTCACTAATTACAATCACCTATTGCTTGAAAAGGTCAGAACTCAAATATACTTATGCTAAGTCATAACTGGTTTTACCATTTCACCTCTTTCTTCTTCCAGAGACCAGGCTGTGGAATTCAATTTTCCAAAATTTAATTTAACCAACTCATTGTCCGTCTCTGTTTTAGATCAAGGTTCTCTTGCCATTGTAAATTTATTCTATACAGTATATACAGAGGTCATAAACTCTGAAAGCATAAAAATCTTAAGACAGGAGTCCTATTTTAACTAATGCAATCCTATGGAGTACCAAATAGGTTCATTGAGCAAGCTGAGAGAGTGGGTTTAAAATACTACAAGCCAAACTGAGGAAATGCAACACGTGTTCTCATTAGTATCAGGTTATTCCCGAAGCATAACAACTAATGCCCATTTCTACAAAGGAATGTTAAGAACTACAATTTTTAGCATGCACGATTTAGTGATTAAAGTGCACATTGAACAGTAGATTCCAGAACAGGCTTACCACATCATCCGCCAAAGTTTTTATGTTAAGGTTCTGTAGAAGGCAGAGAAGAAAAAAAAGAAAACATCACCCACAACTGCAAAATATACCCAATCACCACATCAAACTTTCAAGCAGCGGATCATTGTACTTAGAAGAGTCGAGTCTTGGAAGTCTAGACCTAGAGAATCCAAAACTAAAATGCTTTAGGTTATGGCTGATTTCCAAAGTTTTGTTACATTCTGCCACTGACTCCAAGCTTGAATTGAAATTGGTTTGAACTTCCTTATGCACAGAGCTGAACCAATATTTTGTCACAAAATAATTTTCAGTGATACTGCATATGAGACATTTGAAATGTAGTTCAAGTAACCAAAATAAATGAATTAAAATCTCAATTAGTTCCCACTTTTATGACGTGAAAATGTTCAATCAGAAATCTACGATATTTCAATCTGCAGATGTAAATAGATGCTCATCAATTGTGCTACATCACCTTATACATCAACTCTTTTGAAATTTTGCTTCAAATAGCTTGCTAGTCAAAGGATCATTCTCACAGCTTCCCACTCCTCCAAATTCCTCTCTGGAAGCACATAGTTCAGTTTCTGACTAGGTGGGAGCACATAGGTCAGTTTTAACAGAGTAATATGGGTAAGATCCCAATTGCATCACATCAGTTTTTAAAAAAAGTGAAGAATTGGTGGATAGCTTGTACATGTAAGTAGAAAATAAACTAGTGAAGTACATAATTTGGCATTTTCTCATTTGATATAGCTCTTTATACAAGTTATAAGCCACCTTAGAAAACTACAGCATCATTTTTATATCGTATTACATTGCATACACAGCGCAAAAACACATCGTTCAGCCCAACCAGTCCATGCCAATGTTTTTCCACCAGAGCCTCCTCCCATCTTTCCACATCTAAATCTATCATTGTGAACACCCTATCTCCTTCCACCCCATAAGCTTGTCTACTTTCCCCTTAAATGCATCCACACAATTGAGTTCAATCACTCCCTGTGGTAATGAATTTCACATTCTCACCTCTCTTTGGGTAAAGAACTATCTTCTGCATTCCATTCTGCATATCTTGGCAACCAACTTATATTAATGACTTCTAGTTGTGTTCTTCCCCACAAGAAAAAACATTTTCTGTTTTCACTCTATAATTTTAAACCTTCTATTTGGTCACTCCTCAGCCTTCTTTATTTCCCCAAGAGAAAGGAGACCCAGACTATCGATCCTTTCCTGATGTGAATACCTACACGTTTCTGGTGTCATCCTTGCAAATTGGCTCTGCACACGCTCTCCAGTGCCTCACTAAACTTTTCATAATATGGTGAGCAAAGCTGCATGCAATAAGTGTGGTCTAAACAAGGTTCAAATCAAATTTTAGCACAACGTCTATTTTTTAAGACTATCCCTCTAGAAATGAAACCTTGTGTTACATTTGCTTTTTTATGGTCTTCCAAACCTGTGGCACAACGTTTAGTGATTGGGGGACTTGTATTTCCATTGCCTAAATAAGATCAGGGGCATCACATGAAGCGACAACATCACCAACACAGAAGTGCTAGAGAAACTGGACAAGGCACCTGCTAAACATTGTGATGGCAAGATGATTGAGACTGGCAGAATACATATTTCACTTCCTAGACATACCAGAGTAGCAGCAGATTTTTCACCACCAGCTGGAAAAAGAAGATGGGGTGCCCAAAGACAACCTGTTGAAGAACATTAGAGGAGGGCTTTTTCGTGTAAGACACCAAGTGGGCTGGAGTGAAAGAATTTGCATTGGACTGGGGTCAGTGGCAGAGTCTTGTTGTGATGTGGAGATGCCGGCGTTGGGCTGGGGTAAACAGAGTAAGAGTTTTAACAACACCAGGTTAAAGTCCAACAGGTCCGAAAGCTAAAGGCATTTGCTACCAAATAAACCTGTTGGACTTTAACCTGGCGTTGTTAAAATTCTTAGTCTTGTTGCCCATTATGCCATGGGGGACTGGAGGAATTAAGTCGAAGTAAACACTTTCATGGATTTGCCTGGTAACAATAAGATCCAGAATTAATTAAAAATGAATGATGGAATGTAATCTATCCAGCAACAAGGGAGAATCTGCCAGCAGCCCAGTAACGAGATTAGCAGCCATCTAGATAAAATCAGATGCATCACAGAATCCCTACAGTGCAGAAGGAGACCATTCAGCCCATCAAGCCTGCACTAACAATCCTACCCAGGTCCTATCCCCTATACCCTGTTAATCCTCCTGACACTAAGGAGCAATTTAGCAGGGCCAATCAACGTAACACACACATTTTTGGAGTGTGGGACGAAGGGAAAAGAGAACACAGACACAAGATAGTGAGAAACATAAAGGTGAACTGTAAATGCATCTTTAGGTATCTGAAAAGGAAAAAAATCGGCAAAGAAAAATGAGAGTCCAATAGAGGCCAATAGGAGAACTTATAATAGAGAATGTCGAAATGGCAGAGAATCTAAACAATTACTTTGTCTCTCTCTTTATGGGGGAAGATAGAAAACATCTCCCAGAAATACTACGAAACTAAGGGGTTTGTGAAATTTAGTAACTGAAATAAATTAGTATTAGAAAAAGATAGTGCTCAAAAAAATGAATTGGATTGAAAGCTGATATAATCTCCTGGACCTGATAAGCTACATCCCAGAGTGTTGAAGTAGATGCTCGAGGTTGTGGATGCATTAGTGGTTAACTTTCAAAATTCTGTAGGTTCAGGAAAGGTTGCTACAGATGGTAAAGTAACAAATTACCCACTTTTGTGGAAAAATGACAGAAAGGCAGAGTATTTCTTCAATGGCGTAACTAGAAGCTAGCACGTAGGTGCAGCAAGCAATTGGAAAGGCAAATGGTATGTTGGCCTTCATAGCAAGGGGATTTTAGAACAGGAGTAAAGATATCTGGCTGTAATTGTATAGAGTCATGATGATAACTACCTGTGTGTAATGTTGGTTTCCTGGCTAAGAAAGGATACGCCTACTATGGAGGGAGTGCAATGGAGGTTGACCAGACAATTCCCTGGAATGGCATGATTCTCTTTCTTCAAGAAAATGAGGAAACTGGGCCTGTGTTCTCTAGACTCGCACTAATGTGCTATTTTGTTTGTTACAGCTCTGCAATTTACAAGTGCATCATGTTACATCACCAGATGAAGTATATGTGTCCATTTCTATTTAAATATCACCCCCCCCACAAGTTGTATTCGGGAGGTAAGTTGCATTCGGGAGGGTAAATACCGATACGTCCATAGCGAGGAGAGGAGAGATAGAGGAAAACAGACAGGAGACAGATAGACCTTCACCGGAGAGATGTGGATGAATCGGAGTTTATCTGCGTATGCACTGCTATCAAATGCACGTGTTTAAAATATGTAATGAATGGGGGGGGGTGGGGGGAGATGGATGGGTGCAGATGCAGTGGCTTGGATACACACCAGTCACAGGGGAACTGTACCAAACACTGGGTCAGCTGTTGTGCTTTCTTGTACATTTCTGCAGTCTTCTATTCTGATCAGTGGAGTAACTTTGGAAACTATGAAGAGGATGTATGGAGGCTTCAAGGGGATCAATGGAAACTCAATTTCAGTCATGCAACCAGGGTTTCGGTTGATCTCATCACTGCACCATCTCACTCCCCCATAGCAAAGATACAGTGGCTGAAGAGGAGTACTCCCAAAAAATTGCAAGTTTGTTTTGCAATGCTATAAAGCGCAGAAAAGTAAATCACAGGCAAAAAAAGTCTGCTTTCGTCAATTCAAGGCGTTGAGGTATTTCACATCTCAAAGCTCAACCTCATCTTTACAATTGCACTTTATCATCACAATTACTGCCCTTTTATATTTCCTGAGACAAAAGATTATGAGCTTAATCTTGTGGAAGCGATAGGGTCTCAGCTGCAGTGCATTGCATCTTTTTGAGATTGCCTGCTACTTATTATCTGGAAAGTCGAGGCTCAGAGTCTGCCCCATAGCCACAGCCGAGGCACACCAGTTGAAAATCACTGCTTTAGAGTTGTGAAGAATGAGGGGTGATTTCCTTGAAACATACAAAATTACCGGTGTGACAGATAAATGTAGATAGGATATTTTCCCTGGCTGGTGAGTCTTGAACCAGGGGACATTGCTTACTTGCCTCTTATTCTGAGACTACTTAGACGGAGATTAAATTTAATTTCCTCACTTTGGAATTAATAACCCCGGGGGGGTTTGGAAGCTCAACCATTGAACATGTTCAAGACAGAAATAGATAGATTTCTGGCTACTAATGACATTGAAGGATAGCGCAGCAAAGTGGTATTGAGGGAGATGATCAGTGTTGATCTAATTGAATGGTGGAGCACACTCAATGGGCCGAATAGCCTGCTCCTGATCCTATGTCCCTCTGTTTCATAACTATGTGGAGATAGTTTTGTTAGTTTTCCATACATGATTAATGAGATGAGCTGAGAATGACATCATGGCCGCATTCAACCGAGTGTGGCATCAGACAACGTAGCCAAACTGGAATCAATGGGCATCAGGGGACAAACCCTCTGCTAGTTGGAGTCATACCTAGCAGATAGGAAGATGGTTGTGGTTGTGGAGGGTCAGTCACCTCAACTCCAGGACATCCCTGCAAGAGTCCCTCAGGGTAATGTCCTCGGCCCAACCATCTTCAGCTGCTTTATCAATGACTTTCCCTCCATCATAAGGTCAGAAGTGAGGATGTTCACCAATGATTGCACAATGTTCAGCACCAATCGTGAATGCTTCAGATACTGAAGCAATCCATGTTCAAATGCAACAAGATCTGGACAATATCCAGGCTTGAGCTGACAAGTGACAAGTAGCATTTACACCACACAATTGCCAGGCAATGACAATCACCCATAAGAGATACTAACCACCACCCCTTGACACTTAATGGTGTTACTGTCACTGAATTGCCCCATTGTCAACATCCTTGGGGTTACCATTGACAACAAACACAACGAGACTCGCCACATGAACACAATGGCTACAAGAGCAGGTCAAAGGCTAGGAATACTGCAGCAAGTAACTCACCTCCTGACTCCCCAAGCCTGTCCACCATCTACAAGGCACAAATCAGATGTGTGATAGAATACTTCCACTTGCCTGGATGGGTACAGCTCAAACAACACTTAAGAAGCTTGACACCATCCAGGACAAAGCAACCCGCTTGATTGGCACCACATCTACAAACATCCACTCCCTCCACCACCGACGCTCAGTGCACACTGCTGCTACTATCTACAAGATGCACTGCAGCAATTCAGCAAAGATCCTTAGACAGCACCTTCCAAACCCACGACCACTTCCATCTAGAAGGACATGGGCAGCAGATACATGAGAACACCACCACCACCAGCATGTTCCTCTCCAAGCCACTCATCATCCCGACTTGGAAATATATTAGCAACTGCGAAGGAATGACATGTCAGAAATCCTGGAATTCACTCCCAAACAGCATTGCGAGTCAACCCACAGCATGTGGACTGCAGCGATTCAAGAAGACAGCTCACATCACCTTCTCAAGAGCAACTAGGAATGGGCAATAAATGCAGGCCAGCCAACGGCACCCACGTACCATTAATGAATAGAAAATAATTGATGGAAAATTAAGTCTTGAAGTCTTTTGCTTTGTTGAAGTACTCATGCGACTCGGCCAATGTTGTCTACCCGATACGCTGCAGGAAAGGATGTCCCGGGCATGGTACATTGACGAGACCATGCAGATGCTACAGCAACGGATGAATGGACACTGCTCAACAATCATCAGGCAGGAGTATTCCCTTTCTGTCGGGGAACACTTCAGCAGTCAAGGGCATTCAGCCTCCGATCTTTGGGTGAGCGTTGTCCAAGGTGGCCTTCAAGACACACGACAACGCAGAATCGCCAAAAAGTTCCACACACGAGGACGGCCTCAACCGGGATCTTGGGTTCATGTCACACTACCTGTAACCCCCACGATTTGCCTGGGCTCACAAAATCTTATTAACTGTCCTGGCTTGAGACAATTCACACCTCTTCAACCTGTGCTTAACCCTCTCTCCACTCGCATTATCTGTACCTATAAAGACTTGATTACTTGTTAAGACTCGCATTCCAACCATTACCTTGCAATTGAGTCTGTGTCTATATATGCCCTGTTTGTGAACTCAACTCTCCATTCATCTGATGAAGGAGCAGTGCTCCAAAAGCTTGTGCTACCAAATAAACCTGTTGGAACTTTAACCTGGTGTTGAGAGACTTCTTACTGTGCCCACCCCAGTCCAACGCCAGCATCTCCACATCATGGCAATGATTCAAGGCAGCCAATCATTGACTCACCCAATGAGGATAAACAATAAATGCAGCCTTGCCAATAGCATCCAAATACAATTGAAAAAAAACTAATCAAAAGCAAAATCCTTGTGTCTGTTATAATTCTAATAGTTTTTTATCATTTGACATTGTTCACAAAATATCCATGTTATGGATTGAACAGTACGACAATTTACTTATTTTTTCACTCAGATCAGACACTTTAAGTGACAACCTGTCTTCCCTTGCACTTTGTTAGTGAGGACAGAACACAAATATTGGCCAGCACTCATCATCAGAGTTCATATATTAATACTTATCATCTGGCTATGGAACAGAACACAGTAAGAAATCTCACAACACCAGGTTAAAGTCCAACAGGTTTATTTGTAGTAAATGCCACTAGATTTCGGAACTGGCTGTTCCTTTGTCAGGTGGGTGGGAGTGCTGATCACAAACAGGGCATACAAAGACACAAACTCAATTTACATGAATAATGATTGGAATGTGAGTCTTTACAGCTAATCAAGTCTTAAAGGTACAGACAATGTGAGTGGAGAGAGCATTAAGCACAGGTTAAAAAGATGTGTATTGTTTCCAGACAGGAAAGTTAGTGAGATTTTGCAAGTCCAGGCAAGCCACGGGGGTTACAGATAGTGTGACATGAACCCAAGATCCCGGTTGAGGCCGTTCTTATGTGTGCGGAACTTGGCCATCAGTCTCTGCTCAGCGACTCTGAGCTGTCGTGTGTCGTGAAGGCCGCCTTGGAGAACGCTTACCTGAAGATCAGAGGCCGAATGCCCGTGACCGTGGAACAGAACGCCAGCAACAAATCAATGCCTTCAGTAAGAGGGTGAAGAGTAATGTTGCTAAGAAACTCTCAAGAGAACATCACAGTGGCTTGACAGCTGCAAATGAACAAGGAAAGATAGACTGGAGTGTACCATTTCATAGAATCTCTACAGTGGAGAAGGAAGTCATTCAGTCCACTGAGTCCACACCAACTCTCTGTAATCAGATTAACACATTCAGCGTACGTGTTGGTCTGATCTGTGGCAAAGGAGAAGCAAAGCAACCACAATGCTGAAAAGGTAATTTCTGCAGTTATTGGCTCCAGTGCAGCAAAATACTGAATATGGGCAAATGCTAAACAATACATTCTTAAAGCAGTTTGACAAGTTATAAAAATCTCATTCATAATTCAGATGTTTTAAAATATAAGTTTAAACTGTAGAAAATGGGGCATCTGATTGAGAAACTGAATAAACAATTCTGAAACAAATGTAATTCAGTCAGGTTTGGAGTTAATCACAGTTAAAAGCTAACCATGCTTATTTTCAAGGTCAGAGTTCATAAAAACAAAATCTTAAACAGTAGATGGCCCATTTCTGGACCACTTGGTAGAGTCAGGCTGTCTATTGTTATTTCCATAAAGAAGCTAAAAGCTAATTATTCGGGAATAAAGCGTCAAAAACTCAATTAGAGATAGAAATTATTCATATGGGTTACAGAATCAGAGTTGTATTTTTGATGAAGTTATTTGTGTGTCTATTTGAATAATACCAAAGCCAAGTCGCAACATGGTAAACGGTGCAGCCTTGGTTAGAAGGATTTTTTTAAATTGAATGTATCTGTGTCTTTGTTAACAGAATCAGACACCTCAGTTTGGGTTCCATGAGGGAAAAGCAGCTGGAAGCTTTGCTCTAGCTTGCAGTTAGTGGAAGAAATCTACAGTGGTCTTCACAAAGTCTTGCAGCAGAAAGCAGTCAGCTTGAATAGTTAGCTTGGAAAGGGCTATACAAAAGCAGTGGGATCAGACTGCCCCAAGTCAGAACAAGGAACTAAAGAGTGCAAGTCTTTAAGAAAATTGGAGAATTCCCTTAGCTAAAAGCTAATGGAGGAATCCCCATGAAATTTGTAATTCAAGAAATAACCAGAATACTAAAGAGATTAAAGCAAATTCTGGATGACTGGGCTGTTCCAAGGGCTGAGCAGAGCAGCATTGAGTATAAAACTAACTTACCTCGGGGGTCCGCGGCCAAGGAGCAGAGCAGCACTGAGTATAAAAGTAACTCGCTGAAAAAACCTGAAAAGTGATGTCACAGAAAAGCTGTGACCTGATTAGCTCGTAGGAAACCTGTACTAAATTTGAAAAAACACTACAGAACTAATTAATTTAGTAATTAACTAAGTAGAGACGGGGGAGAGGGGGAATGTGCTGTAGCTCTGTGATGTGGGAGCTGGCAAATCCCATTGCGAGCCTCAGTGACCACATCTGCAGCAAGTGTTGATTGCTCGAAGAATTTCAGTTTAGAATTGATGAGCTGGAGTCTGAGCTTCAGAAGCTGCGGCACATCCGGGAGGGGGAGAGATACCTGGATATTTTGTTTCAGGAGACAGTCACAGCCAATAGATTAAGTACCTCTAATTAGGTCAGTGGTCAGGGACAGCAGGGTGCAACTTCAAGTGAGACAGGTAGAGGGATCCCGAATTCAAGAACGGAGGAGCCTCAGCTCTTGACCTTGTCCAACAAGTACGAGGTACTTGCTCCTTGTATGGATGAGGAAAAGGGCTGTATGGATGAGTGAGCTGACCATTGCACCTCGATATTGGAGGCCATTTAAGAGGGGGGAGCAAAAAGACAAATGGTAGTTGTAGGGGATTCTATAATTAGTGGAACTAATAGAACATAGAACATTACAGCGCAGAACAGGCCCTTCGGCCCACGATGTTGCACCGACCAGTTAAAAAAAAAAACTGTGACCCTCCAACCTAAACCAATTTCTTTTCGTCCATGAACCTATCTACGGATCTCTTAAACGCCCCCAAACTAGGCGCATTTACTACTGATGCTGGCAGGGCATTCCAATCCCTCACCACCCTCTGGGTAAAGAACCTACCCCTGACATCGGTTCTATAACTACCCCCCCTCAATTTAAAGCCATGCCCCCTCGTGCTGGATTTCTCCATCAGAGGAAAAAGGCTATCACTATCCACCCTATCTAAACCTCTAATCATCTTATATGTTTCAATAAGATCCCCTCTTAGCCGCCGCCTTTCCAGCGAAAACAATCCCAAATCCCTCAGCCTCTCCTCATAGGATCTCCCCTCCATACCAGGCAACATCCTGGTAAACCTCCTCTGCACCCTCTCCAAAGCCTCCACATCCTTCCTGTAATGTGGGGACCAGAACTGCACACAGTACTCCAAGTGCGGCCGCACCAGAGTTGTGTACAGTTGCAACATAACGCTACGACTCCTAAATTCAATCCCCCTACCAATAAACGCCAAGACACCATATGCCTTCTTAACAACCTTATCTACTTGATTCCCAACTTTCAGGGATCTATGCACACATACACCTAGATCCCTCTGCTCCTCCACACTATTCAAAGTCTTCCCGTTAGCCCTATACTCAACACATCTGTTATTCCTACCAAAGTGAATTACCTCACACTTCTCCGCATTAAACTCCATCCGCCACCTCTCGGCCCAACTTTGCAACCTGTCTAAGTCTTCCTGCAAACTACGACACCCTTCCTCACTGTCTACCACACCACCGACTTTGGTGTCATCAGCAAATTTGCTAATCCACCCAACTATACCCTCATCCAGATCATTAATAAATATTACAAACAGCAGTGGCCCCAAAACAGATCCCTGAGGTACACCACTTGTAACCGCACTCCATGATGAATATTTACTATCAACCACCACCCTCTGTTTCCTATCCGCTAGCCAATTCCTGATCCAATTTCCTAGATCACCCCCAATCCCATACATCTGCATTTTCTGCAGAAGCCTACCATGGTGAACCTTATCAAACGCCTTACTAAAATCCATATATACCACGTCCACTGCCTTGCCCCCATCCACCTCCTTGGTCACTTTCTCAAAAAACTCAATAAGGTTAGTAAGGCACGACCTACCTGCCACAAAACCATGCTGACTATCACCTATCAATTCATTACTCTCCAAATAACTATAAATCCTATCCCTTATAATTTTTTCCAACATCTTGCCGACAACAGAAGTGAGACTCACCGGTCTATAATTCCCGGGGAAGTCTCTGTTCCCCTTCTTAAACAATGGGACAACATTCGCTAACCTCCAATCTTCTGGTACTATACCAGAGGCCAACGACGACCTGAAGATCAGAGCCAGAGGCTCTGCAATCACTTCTCTTGCCTCCCAGAGAATCCTTGGATAAATCCCATCCGGACCAGGGGATTTATCTATTTTCAGACCCTCCAGAATATCCTGCACATCCTCCTTATCAACTGTAATACTGTCTATTCTACTCCCTTGCAACCCAGTGTCCTCCTCAGCTATATTCATGTCCCCTTGCGTGAACACCGAAGAGAAATATTGGTTCAATGCTTCACCAATCTCCTCCGGTTCCACACATAACTTCCCTCTGCCATCTATAACTGGCCCTAAACTTGCCCTAACCAACCTTCTGTTCTTGACATACCTATAGAACGCCTTAGGATTCTCTTTAACCCTATCCGCCAAAGTCTTCTCATGTCCCCTTTTAGCCCTTCTAAGCTCGCTCTTCAACTCCCTCTTAGCCAATCTAAAGCTTTCTAGTGCACTACCCGAGTGCTCACGTCTCATCCGAACATAAGCCTCCTTTTTCTTTTTAACCAACAAAGAAACTTTTTTGGTGCACCACGGTTCCCTAGCCCTACCAATTCCTCCTTGCCTGACAGGGACATACCTATCACAGACTCGCAGTAGCTGCTCCTTGAAAAAACTCCACATGTCGGACGTTCCCAGTCCCTGTAATCTCCTAGTCCAACCTATGTTTCCTAATTCTCTCCTAATAGCCTCATAATTACCCTTCCCCCAGCTAAAACCATTGGCCCGAGGTTCATGCCTATCCCTTTCCATCACTAAGGTGAACGTAACCGAATTGTGGTCACTATCACCAAAATGCACACCAACTTCCAAGTCTAGCACCTGGTCTGGCTCATTTCCCAGCACCAGATCCAATATAGCCTCACCTCTAGTTGGCCTGTCTACATACTGAGTCAAAAAACCTTCCTGCACGCTTTGAACAAAAACTGACCCCTCTAACGAGCTAGAGCTATAACAATTCCAGTCAATATTAGTCAAGTTAAAATCCCCCATAACAATTGCCCTATTACTTTCACTCCTAAGCAGGATTGACTCCGCAATCCTTTCCTCAACCTCTCTAGAACTTTTAGGAGGTCTATAAAAGACTCCCAACAGGGTGACCTCTCCTCTCCTATTTCTAATCTCCGCCCATACTACCTCAACAGATAAGTCCTCATCAAACCTCCTCTCTGACACTGTGATACAATCTCTGACCAATAATGCTACCCCTCCCCCTCTTCTACCTCCTTCCCTACTTCGACTAAAACATTTGAACCCCTTTGTGAGCAGGATCAAGAGTCCCGCATGGTATGTTGCCTGCAAGGTGCCAGAATGAGGGACATCTCTGACCAGTTTGAAAGGATATTGGAGTGGGAGGGAGAGAGAGGACCAGTTGTTGTGGTCCATACTGGGACAAATAACATAGGCAAAACTAGGAAAGAGGACCTGTTTGGGGATTATCAGGCACTAGGATCTACATTAAAGAACATCTCCTCAAGGGTTATAGTCACTGGATTACTACCCGAGCCACATGCGAATTGACATAGTGATGAGAAAATTAGGGAAGTAAACACATGACTAAAGGAGTGGTGTGAGAAAGAGGGGTTCCATTTCATGGGGCATTGGCATCAGTATTGGAACAGGAGGTATCGGCCATTGGGACAGTCTTCACCTGAACCAATCGGGGACAAGTATTCTAGCACAAAGGATAAATAGGGTGGTCATAAGAACTTTAAACTAGCGGGGGGGGGGGAATTATGGGAAGTATAATGGTTAATGGGAAGCACAGCAGCAGGTTAGCACATGGGGAGGAGGATTCAACTACATCGAAAACTATGAAAAAAGTTAAATGGAAGGAGAACTTAGGAGATATTATTAATGAAGGTGTTAGGATTCAAAAAGGTATAGAAATGAGCATTAGGGCACTAATGCTACGAGCATTAGCTAAATGCTCGTAGCATTCTAAACAAGGTAAATGAGTTGATGGCACAAATCTTCACGAATGAGTATGATTTACTGGCCATTACAGAGGCATGGTTGCAGGGTGGTCACAACTGGGAGTTAAATATCGAGGGGTATCAGGCCAATCGGAAGGACAGACAGGAAGGGAGATGGGGTAGCTCTGATATTTAAGGATAACACCAGGGTGGCAGTGAGAGATGATATAGATTCTATGGAGAAAAAGTTTGAAACCATTTGGTTGAAGTTAGGTGCATTGACCCGAACTGGCGCCGGACTGTGGCGACTAGGGGAATTTCACAGTAACTTCATTGCAGTGTTAATGTAAGCCTGACTTGTGACTAATAAATAAACTTTACTTTAGAATTTAGAAATGAGAAAAAGTCACCAATAGGCGTCGTCTATAGGGTGCCAAATAATATCGCGGTGGGTCGAGCAATAAACAAAGAAATAACTGATGCATGTAAAAATGGGATGGCAATTGTAAAGGGGGATTTTAATCAACATGTCAATTGGTCAAACCAGGTCGGTCAAAGCAGCCTTGAGGAGTTCATAGAATATATCTGCGATAGTTTCCTCCTTGGAACCTACAAGGAAACAAGCTATCCTAGATCTGGTCCTGTGTAATGAGACAGGAATAATTAATGATCTCTCAGTTAGGGATCCTCTTGGAAGAAGTAACCACAATATTGTTGAATTTAAAACACAGATGGAGCATGAGAATGTAAAATTCAATACCAATGCCTTGTGCTTAAACAAAGGAGACTACAATGGGATGAGGGAGGAGTTGGCTAAAGTAGACTGGAGACACAATTGCAGAACAGTGGAGGACTTTCAAAGTGATTTTCACAGTGCTCAGCAAAAGTATACATCAGTGATAGGGAAGGACTGTAGAAAAATGGATAATCAGTCATAAATATCTAAGGAAATAAAGGAGGGCATCAAATTGAAAGAAAATGCAGACAAAGTGGCAAAGGTTAGTGGGAAACTGGAGAATTGGGAAATATTTAAAAGTCAGCAGAAAGCCACAAAAAAAAGCTATAAAGAAAAGTAAGATAGATTATGAGAGTACACTCCGAATGTAAAAACAGATAGCAAAAGCTTCTACAAATATATAAAACAAAATAAAGTGGATAATCTGAACATTGGTTCTTTAGAGGGCGAGATGGGGAATTTAATAAGGGGAAATGACCGAGGCATTGAACAGGTATTTTGTGTCGGTCTTCACAGTGGAAAGCACAAATAACATACCAAAGGCTGATGACAACAAGGCTATGGCAGGTGAGGACCTAGAAACCATTAAAGAAGTAGTGTTGGGCAAGTT